>NW_012100509.1:0-1442 GCF_000951045.1 Mandrillus leucophaeus | reverse complement strand
ACAAGATCTGATGGTTTTATAAGGGGGAGTTTCTCTGCACAAGCTCTCTCTTTGCCTGCTGCCATCCATGTAAGATGTGACTTGCCCTCCTTGCCTTCTGCCATGATTGTGAGGCCTCCCCAGCCATGTGAACTGTGAGTCCATTAAACCTCTTTCCTGTATAAATTACCCAGTCTCAGGTATGTCTTTATTAGCAGTGTGAAAATGGACTAATACATCGTTCATGAAGGATCTACTCCCATGAGCCATTCACCTCCCATCAGGCCCCATCTCCAACACTGGGGATAACAATTGAACATGAGATTTGGGTGGGGACACAAATCCCAGCCATATCAGTGTCCATATAAAAAGAGACACCTGTTTGCTCTCTGTACATGCACATACCAAAGAAAGGCCATGTGAAGCAATAGCTAGAAGGCAGCCACCTACAAGCCTGGAAAGAGCCTGCCATAGTTTGGATGTTTATCCCTCCAAATCTCACGTTGAAATTTGATCCTCAAAGTTGGAGGTGGGTCCTAATGAGAGGAGTTTAGATCATGGGGATGGAACCCTCATGAATAGATTAATCACCTCCCTGGAGTTGGGGGAAGGGAGTCAGTTCTCCTTCTATTAGTTCCAAAGAGAGCTGATTGTTAAGGAGTCCAGCACCTCCTCCACCCCCTCTCTTGCCATATGTAATCTGCACACACCAGCTCCCCTTTTCCTTCCACCATGGGTGGAAGCACGCTGAGGTCCTCATCAGAAGCAGATGTTGGTGCCATACTTCTTGTACAGCCTGGAGAACCATGACCCAAATAAACCTCTTTTCTTTGTACATTACCCAACTTCAAGTATTCCTTCATAGCAACACAAATGGACTAAGAGAGTGCCTTCACCAGAAACAACCCTGCCAGACTTTGATCTAGGACTTTCAGTCTCCAGAACTGTGAGAAAATAAATGTCTGCTGTTTAAGCCACCCAGTCTGTGGTGCTTGTTATGGCAGCTTGAGATGACTTAGCACATACAATGGTTCTTCCATGTTACAGATAGTCAGGGAGGCATAATTATTAAGCGGCATGGCTGGGATTTGAAACCCAGGCAGTCCAGTTCCAGTGGTTGCAATTCTAACTTCATACTTCAGTAAATGCCACCCAAATGAGCCACAAAATTCCCACCAGTCCACCCAAAGCAAGCTAAGGTTGTGTAAAGGTAGCTCATAACATCTGCCACACACAAAGCAGCATTGCCTATAAATATGCCACAGGCAGCCCCAGCCAGCTCTAAGCCGTATCACTGTAGGATGGCAAGCTCCCCATACAGCACACATCCTTGGCAAAGTATGTACTCGTTCTTTCTTATCTACAAGCATTCTGCACTTTCTCTTTATCACCTTTTCTGTGAGGTGCCTCTGTAAACTCTCCCTGGGTCTTGCTGTTCAGTCTTCCCTTCTCTTTAGCCAGAC
>NW_012100508.1:0-1318 GCF_000951045.1 Mandrillus leucophaeus | reverse complement strand
CTTTTTTTTTTTTTTTTTTGAGATGGAGTTGCCTATGCTAGAGTGCAGTGGCCCAGTGTTACCTCATTGCAACCTCTGGCTCCCAGGTTTAAGCAGTTCTCCTGCCTCAGCCTCCCAAGTCGCTGGGATAATAGGTGCCTGCCACCATGTCCAGCTAATTTTTGTATTTTTAGTAGAGATGGGGGTTTCACCATGTTGACCAGGCTGGTTTCAATCTCCTGACCTCAAATAATCCACCTGCCTTGGCCTCCCAAAGTACTGGGATTAGAGCCACCACACCCAATTGTGTAAAGCTTTTTTTTCTTTGAGATGGAGTCTCACTCTGTCGCCCAGACTGGAGTGCAGTGGCGTGATCTCGGCTCACTCCTACCTCCGCCTCCCGGGTTCAAGAGATTCTCCTGCCTCAGCTTCCCGAGTAGCTGGGACTACAGGCGTGAGCCACCACACCTGACTAATTTTTTATTTTTAGTAAAGATGGGGTTTCACCATGTTGGCTAGGCTAGTCTCGAATTCCTGACCTCAGGTGATCTGCCCGCCTCGGCCTCCCAAAGTGCTGGGATTGCAGGAGTGAGCCACCGCGCCCAGCCCGCGTAAAGCATTTTTAATGTTTTTGTAAGAATAAGGATTATTGTCATGAAAAAGATCCTGGAAAGCAAGTCAGGAGACCAGAGTTTTAACCTTGCTTTCAGTTTTCTCATTCATAATGTGAGGATAATACCCAGTTTACAAAGGTGTTGTGAAGATCAAATGAGGAAAGTTTTTTTTTTTTTTTTTGAGATGGAGTCTTGTTCTGTCGCCCAGGCTGGAGTGCAGTGGTGTGATCTCAGCTCACTGCAACCTCTGCCTCCGGGGTTCAAGCGATTCTCCTGCCTCTGACTCTTGAGTAGGTGGGATTACAGGCGCGCACAGCCCCGCCACCCCCTGGCTAATTTTTGTATTTTTAGTAGAGATGGGATTTCACCATGTTGGTCAGGCTGGTCTTGAACTCCTGACCCTGGTGATCCGCCCTCCTTGGCCTCCCAAAGTGGTGGGATTACAGGCATGAGCCACCACACCTGGCAGGAAAGATTTTGAAGTGCTTTGAAGTCTATATTTCAGGCATAAGAAGCCAGTGTTGATATAGTAGTTGCAGGAGAATTCCTTTGTTAACCAGTTAAACAATATCGGCTGGGCGCGGTGGCTCAAGCCTGTAATCCTAGCACTTTGGGAGGCCGAGACGGGTGGATCACAAGGTTAGGAGATCGAGACCATCCTGGCTAACACGGTGAAACCCCGTCTCTACTAAAAAATACAAAAAACTAGCCGGGCGAGGTGGCGG
>NW_012100507.1:0-1153 GCF_000951045.1 Mandrillus leucophaeus | reverse complement strand
AGGATTTATGGCTAGTGAAACTCAGCTTCTCTGGCCTGGCTGTCCCCTGACCCTGCCTGGGGCTGCCAAGGCTGACATATGGAAGAATAACGTTTACAACGATTTCCAGGAAGAAGAGCAAAGAGGATTTTCAGGACGCAGTGCAAAGGATGGGTTTATACCCAAGAACTGTGCAGTCTTTAGAGCTGGAGAGGGCTTGGAGGCCAATAACTGGGGCTGTAGAGCAAAGTGGTCTAAGAGTATTGAATCAAACAGCCCAGAATTGGAAACCTGGTTCTGTCACTTGGACAAGTGACTTAACAAACTTTAATGTTCTCATCTCTAAAACGGAAGTAACAGGAATAAATATCATAGAGGGTTGAGAAAATGCTTAATTGGGATGTAATGTATGCAAATGTCTGTAAATATCTGGAAAAAAGTGCTCAGTAAAAGCTAGCTGTAAACCCCCGGTTTTTTTTTTTTTTTTTTTTTTTTTTTTTTTTTTTTTTTTTTTTTTTTTTTTTTTTTTTTTTTTTTTTTTTTTTGAGACAGAGTTTCACTCTTGTTGCCCAGGCTGGAGTGCGATGGTGCGATCTCGACTCACTGCAACCTCCGCCTCCTGGGTTCAAGCAATTCTCCTGCCTCAGCCTCTCGAGTAGCTGGAATTACAGGCATGTGCCACCACACCCGACTAATTTTTGTATTTTTAGTGGAGACAGGGTTTCGCTGTGTTGGCCGGGCTGGTCTTGAACTCCTGACCTCAGGTGGTCCGCCCACCTTGGCCTCCCAAAGTGCTGGGATTACAGGTGTGAGCCATCGCACCCGGCCAAACCCACTTTTTCTTTTTTTGGCTGGGGGACCTGAGCTAACCCAAGGGGTTATTCTTGGTATGTTATTGCGGGGGCGGGGGGGATACAAAATATCCCAGCAGAGATCTGTCTGTTAGCTTATCACACGTGTGAGCAGCCTACTGCACAGATTTAAGATCATATGCATTTGTCTCCCCTGATTAACGAAGAGTTCATCAGGTCATTTATTATCTGTTAAAGCTTGTTTGTTAAAGGTCTTTCCAACAAGGTCTGATGCCTTGTCTTGTGACAATACTTGGCCCTTCTTTTTAGCTGGAAAGTTCTCGAGGACAGCTCATTCATTCATCATTCTGAACTGTGGGGTC
>NW_012100506.1:0-1157 GCF_000951045.1 Mandrillus leucophaeus | reverse complement strand
TATATATATTTCTTCTGGAGATACATATATATATCTCTCCATCCAAAGTACAGCAACTTCAAAGACTGAAGGAACATCAGCCCACACAGATGAGAAAGAACCAACTCAAGAACTCTGGCAACTCAGAAAGCCAGAATGCCTTCTTACCTCCAAACAACCACACTAGTTCCCCAGCAACGGCTCTTAACCAGACCAAAATGGATGAAATGACAGAAAGAAATAGAATTCATACATATACGCAGTTTTATATATATATGTATATAATTATAGCTATATATAAATATATATATTTAATGACAGTTACAATAATCAGTCATAATACAGCCTTATGGGCCGGGCGCAGGGGCTCACGCCTGTAATCCTAGCACTTTGGGAGGCCGAGGCGGGCGGATCACGAGGTCAGGAGCTTGAGACCATTCTGGCTAACGTGGTGAAACCCCGTCTCTACTAAAAATAAAAAAAAATTAGCCGGGCGTGGTGGTGGGCGCCTGCAGTCCCAGCTACTCAGGAGGCTGAGGCAGGAGAATGGGGTGAACCTGGGAGGCGGAGCTTGCAGTGAGCCAAGATCGCGCCACTGCACTCCAGCCTGGGCAATAGAGCGAGACTCCGTCTCAAAAAAGGAAAAAAAAATACTGCCTTATCTTTGGGGCTTAATCCAATGTGATACAGATTGGAAAGCTTGCATCCATAGTAGCTGCATGCTGGTACCATTGTCCCAGATGCCATACTGCCAAATAGTTTGGTACTTTTTATGTAATCTGTGATATATTACGCATAACTTGAATTAGGCCCTAGTAATGATATGGGCTCTTGGCAATACATACCCAATGTCTGAAACCCAGATTTTAATTCATATTTAATATAATTTTTTTTAACTTTTATTTTAGGTTTGGGGATACATGTGGAGTTTTTTTACATAGACAAACACATGTCACGGGGGTTTGTTGTACATATCATTTCATCACCCAGGTATTAAGCCCAATACCCAATAGTTATCTTTTCTGCTCCTCTCCCTCCTCCCACTCTCTAACCTCTGTCTCTTATACACATCTAGATGTGTATGGAACCACACCCCTGGTCTCACAACTGAAAATAAATTCCAACACTGGCAAGGAACCCAGAAGTGTGACCCCCTGGACCAGTGGTTTTCTATCCTC
>NW_012100505.1:0-1244 GCF_000951045.1 Mandrillus leucophaeus | reverse complement strand
AGAAACAGGAGTTCGCCATGTTGGCTAGGCTGGTGTCGAACTCTTGACCTCAGGTGATCCGCCCGCCTCAGCTTCCCAAAGTGTTGAGATTACAGGCGTGAGCCACCACGCCCGGCCAGGATTTATTTTTAACTTTGGTAAAAATATTGTGTGAAAGCTCATCTATAAATTGTTACAGCCGTACTGAGAGGCAATTTGATGGAACCTATTGAAATTTAAGGTACATGTAGCCCGTGACCAGAATTCCACCTCTCCTTACCCACCTGAGAAAGATGCTGGCACAGGTGCACAGAAGGCAGACACGAGGTCGCTGCAACTTCACTTTACTGAGAAACTGGAAGCACCCCAAGCATCTATCAATCAGGTAATGGTTCAACAGCCTGAGCTACCACCGTGGTTCTCAGAAGTGCAGCAGGAACACAGCAGCAGCAGCATCACGTGGGACGCATTCTTTGGCCCCCATCCGGTTGAATGAGAAACTCCAGGGTAAGGCAAAGCGGTCTGTGTTTTAACCAGCCCTCCCGCTGATCCTGCTGCAGCTAAAATGAACCTAGTCCTATGTTATTAATTTGGAAAAGTCCTCCAAAATATATTGGGTTTTAAAAAAAACAACAAAAGCAAGCTCAAGTTGCAGAATGCTACATACAGTATACCATTTATGTGGGGGAAAGAAATCACTTATTTTCTAAAAGCACACCTGTATATATACAGATTCACAGGAACGACTTAGAGTCCAAAACTCTAAAGTAACAATGGTAGCCTCTGCATGTAATTACTAAGCTGGAAGGAGCCCAGGTGACGGGCAAAGTTAGCCTATCCTTAGGTGTCATGTTTACATCTTTTTTACCAGAATGTACTTCTATATTACTTGTCTAATTAATATGCATTTCTTAATGAGCTTCCTAGAATAGTCAGTCATAGAGCAGGAAAGAAGAATGGTGGTTACCAGGGGCTGGAGGGAGAGTTCATTGTTTAATGGATACGGAGTTTCAGTGTGGGAGGATGAGAAAGTTCTGGAGACGGATGGTGGTGATACACAGCGTGAAGGTGCTCACTGCCACTGAACTGCGTACTTTAAATGGTTAAAATGGTAGATTTTATATTTTACAACTTTAAAAAATAAAAATAAGTGTGGTTTTGTTTTGTTTTGTTTTGTTTTGTTTTTAAGACGGAGTCTCGCTCTGTCGCCCAGGCTGGAGTGCAGTGGCCGGATCTCAGCTCACTGCAAGCTCCGCCTCCCGAGT
>NW_012100504.1:0-1420 GCF_000951045.1 Mandrillus leucophaeus | reverse complement strand
GGCTCACTGCAGCCTCAATCTCCCTGGCTCAAGTGATCTCCCTGTAAGTGCCTCTCAAGTAGCTGGGACCACAGTTGTGCACCACCACACCTAACTATTTTTTTGATTTTTTCATAGACATAACGTCTTACTATATTGCCCCGGCTGGTCTTGAACTCTTGGATCAAGAGATCATTCCTCCATGGCCTCCCAAAGTGGTGGGATTACAGGCCTGAGCCACTGCACCCAGCCATCACTGGTAGTTTGATAGGGATTACACTGAACCTGTCGATTGGTTTGGTTGTATGACGCATTTTATTTTCTTAGAAACAGTTTGATCCTTTCAGGTCTTGTTTTCATGATTTGTTGAGTTTTGTATCCAATGACCTGTGAATTATGAGCATTTCTAATTTAGCTGGTGAGATCAGCCACTGTTACCCACCCTGTGTGAGTGAGTGCTCAGCACCGTTTCCTACAATCCTTTCAGATGGCTCTTGCCCCAGCCTCAAGTAGTGTCTTCATACACATGCAGTGATTGATACTCTGCTGAAGACGCTGGGAGGACCCTCTGCCATTCTCTAGGGTTGTCTGTCAGCAGCTCTCTCATCTCTGATTCTCTGTCTTATGAACTCTAGCTGTGCTGGTCTCTGTGGACTCTTAGCTCTGTCTCCTCAACTTGGGGAGTCTGCCAGGCTCTGCCTGGGTTCCCCTCCCTGAGCCGTGGGCTGGAAAATAGGTTAAGGCATGGAACCTGGAAATTCCTAGGACTTCTTATAGTAGGTAGTCAGGCAGACATGAGCAATAGGTAGTCAGGCAGACATGAGAGAGGCTCCCCACCCCCAGGAATGTCAGGTGACCATCAAGTGATGGTCAGGCCATTGTTACATCGTAACAATTGGGCCAGGTGTGGTGGCTCACTCCTGTAATCCCAGCACTCTGGGAGGCCGAGACAGGCAGATCACCTCAGGTCAGGAGTTCGAGACCAGCCTGGCCAACATGGCGAAACCCCATCCCAAAATATTACAACCCAATATTTTGTAAATGTACAAAAATTAGCTGGGTCTGGTTGGGCACACCTATAATCTCAGCTACTCAGGAGGTTGGGGCAGGAGAATCTCTTCAACCTGGGAGACGGAGGTTGCAGTGAGCCGAAATCGTGCCACTGCCCTCCAGCCTGAGTGACAGAGCAAGACTCTGTCTCAAAACAAAAACAAATAAAATAAAATAAAAATAAAGTAACAATTAATGGGTCTCAGTGGGCCCACGGGAAGGGCAGTCTCTTGATAGATAGAAACACGTGAAGGTAGTGATCAGCAGCTTCCCGATAAGATCTCAGGAGTTGGGCAAATGGGCAGAGTATGCATGCAGAGTAGTGGAAAATGGCAGAATCAGGGGAGAAGAGATGCAATCCCCCAGAAGCATGCCAATGTATAAAAGCCCA
>NW_012100503.1:0-1328 GCF_000951045.1 Mandrillus leucophaeus | reverse complement strand
TTTTTTTTTTTTTTTTTGAGACGGAGTCTCACTCTGTCACCCAGGCTGGAGTGCAGTGGCATGATCTCGGCTGACTACAACCTCCGCCACCAGAGTTCGAGCGATTCTCCTGCCTCAGCCTCCCGAGTAGCTGGCCAGGCTGGTCTTGAACACCTGACCTCGTGATCCACTCACCTCAGCCTCCCAAAGTGCTGGGATTACAGGCATGAGCCACCGCACCCAGTCTGTTTTCTTTTTATGATTGAGTTAAAAATGTCCTTCATATAGTTGGGAGACAAGACCTCTCTCATATACATAGAGGTGCAATACTTTTCCCAGTTAGTGGCTTGCTTTTTTATTTTAATGGTGTCATTAAAAAAAAAAAAAATCCATTTACAGTTCACAATGCAATGAGTTTTGACAGATACAAACACTAGTTAAACCGCCACCACAATATATACAAAATACTTCCATCCCTGCCTTCACTCCTGGCTGGTCACAGACAACTGATGATCTGCCTTCTGTCAAAATAGGTCAGTTTGCATTTTCTAGGTTTTTCAATTTATAAATTGAAACATAAAGTTTTTATTTTTGACTTCTTTTACTCAGCATAATGATTCATTCATGGAGATCCATCTATGCGGTTGCATGTTTTTGTAGTATCCTAATTTTATTGCAAAATAGTATTACATTGTGTAGATTTGCTACATTGTGTTTTTCCATTCTCTTAGTGATGAGAATTTGGATTATATCTGGTTTTTGCTTATTGTGAATAAAACCTCTATGGACATTCATGTACAATGCTTTGTGCAGGCATCTATTTTCATTCCTCTTGGGTAAATATCTGGTAATGAAATGTCTGGTTCATATGGTAGGTTATGTTTAACTTAATCAGGAACTGCCTAATGATTTCCTCATAGTTGTATCATTTTATGCCCCTACCAGCAATGTATGAGAATTTCAGTTGCTTTATATCTCATCAGCATTTGGCATCATCAGCTTTTTTAATTTTAGCATGGTAATGTGTATGCAGTGACATCGTATTATGATTTTAATTTGCTTTCCCCTGATGACTAATGCTGCTAAGCAGCTTTTCATATGCTTATTTGCCATCCTTAAAACTTCTTTGGTGATGTGTCAATTCAAGATTTTACCCATTTTGCATTGTTTGTGTTCTCATTTAGGATTTGTAAAAATTTTTTGTTCCAGTTTTTTTTTTTTATCAGATAAGTGCTGTGCCAATATTTTCTTCCACTCTGTGGCTTACCTTCTCATTGTCCCAGTGGTGGTATTCAAAGGAAAAATGATTTTAATGTAATGAAGTCCAACTTATTAACATTTTCTTTTAT
>NW_012100502.1:0-1232 GCF_000951045.1 Mandrillus leucophaeus | reverse complement strand
TAGCTGGGATTACAGGCGCGCACCACTATGCCCAGCTAATTTTTGTATTTTTATTACAGATGGGGTTTCACCATGTTGGCCATGCTGATCTCGAACTCCTGACCGGCCTAAATACACAATTCTTAACAACCTATATAAGCAAGCACTACTTTTAAGGTAGCGCATTGCTCCTTTTGCTTTCTGAGGACACCCTACTCTGTAATTGAGTAATCTCTAATAAGTGATCTTAACTTCACTCTGTGACTCGCCTTGAATTCTTTCCTGCGACAGATTCAAGAACCCACTCTGGGGATCTGGGACCAGACCCCCTTTTCTGGTGACAACAGGTGGAAAGGAACTGCAACACCACAGTCTTCTTCTGCAATGACACTGCTGGTGCTGCCAAGGGTGTCACGGCACACTGGCCCCACAACAGATCCTTGCTGGGCACCAACTCCAGTAACAAACTCAGGGCCTGGCCCTGAGGTCACCATGGAAACAAGACATACAGGCTCTCTCTGCCCTCAAGGAACTTAGGTTCTATTGAGGAGATGAACAATAAAAAATTTAAAAGGTTCGGGGGTCTTAGAAGTTTTTTAGTTTAGGCCGGGCGTAGTGGCTCACACCTGTAATCCCAGCACTTTGGGAGACTGAGGTGGGCAGATCACCTGAGGTCAGGAGTTCAAGACCAGCCTCAGGAACATGGTGAAACCCTGTCTTTACTAAAAATACAAAAATTAGCCAGGTGTGGTGGCGGGTGCCTGTAGTCCCAGCTACTCAGGAGGCTGAGGCAGGAGAATCGCTTGATCCCAAAAGGTAGAGGTTGCAGTGAACAGAGATCGCACCACTGCACTCCAGCCTGGGCGACAGAGCGAGACTTCATCCCAAAAAAAAAAAAAAAAGAATAGGTTTTGATTTAAAAATAATAGTACACTGATAAATTCTTGCTAAAATCAAGAATTAGTAACAATAGGAAAGTAACAATACTAATAGTCTGCCACTAGTTAATCACCAGCCTTTGTAATAAATACACGATTCTTTTTTGTTTGTTTGTTTGTTTGTAGGCAGAGTGTTGCTCTGTCTCGCCCAGGCTGGAGTGTAGTCACTGCAACTTCTGCCTCCCGGGTTCATGCGATTCTCCTGCCTCAGCCTCCCAACTAGCTGGGATTACAGGCGCGCACCACTATGCCCAGCTAATTTTTGTATTTTTATTACAGATGGGGTTTCACCATGTTGGCCATGCTGATCTCGAA
>NW_012100501.1:0-916 GCF_000951045.1 Mandrillus leucophaeus | reverse complement strand
AATGGCAAGACTTCCACTGTCCTCTGCGTCCCAACCACAATCCTGAGGCCAATGGTGACGGCACTTGTAGAGACAGAAGGTAGCAGTTCCTTTCTGACACTTGTCCACCAACCCAAAAATGGGGCAAAAATCAAAACCTCCCTCCATGCATCTTCTTAAGGGACTCTGCTTGCCCTCTATTCCCACTGGCTCCGCCCCAAGGTAAGCCTTTGCAGAACTCCTGGCTCCTGAACCCTAACTCCTGCCCTTCACTCTCGACACACAGTACCACGTCCGCGCACCTCTAATTCAGAGCCAACGGTGTTAAACTGTTGTTTAGGAGTCGGCCACAGCACAGGGACACCCCAAGGCTCTTTGCTCTCAGGTCTCCACCTACACTCATCTCAGCAGCCTCATCCCCCTCAGTCCTTGCTCAGGGCGTCCATACAACAGGAATGGCCCAGCCTTTAACACCCTGAGTTCCACACCTCCTGCCTTTTCCTTTGCAGCGCCCTCCGCCAGGAGCCCCCTCCTTACACCCCCATCTTAAACCTCCCGGGATCTTCTCCATCCTTTCTGGGAGCCCCACCCAGCACTGCTTCCTTCAGAAAGGCACTCTTTGTTCCCCATAAAGACCTCATGTCGACCAGGTGCAGTGGCTCACACCTGTAATCCCAGCACTTTGGCAGGCCGAGGCGGGCAGATCACTTGAGGTCAGGAGTTTGTGACCAGCCTGGCCAACATAGTGAAACCCCGTCTCTACTAAAAATACAAAAAAAATTAGTCGGGTGTGGTGACGGGCGCCTGCAATCCCAGCAACTCATGAGGCTGAGGCAGGAGAATCTCTTGAACCCGGAAGGCGGAGGTTTCACTGAGCTGAGATGGCGCCACTGCACTCCAGCCTGAGTGACAGAGCGAAACTCCATCTCAAAAAAAG
>NW_012100500.1:0-1075 GCF_000951045.1 Mandrillus leucophaeus | reverse complement strand
TCCAAGGATATCAGAGAGTTAAGTGTCAACATGAAACAACAAAAACACTAGAAGCCAACAAGAATGAACCTCTAAAACTAGAAGGTTGGAAATTTACTAAATATAATCCAAAATCTATTTTTATGTACAAAAAGAATGAAAAATTTAACTACCTAAAATGTTTGCATGGTAAACAAACACGATAATCAAGTTATAAAACACTGTCAATATTTTTGACGTGATACCGTAATAAAGTAATTATAACATTCAAACTCATAAACAAAAAGGGGTTTTAAAAAATTAATGCCCAAGATAAAACTTTTAAAATATATGAACAAAAACTTTCCTCTAGAACTTGGAGAAATGCTTCTGAAATACGTGAAAAGATGTTCAATTTTAGCGTATTTAGAAAAATAAAAATAAAAATTTTATGATCACTTAAAAAGATCTACAGAAATTTAAAAACCTTCACAAAGAAGGCAACCCCATTTACAATACCTGTAAAAAAATAAAATACCAAGGAATATCATTTATGACAGAGACAAAATATATCTACAAGGAAAACTACAAAATACTGATAAAATAAATTATAAAAGACACAAAAGAGTAGATAAACTTCCCATGCTTAAAGACCGAAAAAATTAGTATTATTAAAATAACCGTATTTCCCAAAGTAATCTTCAGATTCAGTGCAACTCCTATAAAAATACCAATATTGTCATTTTTCACAGAAATAATGAAAACAATTCTAAAATTCATGTGGAAACAAGAGAAAGAATGAATAGTCAAAGCCATAGTAAGCACGAAAAAAACAAAAACAAAAACAACATTGGTCTGGGCGAAGAACTCATGACCAAAATCTCAACAGCAAATGTGACAAAAACAAAATAAATAAATACGACCTAATTAAACTAAAAAGCCTCTGAAAAGCAAAACAAATAACAAAGTGAACAGACAACCTTTAGAATGGAAGAAAATACCTACATACTATGACTCTTACAGGAGATTAATATCCAGAATTTACAAAGAATTCAAATAACCGAACAACCAAAATCTAATAATCTCATCAAAAATTGGGAAAGGACAAAAATAGACA
>NW_012100499.1:537207-563376 GCF_000951045.1 Mandrillus leucophaeus | reverse complement strand
GGAGTTATACCTGATGTAAATGACGAGTTGATGGGTGCTGACGAGTTGATGGGTGTAGCACACCAACATGGCACAAGTATACATATGTAACAAACATGCATGTTATGGACATGTACCCTAGAACTTAAAGTATAAAAATAATAATTTTTTTAAAAAATTTAAAAAAAAATACAAAGTAGCTGACTACATTTAACACACCCGTTCACACAAGGACAACAACAACAACACAACAGAATAAAAAGCAAATAAACAAGAACCATACAACCCACAAAAGGCCAGTTACACAACAAATATAAATGTATATACATGTTTTAAAATTAATATAGTGGATGTAGCCCATATTAAAGATTTAAACACCATTATCAGATAGTCTAAGATTTATGGTGGGATATTTAATACTGCAATTAAATTACTATACTCTTTCAATTTAAAAAGTCAGAGGATTAAAAAATATCATTTCTAGAAATGCGAAGAAGGCATTTGATCAGCGGCTACCTTGGAAAGCAAACTTATAAATAAACTAGGAATAAATTTAAAAAAAAAAAAAGGGATTTTCTCCATCAGCACTTCCCCTAGTCTAACTTTCCAGGATTCAGATTAATTTAACCCGGGTAAATTTATTTTGATGTGTGTTTTACCTGCTTTAGGTCCTAGGTTAAGTTCAGGTGGATGGAATTTAAGCATGCATTGAGTTTCAGAGTAACAGGGTAAGGAGTAAAAAAAAAATTAAAGACACCTCCTTCCATGCCCTTAAGGAATTGAATGCTGGAGAAGATTGCCTGATAGTTTTGCCAGAGGGAAGACTTAACTGATTCTTTCTCCTAAAAATGTTAGAGTACTAATATTAATTTTCAAAAGGATAGGAAAAAGAACAAAGTGTACTTGAATGTAAGTATCCTAAGTCTAGGTTTTCCAAGTTCAGTACAGGGAAAAACTCAATTTTCAGCCTTTCATTTTCAGTGGAAAGCTGCTCAACCAGTATAAATAAAATTAAGTTATTTTTTCATAATAGACCAATCTCTTTTTAAAATATGAAAATCACTGAATAAAGGGATTCTTAAGTGTCTGCTCAATGACCATTTATTATTAGACACTTAACTCAAGGCGATGCCAACAAAACAAGGAATCTTAGTAGTTTCATGGAGTTTATGGTTTGATTTAACCTGTAAAAAAAAATCTGATACTTAAGAGGTTTTCTTATTCAGGATGAAAAAGAAGAAAGCTGGAATTAAGAATGTTCTCCACGTGTAAATTAGAAGTCTTGCTAACATTCAAAACATATTAATAGTTATGATACAAACTACTCAAAGCTTGGTTAAAATCCTAGCTATGTCAGGTCCTTGAAAATAGGAAAAAAAATGAAATTTTATTCCAAGGAATTTATTGAATGGGTACAAAATAAAACACCATTTTCCAACAAATGTAAATATTCACTGAAAGATTTAATCACTTTGTCCTAAATTACAGGTATTTGCTCTTTAGTTAGACACTGGAAGCTTTTGAGTTAGATTTTAACAGCTGCTTAGGATAGAGAACTAGCTCACGTTAACAAAGTGAATCAGGCTAGAGGTTTTCAGTTGTGGTTCTGCAGCCCAGCGCTGCTGTGCCACAATATTTTCACTGGTCCACGGTGAAATTAGAACACTATGATAAATGAAGATGATTTTTCATGAAGCTAAGTACATTAAATTTAAAGACCTGCACTTTAAACTTCAAACATTTGTACTGTCAATTATCTTTATGAAAAAATAATAGAGTAATATTAAAATTGATTTTAAAAATTAAAAAAAATAATAATAGTATTCCTGAATTCTCACTTTATGAAGAGCTAAGTAAAAATTTTTAAATATAAGTATTCAATATTAAAGTATAACGTAATGAAATAGTAAGATTTACTTCCTGATTGATGTTTTGCAAATGGACAGAGAAGATAATCTAGAATGTGAAAAATTGAGAAAATGTAATACCAAGTTTTAATTCATTTCTACAATTTTTAAATACATTCAGATGAACAAGAAAATATGTATACAAAATGCCTTCAATGTAGTCAAGTTATATTGTTATGTCTAAAACATCATATTGAGGATATCACAATATTGTGATATCCAGCTTGCTCATGTCCCTGGCAGCACGAGGGAGAAGTCAGCTAGGAAAACAGGTGCACCTCTCAACTGAACCAGCCAGTTTTAAAGACAGTTCTCTAAAATTCCCAAGCAACACCACATGTTACTGGGCACTGCTAGTTGCAAATAGCTTAGAAAATAGTCTTTAAGTTTTGTAAAATGGTGTTTTGAATAAATTTAGGGTTCAGTTACCAAAAAAGAATGAGAAAATAGGTACAGGGACCACATTATTCTCACTATTAGAAAAGACAAGCAGGGTAGGAGGAGATGTGTATTTATGGACTAGTAGTTTTGTTGAAATCTTCAGGGGCATTACAGAGAAAACAAAATTACTCACTATGATATATGCTTGGAAGTAGTTAAAACAAGTGTAGTACATAAGACCATCAGATTCAATTGTGCAGATACGAGGGACTAAGAAAACAGACTTTAGTTCATACTGTGGGACTTCATAGTGGAGATTCCAGCAAATAAGATTACTGTGGAAATATATCAAAGGTGGTTAAGTATGTTTGATCATAAGGTAGGTAATTAGACCAGATGTCTATTCCAACCCCTTATATTTATTATTTTATTACATACTATATAACACAAGATTCATGTGGAAATAGTTTAAGGGTAGTAGAAGGGCAATTTTGTGATCACCAAGTCTTCTTGTTGAAACGTATCAGTAAATGTTGACTGAGTTTAAAAAATAACCTTTTATAATACTTTATAGAATAATTCTTGTTTTACATGGAAATAGGGAGAAGAAATGTAAGAGTTGCCAGTAAAATTATGTCAAAACTAAGAGACATAATTTTAACAACTTGATTTCTACTTTTTTATACGAACTCCTTCACCTCTGATTTAAATATTTTTATTATTTTACTAAAATACTCTATATCATATAAAACATTACTACTATTTTACATTTATAAATTTATTTACATTGCTTTGGTATTTATTTTTCAGAAAATGGATACCATATAAAGTGTTCCTGAAGTTTACATTATTTGTTGAGACATGGATTCAATCAACAAGCAGGTTTTGTGCATTTTAATTTTTCAAGGTCCTACATCAATGATGAAAAATTGATGTTCATCCCATCCGTGATCATCTTTACTAGAACATTCATGATTATTCTAAAAGCAGGCACTATCTATAAAACTGTCTCATTGTAGACTTCTCAAACTTCACAGTATATCTTCTACAATAAATAATATTCTAATGATTTCAAAACATATACTTTTCAGGAAATAAGAACATGTGTCATTATGCATAATTTAAATAACTTTTAATATATCGACAATGTTTGAAAACATATGTACCTCTGAAAAGCAAAAATAAATTGAACTAATTTTTTTCAAAGTTAGATTTTATAATGTAAAATTTCATACTTATTAATGGTAAGAAGCATATATGATAGTGATTTGGAAATCATCTGTTTCACCTCTGTGTTTGTTATGAAACCGTATTTGATGATATCTTTACTAGTTCTACTATGGATTCCTCCCTCAGAAAGTGAACAATGCCTTCTTTTCCATACAATTGAACAGGCTTTTAATTTTCATATTTCTGGCAGTTACTTTTTTACAACCATCGCCCAATGTACTACATTTTATCCTTATTTCCTTTGCTTCAACTTGCTTCTTTCATTGGAATTTTATTGTTTGCTTGTTTTTTAACCTATGGACTCACATATAAAGAGTTATGTATTTTATTGAATTTATGTTTGGAGTGGCTAAGAGACTATCAGCAATTCTAAAGAAATAATCATTTGGAGTATATAATGATATATAACTTTTGCATAAGAAAGAGGAAAATTCAGCCTACCCTACCATTTCCACCATCATGCTTATTAAAGAAAAATTTGCTTTATAAGTTTTCAAAGGTAAATGGCTGTTTACATGAGCCACAAAATCTAGGAGAAAGAAATATTGGTCCCAAGTTAAAACTAAGACAACAATATAATATAGAAAGCTACTTTTACATGAAAATCACAGTAAGACATTTAAAAAAATATTCCTCTGTTTCCAGGATTTTGTCTAATCATGTCCCCTGTGGACATAGTGATATATAATGTGACTCCTTTATACACTGGAAACAATAACTAGTTTTCTTTCTTATTCTCTGCCATAAATACTAAAATGAAATACAACTTGTAGTTCTAATGTATTCCCCACTTACTTTAAAATAGAAAAAAGGTTAAAATATATCAATCAACTCTGATAATATTGTGCCAGGTTTTCCTTATCCTAAATTAGAGGAGTTTTTCTTTTTGCTAAAACTCTTATCAAAAAAAAAAATGTCATTCTATACTAACAAATTTAATTATAATAATGATTTAGAATTCTTTTATATACTTTAAGTTCTAGGGTACATGTGCACAATGTGCAGGTTTGTTACATATGTATACATGTGCCATGTTGGTGTGCTGCACCTATTAACTCGTCATTTACATTAGGTACATCTCCTAATGCTATCCCTGCCCCCTCCCCCGACCCCACAACAGGCCCCCGTGTGTCATGTTCCCCTTCCTGTGTCCAAGTGTTCTTATTGTTCAATTCCCACCTATGAGTGAGAACACGCAGTGTTTGGTTTTTTCTCTTTGTGATAGTTTGCTGAGAATGATGGTTTCCAGCTTCATCTATGTCCCTACAACGGACAAGAACTCATCCTTTTTCATGGCTGCGTAGTATTACATGGTGTACATGGTGCCACATTTTCTTAATCCAGTCGATCACTGATAGACATTTGGGTTGGTTCCAAGTCTTTGCTATTGTGAACAGTGCCATAATAAACATACGTGTGCATGTGTCTTTATAGCAGCATGATTTATAATCCTTTCGGTATATACCCAGTAATGGGATTGCTGGGTCAAATGGTATTTCTAGTTCTAGATCCTTGAGGAATCACCACACTGTCTTCCACAACGGTTGAACTAGTTTACAGTCCCACCAACAGTGTAAATGTGCCGTATGGCCATTTTCACAATATTGATTCTTCCTATCCATAAGCATGGAATGTTCTTCCATTTGTTTGTGTCCTCTTTTATTTCGTTGAGCAGTGGCTTTTAGTTCTCCTTGAAGAGGTCCTTCACATCCCTTGCAAAAATCCTCAATAAAATACTGGCAAACCGAATCCAGCAGCACATCAAAAAGTTTACCCAAAATGATCAAGTTGGCTTCATTCCTGGGATGCAAGGCTGGTTCAACATATGCAAATCAATAAACGTAATCCAGCATATAAACAGAACCAAACACAAAAACCACATGATTATCTCAATAGATGCAGAAAAGGCCTTTGACAATATTCAACAGCCCATCATGATAAAAACTCTCAATAAACTAGGTATTGATGGAACATATCTCAAAATAATAAGAACTATTTATGACAAACCCACAGCCAATATCATACTGAATAGGTAAAAACTGAAAGCATTTCCTTTGAAAACAGGCACAAGACAGAGATGCCCTCTCTCACCACTCCTATTCAACATAGTGTTGGAAGTTCTGGCCGGGGCAATCAGCCAGGAGAAAGAAAGAAAGAGTATTCAATTAGGAAAAAAGGAAGTCAGATTGTCCCTGTTTGCAGATGACATGATTGTATATTTAGAAAACCCCATCATCTCAGCCCAAAATCTCCTTAAGCTGATAAGCAACTTCAGCAAAGTCTCAGGATACAAAATCAATGTGCAAAAATCACAAGCATTCTTGTACACCAATAACAGACAAACAGAGAGCCAAATCATGAGTGAATTCCCATTCACAATTGCTTCAAAGAGAATAAAATACCTAGGAATCCAACTTACAAGGGATGTGAAAGACCTCTTCAAGGTGATTTAGAATATTACAAGAATCCAACAAACATTTGACAATGAGGTGGTATCAAATTTTTCTCTGAATTTAATGGGAATTTTTTTAAACATCAAAACTTCTGGCCTACTGTGTACCCTGCAAAAGTGGCCTCAGTGAGAAAATACATCTCTAAAGCCTAAGAGTCATGTAAAACCAGTTAAGATTACAACCTCAATTTATTCATACTTAAAACACAGTTTTAGCAACACACAACTTCAGAAACACCTGAGAGTAAATTAACATGTAGTTCAAAAAGAGTAGATGTTATATGCTCATTTAAAATATCCTGAGGAGTCATTATAATCAAAGATAAAAATACATATCAGTGTCCTTAGAAATAACAAAAGTAATAATTCTAAATGAACTGATTTGTATTAGCCAATTTTCACAATGCTATAAAGAACTGCCTGGGACTGAGTAATTTATAAAGGAAAGAGGTTTAATTGATTAACAGTTCTGCATGCCTGGGGAGACCTCAGGAAACTTACAATCACGGTGGAAGGTGAAGAGAGAGCAAGGTACCTTCTTCACAAGGCAGCAAGAAGGAGAATTGAATGCAGGAAGAGCTGCCACACATTTATAAAACCATCAGATCTCACGATAACTCAATCACTATGATGAGAACAGCATGGAGGAAATCACCCTTGTGATTCAATCACCTCCACCTGGTCTCTTCCTTGACACCAGGAAGTGACATAGGGATTATGGGGATTGCAATTCAAGATGAGATTTTGGGTGGGGACACAGCCAAACCGTATCATGATTTAAAGTATTTTAAATAATTTAAAAATTCAAACCATATTCCCAGGCTCAATGGTAATAGCAGAAATATTTCAGATTTCAGGTAACATGGTTTATATCACTTTCTCAAACAAAGTGATAAAGACAATAGTATTCTAATGGGGAATAGACAGTTTAAAATCTAAATTGTCTCGATTTTCCATTTTTTCAAGGGTAATATCTGTGTTGTGATTATATTTTACTAAATTCAAGAATGTCACGTAATTGTTCCTTTTATTAGTTTTGCTTATTTACCATTTTATTCTACACCAATAAAGGAGTCTATCTAAAGAGAGCTAAAATTGATAGTTGTTGATATAACGTAACATTTGTTATTGATAAGCTGAAAGTAGGCCTTCCTGGGTTCCTCTTCCATAGGAGTTTATTGTACCTCCTTTTTCATTTCTGTGTAATTGTTCTTTGCTCCAATTACATTAGAGACTTCACATAGACAGTTATTATGAGCTGAACTGTGTCCCTCCAAATTTTATATCTTGAAGTCCTAATGCCAGTACCCAAAAATATTATTGCTTTTGGAGCTGAGGTCTTTCAAGAGGCCATCATTATAAAATGATATTATTATGGTGGGCCTTAATCCAATATGGCAGGTGTCCTTAGAAGAATGGGAAATTAGGACACAGACAAACACAGAAGGAAGACAGTATGAAGACACAACGTAAAGATGGTCATCTATAAGCCAAGGGAAAAGGCCTCAAAAGCAACAACCTTGCATACATCTTAAACTTGCACACCCAGCCTCCAAGACTGTGAGGAAATAACTTCTGTCATTTAATCCACACAGTTTGTGGTATTTTATTATGACAGCCCAAGTTACCAAATACAACATTGTATACTTTGTAGTTTAAATATCAACCAAAAAATGTGAGTCTGTAAAACTCTATCCACAGAGATATAATTTTAATATTTTTATTTAATAAAATATAAGTAACCTTATATATACTTAATATACGTACTTATTTTCTTATCCAATACCAGATGTATTTCAAATGTAAGGTAAGATTGTGCATTCATTGTAAATTATATGATATATAATACCCTTATAGAGGCTATGATGGCACCTGTAATCACTCACATTACTATACCTACTTAGAAACATATAAATATTCACATTAAATGGGATTAAAGAATATTAATCCTCATCAGTGTAAGTGTTGAGTGAGAGTAACAACATCTTTTGGGTTTTCAAAGCTTTGGGAGGGTTCTCAAAACTTAGATTGTTAACCTGGCTGTGGAAAGATCATTGTAGGAATCTGGTATTAGTCAGCATCTTCCTGAGTAGGAAATATTCAAGCTTTAAACCCTGTCTGTCATCACTAACATGACATTCTCTGCACTGTGCTATCATCCGTTTGTCATCTCATCATGGTGCCTAGTTCATCATCAACTCCTGATCTTCCTTAAAGCCAATATTGGACAGAGTCTTTGTGGAATAAAAATGACTGTACTAATTTTACAGAATCCTTGCGTTAAATTTACCAAAATTGAGGCTTTAAAGAACCACATATTTGTAACCCAAGATTTGTGATCCACACTTTTCTTTGGAAGATGAATATCTGGTAAGACACGGAGAGGTGGTTTCTGTCATAGTGGGGTGACAGGGGATTCCTGGTCAACTGAGTGTCTTTAGTGTAAGATTTCTAAAAGTGTGTATTAGTAGCAAGTTGTTTTATAAATTTCTAAACAACATAATCAGTAAGTTTGTAAAAACTATCTAACCCATCGTAGTTTTTTGCAGAATTCTATCAGCATTCCATTAGTCACTAGAGTTGCAAATGTCACTTAATAAGACATGACACTGTAGTTATTTTTTTCCTATTAGCTTCCATATAAATCTACCCAATGATAAAACTTAGGCGTATTTCTGTCCTGCAAAAGTGTATTTCAGCTGAAAGGAGATAAGGAAGTGGGGAGAGGAAAGGTATTGCACAGTATTCTGTAACTTCAGAGATGAGGAAATTGCATCTCAAAATACCTTGCTCTATCTCTCAAAATAAGTCTAAGAACATACTACTAAACATTTTTATCAAGATATAGAAACCATTGTTACTAATCATTCCATGTCCATTTCTATGTGCATTACATATACTACATTTTATTACCCTTCATATCCAAAGTATTTTGTGAACCCACATAAGAGAAAACTATCTACAGGCAAGTAAACTCTGAAAAACAATTAATTCTACTTTTAAATATGCTAAAATGTAAATAGATAAGCATCTAATTTTAATAATTTAATTGAAAAAGTTATGCTTTTATGACAAACATATGGTTTGGGACATATCTAATAAATGAATCTGACAGAAAACCCAATTTTATTCTTATATTTTGACTCAGAAATTAATCTTATTTCAGACCTCTAAGGTCTTTTTCATTCCATAGGAGAAGTCAAGAATTATGTCCCCCAAACTTCTCTCTTCATAGTGCCCCGGGTTGGAGTTTGCTGGTGGGAATCACTGACATGGAATGTACACAGGAGAAAGAGAAATGGAAGCGTCCATTACATTGTGTCCAGAAAGGATCAGCAAAGGACAGATGGGTTGTCATCGGTCATCAGATTTAGCGAAGAAACAATAAAATAGGTGGACCTAGGCAATATGCTTAATCATTAAATTATATTATTAAATAGAAAATATAAGGTACATAATATAATCTATAACATAAAATAATATATGTAAACTGAAAATAACTGCATATGCAAACCAACTGCATTTGAGATAAGCAGGTAGGTTATAAAAAAAAGGAAAACTATACTTCTACTTTATACCACATAAAAATAAGTACGTTCCAATCTTTTCACAACATTTAGTATGTTTCCAGTAGGGAAGCTATTGGCATTTTATATGACAAATTATTAACTTCTCTAACAAATAAGGGGAATCTATAAGTTAAGGGGAAAATATTCAAAACTTAACATAAAAATGAGCCCAAAAAACCAGGAGTAGAGAGAATTAACAGAGAAAGAAGTATGAAGGGTTCAAAGTAGTCTAAAATATTTTGAACCATAAAAAGATATATAATTTTTTAAAAAAGAAAAATAACATTGTTTCCCTTTTTCTTTTTAAGGCAAACCCAGAAGAATCTTTTTGAAAAAATCAACATTCTATTGAAAGACACCAATGATATTTTGCTCATGTTAAAGTCATTGATGATTTCTCCTGACACAAGAAATGATCTCTAGAAAGAATCACCACGTTTTTTCTACAGAGGTGCAGAGAGTAAATATTTCAGGATTTTCCAGCCATCCAGTCTCTGGGGCAACTACACAACTGTGCTGTTGTAGTGTGAAAGAAACTGTAGACAACACAGAAATAAATGAGCATGGTTGTTTTCCAACAAAATGTTATTTACCAAAAAACAGGTGGCAGGTGACATTTGGCCCATGAGTCATAATTTCCTGACTCCTGATCTATAGCATTTTCCTATAATGTATTACTGAATGACATGTTAAAGTTATGCCTACATTTGGTCATCAAGCAGCTGCATATGGTACATTTAAATATTCATGACACCCTTTTGAAATCCTTCACCAGAATTCTGTATATCTCTGCTTAAAACATTAAAAAAATCTCAGTGACCACATTGAATGTGTAAGTAAATAATTTCAGTCCTATAGTCAGACTTATGGGAGTTACTTTACATGAAAAGTGGCACAATTGGGTTCCAACTAAATTAATTTTGTTCAATTCTTTGAATTTTATTGTATTATTAATTTCATTAATTATAACCAAATCTCATATATTTTACTTGCTATTCTTCAACCTTTTATAGCATTCCTTCAATCTGCAGCCTAACTTGCTTCTTTTTAACTTTCTAAATTTCTAATTATATTTCAAAAATTATATTTCATTTATGTTTTTAAGGAGAGAAGCCTAATTTGACTCTTACTTTTTACTGGGGAAATTACTACCCACTATAGGCTGAATCAAAAGTCCACATTTCAGACAGAATTTTTCAAACAAACACCTGTTGAGAAAGAATACTCTTTGAGGGAGAATGGCTTTCAAATTCATTTGCGTTCTGAGTGTGGTTCACGAAGTGAGGCAACCTGACCTACAGTATGTGAATAATAGCCATTTCAGTGATGCAAAAATTCAATGAATTAAAGTTTTAAGTGATAAAGCAGAGACTCATTGAGCTTGACCCACACTAAGCCAAAGATATGTGTTTTTTAATATCTATATTCAGATCCAAAGTTCTTTAATGTATATTTTAAACTATTTTTCACAATAATCCTGTGAGTTAGTCAAAGCAGCATTATTTTTCTATTTTTAAGAGGTCATATTCATATTTACAGAACTTTAAAATCACAGGGCTAGCAAGTAGCAAAGCTGAAATATAAACTCGCACATTCTGCACAATTTCACTAGTGGTGTTATGATTTGAGTCCACCACAATTCTTATCTGCTTCTTTACTGGCCTGGATAAATTTTGGAACATTTTCAGAATTATCTAATTGATATTAAAATAATTTTTAATATTTTCAAAGAATATATCTCATGTTAACTTTCAGGGTAGAAGCCATGTCTTTACAGTTGGGAGGAATGAGGGCAGCTCACTTGCTCACTCAGCTTCCAAAGCAATATCCATGAACTTAAATATATCATCCAAGTATCCGTATGTAGTTGAAGTAAAAGAATTTTTGCACATAGTGTCAGCTCCAGGATCTAACATATATTAAGTTAAATAACATATCTCATCCTTCATAACAAAAGTCTGTATCACTTCCAACAAAAACTGCTATAAAGATATGGAAAGAATGGTCAATGCTATGGAAGAGAACGTTGGTAGAGAGAACATCATGAAAGTCTGGGAGGATTATACCATCGAAGATGCCATCATTGTTATAAAAAAAGATGTGAAAGCCATCAAGCTCTAAAGAGTGAATTCCTGCCATAGGAAACTGTTCAGATAACGTGCATGACTTGACAGGATTTGCTCTAGAGCCAATCAATAAATTATGAAAGAGACTGTGGATATGGCAAAAAGGTAGGGGGAAGGGTTCTGAGATATAGATCTTGAGTACATTCAAAAGCTAATAAATACCACACTAGAGAAATTAACAGAAGGCAACCGGATGGAGATAAGTGTTTCAGAACCAGCACCAGGCGATGAGGAAGGAGACAGAGGAGACAGAGGAGACAGAGGAAACAGTGGCAGGAAAAGAATTTGTCTTTAGACAATCTGGTGGAAGAGTTCCGATTATTCAAGACAGCTTCTGGTCTCTTTAATGACATGGACGCCTCTATGATATGGGCACTGAAACTCAAAGCAAATGGTGGAAGGAGGATTGGTACCATACAGAAACATTTTTAGAGAAATGAAAAGGTCAGAAGGAAACTACAACGTACTTCCACAATGTTACACTGAGTATGGCCCTTCCACTGTCTTCCACCTGTGCTACCCATGAGAAAGCAAGACCAGCCCCTCTTCTCCCTCCTCCTTCTCAGTCTACTCGACATGAAGATGATGAGGATGAAGGCCTTTATGATGATCCATTTCCACTTAATGAATAATAAATATATTTTCTCTCCTTATGGTTTTGAAAATAACATTTTCTTTTCTCTAGCTTACTTTACTGTAGTAATAACAATTTATAATACATAAAACATACAAAATATGTGTTAATTTACTATGTTAACAGTAAGGCTTCTGATCAGCAGTAGTCTGTTAATCATTAAGTTTTGGGAGAGTCAAAAGTTATAGGTGGATTTTCCACTGTGCAGGTGGTCAGCGACCCTCACTCCCACGTTGTTCAAGAGTCAAACAGATTTTCCATAATTCGTATACTTTTAGATTTTAAAAATCCATTTTAACTACCAAAATAATGCCATATTTTTCTGGGTCTTCAATGAAAAGTTGAAGTGATATAAGGAGAATAATAAAGAACTCAGACGACAATTATACAGCTGACCTGAATGTAGAGCACTGCTTCTCCTATCAATGATTTCCAACTGCTTTGTGAGTTCCAGGGATCTGGTCAACCCTTTCAGCCTCCTTCACTGGATGAGGATGAGAATGAGTATCAGGACTGTAGGTTCTGGGCTGTACTCCATCCAGTTCAATCGATTAAGATTCTGAATATAATTTTGTCTGAAGGAAAATTTGAACCCCACCTCCCCAAAAGTGTAATGTTTTATCCTCTACAGATCTGGTATAGCCAGTGGCAAATGGAATTGGTCCCTGTCTCTGTGACTCTGTAAATAAATGCCATTTTTATTCCTTTCTGTTGGCTTGTTTCCCATAAATTTAAAAGAACATAACAGCAACTTGCTTATTGTATTGATTTTACAACCGCGAAGGTGTTTTTAATCTGGGGAAAAGTAAACCTTTATTAACAAGTTGTCACTTTCACAGCAGATAATTCTAAGTTACAGGATTTCATTAAGAAAAGAAAACATCCCCTTCCAATAATGTGGAGTGCTGGAAATGTTATTTGTTTAGCCTGTTGATTTCTAATTTTCTAAAGGTATTGCATTTAAGGATTTTACTTGTTTACTTTACATAATATTTTGAATGTTATTTATCTGAAGCTAATGTTCATCACTATATGTTTATTGGAGGAGGAAAAAAGCAAATGATACCTTTCATCTTAATGTGTCAAGACAAGCAGCGTCACTGATAATAAAAATAAGAAAAAAAAAGGCTGAGTTACACAAATAAATCATGTATTAAAAGTGTAGCTTCAAATAACCAAGTCAATTAATTCTGATTTTGATATGTTACAACATACTGGTGATCTAAGGAAAGCCTCCTTTAATTTAATCTTTTTATTGTTTTTTCTACTCTAACCAGAACTCAATTAGAACAGACATCTCTCAGTTCCCAGGTAACATGATTCACTGATGTTCTGCACTTAGGTTAGAATTGCCCTGACTAGAAGAAAAAAGTGCTAAAGTAAGTTGTCCCATCATGGTGTTAATTTAGAGAAACAAAGCTTGTTCTTTCTTCTCATGGAAGGAGAATACCTCCCAGAAGGACTGAAATCCACTCCTATCATCAAACATAATTTCAGATGCCAATACGGTTGCTTCTGATGATGTTCCCTATCCTAGAATTGTGAAAAATTAGATTAGAATGGTAGAGTTTGATCCTGAACAAGTGTTTGTATCCCAAATCACGGTTGATAATAGGAGAGAATTTCAGTCTCACTCCATGATGTAAAATAAATTTAATCCAACATGCTGTTTCAGAGATCACTTTCTGAAAACACTAAACTGATATTTTTATTTCTTTCCATTGTGAAGCAGACACCTGGGCAGTCACTCCACATGATGTGTCAAAGAAAGAGAGCAAACACCCCCTTGAAGCTGCGTATGGCATGCTGAGCAGAAGAGAGTCTGGTGTCAGGGGGAAACTCAGAGTGGAAGGAACAGCAGGCATGCAAACCCATCCATCTCTTCAAGCAATGTTCCTAGACAAAGTACAGGTGAGTTTGGAAGAAAAACAGAAAAATTAGGAAGTGATAGTCCAAGAGTCCCCTGTTCCCTTCAGGCCACTCTCATTCACATATGTACATTTTCTACCTTCTACCTATCCAAGACAGGTAAAGGAAAATCAAACTGGCCTTGAGCCTGATCTAATATGACAGAAGAAGCACTTCATTTTGGTTCCCAAGAATTTCCTGTGGGCCCTATGTGGCTACAACCATGTCCAAGAGCTTCCCTCCACCAACCCCATGAAAGGACCACGAGGTTGTAGATGGTGCTGACTGGCAAGCTGACCAGGGAGGTCGCTGCAGCTGGATATCAGCAATCTTGTAGCCAGGGCAGCAAGTCGAGAATTAGGAACATTTTCAAGGTCAGGAATGCCAACTCCTGTACCCTCGGAGAGAGACAGATGACAAAAGAAAATCTGAAAGACAAGGGCATCTGAAAAAGACTGAGTGAATTAACGGAATGTCCTGAGTTTATTGATCTAGATACCTTTTCTGCCCTACACATAGGAGAATGAATGGGAGTACAAATAGGTAATTGGACATGTACAGTTACAATCTTTGTATGTGTGATTACAGTGTGGACATTAGTCACCACAGTACAATGCTTTTCAAGGATCATCTGGCTGATAATCTTCCAGAAAATAAAATCATAAATTCTAGACAATCTGTGTGCCGCCTGAGGATGTGATAGAGATAATGAAGATGAGAGATATTAAAACAATTCAAATTACTAACAAAATACAAATTTTGCGAATAAGAGGCTAAATTTCTAATACTTTGGTTTCAACAAACCTGTTTCATGAACCAGCTGTGGCAACTTACAAGACTATTTTTTATAAAAGGAAAAGGTCAGATCTTTGAGAGAGTTTTTAAATAAAACAAGAAAAGGGTTCTTTGTGGAGTCTTAATGTCCTTAATAGGCTTTTGGTTGGTAGCTCTTTTAACCATGTCTATGGAAGAACATAATGGGATAATTCTTTTGTCAAAAAAACAGATGTGACTGTGTAAAAAGTAAAAATAACCAATGAAGAAATATTCAAGTTTTTTTTGTTCTTTTCTGAAGATAAACTGCTTTTCTATGTTTATGTAGAAGTATAATTTTAAGACAATTGTTGATTTAGGGAAATATTTATACATACATATATACATACATACAGATAGACATGTTTATATATAAATATGTATACATATATGTCAATAATGTATATTTCATATACGTGCATATATACATCTCTATTTTTCTGGGTTTTTCACTTAATTCTTTAGAGGATAGAATGACTTTTTAAAATAAGTCATAACAATTATATGAGGATCCGAGTATCTGGATGTTGGGGTTACATGTGCCATCTTTCCTGAAAACTGTTTTACTTACACAAACAAGCAGTCCTTTCCTCCCAGCCCAGAATCCTTTATATGTAACAACTCATACTGATAAAAGATAATTTTAGCATAATTGGAGAATAGGTAAAATAAAAACTTAATCATAAGAACTGTGGACCCTACTTTCAGTGTGCGTGCGTGTGTGTGTGTATGTGTGTGTGTGTGTGTGTTGGGAGGAGAAGTGTTATAGGCGTTTTACAGCCATCAATAAGGGTCAGATTGTAAATAACAAATGTAACAATCTACTTTCTCTACTCCCCACTGGTCTTGACCTTTCTAAACTCTTGCACAAACATGAAGATTGAATGCTTAAAAGGATAACATATTTTACTACAATATGACAGTAAACAAAAGGAAAACTAGATTTGGAAATTGAGCCATGATCTATTAAGCTATGCCTATTTGTAAGGAAAAGTCTTGTCAGTGTAACTGATTAAAGCTTAGTGTTTTAAATTAGAAGAGCAGTTCAGCCAATGCAGAGGTGTACAGAAGCATAATGACTTGAAGTGAATGGTAAAATGCTGCTTCTGTATATTGATTGCCCTCCTCTCTCTGGGGTAGGAATCTTGCTGAAACTAACCATACATGTTACTTTTTACATTTGTTATGAAAAACAAGAGGGAGCCCAAAATGCAACACCAATAAATAAAGGCAGGGGGAATGACTTTATAGTTTCGAAGGGTTTGTAACATACTATTCAACTCCATTCTTATATTCGACCTCTGAAGATAAATAAAAACATGTTAATTTCAAATTTTACATCTTGTTTCATTTGCTTTTTCAAATATAAGTTGAGCAGGCAGTGATAGTGTGAAACACAGAATTTAGTATAAAGGACATTGCATTTAAAATGTAAATTGACAACTCTACTAGCTATTGGACCTTGTGATAAGATATAATCTGTGCCTCAGTGTTCTCAGTATTAATAGGAACAACAATATATGTCTCTCTGGGTTGAAATAAGTGCTAAAGGTATTCATGGATAGAAAGTGCAAGGAAAACACTGAAATAGTAGCTATTCAAGATTCAAAATTACAGCTGTGGGATATTTTTGTCATTTATCTTCACCTTATAGTAGAGAAGTGAATACAACCTTTTCTCTGCCATTAGAATTCTTGCAGAGTTGAAAAATAACAGATGTTGGTGAGGATGCAGAGAAAATGGAATGCTTATACACTGTTGGTGGAAATGTAAATAAGTATAACCTCTATGGAAAACAGTATGGAGATTTCTCGAAGAACTGAAAATAGAACTACCATTAGATCCAGGAATCCCACTACTTTGTATCTACCCAAGGGAAAATAAGCCATTATATCAAAAAGATACCTGCTCTCATACATCTATCACAGTGCTATTCACAATACCAAAGATACGAAATCAATCAAAGTCTTCATCAGTGCATTATTGGATGAAGAAAATGCTTATACACACACACAAACATATATACTCAATGGGATAATATTCAATCAAAAAAAATGAAATCATATTCTTTGCTTAGCATGGATGGAACGGGATGCCATTTTCTTAAGTGAAACACCTCGAAAATACAAAGACAAATACTGCATGTTCTCACTTATAAGTAGGAGATAAACAATGTGTACACACAGACATAGTGTAGGATGATAGACATTGGGGACTGAAAGGGTGGGAGGGGGGTGAAGCATGAGAAATTACTTAATGGGTACAGTGTACATTATTCCAGTTATGGTTACACTAAAATGCCAGACTTCACTATACAATATATCCACATAACAAAATTATTCTCACATCCCTTAAATGAACACTGCAAAAAAATCTGATGATCTGATTTACTGATTCAACCAGTCTTGGGCTGGCCTGGGCTACATACATACACACACTCTTTCTTTCTCTCTTTCTCTCTCATTATACACACCTAGGTAGCCGGCACCTCCATGTCGACAAAATAAATTGCCATCACCCCAGATCCAGAACCTGTGCACTTTTCCAGGCATGTCCTTGAGAATAATGACTATACAGATGCCTAAAAACAAGGATTAGATTTGCCCATTTTTGTTTGACATGACTCATCATTCAACATTATATTTGTGATATTAATCCATGTGGTTGTCGATAGGTGTAGATAATTCAATACTATTGTAATCCATTCACTAAATATGTTACAATTTCTGTATTTATTCTTCCCTGAAGGGCCGCTGGGCAATTTCTAGATTTTGTCTAATAAGAATAGGGCTCCTACTACATTGAAACAAACGGATGTTTGTGAACACGTATCTGTTGGATATGTTCCTAGTTTGGTTGAATTGTTTGATTACATGGTATTCATAACATCAGATTTCACAAATAGTGATGATTTTACAAATGGACTATTTCAATTTACATTCCAACCAGAACTATATGAGAGGGCCAAAGACTACAGTTTTTGACAACACTTGCATTTTTCATAGTTTTCATTTTAGCTATTTTGGTGAAAGTTTATTGTAGTTTCAATTTGCAGTTGATGATTTGTAAAACTGAGCAATCTTTCATGACATATTGCTCACTTGGATACTTTTTTTTTTGCAATGTCTATTCAAGTCTAATTGCCTATTTGCTATTGTCGTGACTGTCCTTTCTTAACATTATGTAGTCTATACATAAGGTGTTTATTCTTTTTGCTGTTCTTGTTAGATATCTGTATTATAAATATTATATTGTACTCTGAGGACTACCATTTTAATCTCTTCATAGTATACTTTAATACTGAATTTCTTATTTGTAACATGTTGTAAAATATGTCAGGTTTATTATGTTTTCTTTGTCCTTAGTGCTTCTGTGCATTCTTTATATTTCTGTCTATTCTAACAAATATTTTATGTGTTTTCTTGTGAAAGCTCTACTATTATTCTTAAAATTAGTCTACAGTGTCCAGAAACAAACTAGCAAAAAAAAAATTCTGTTATATTGGAAACTTTGTCTTGTCTAATATCCCACTTTCTTAACTATTCCAACTATTTTTAAAACTTAAAGTTTATTTTGTAAGGCCTTCAGCTTAAAACTTATTTTTATTCATTTGTATTGCCTATTTTTGCCTCTCTGCTCTTCCATGTGAATTTCAGAATAAAAGTTATCTATTTCTACCAAAAAACAAGCTGGTATTTAAATTTGGACAGTGTGGAATCTATAGATTACTTTAGGAAGAATGGACATCTTTACAATACCAAGTGTTCTAACCCATCAAAATGGTATATTCTTCTGTTTACTTAAGTATTCTGTAATTTGTCTCAATAACGTTTATAATTGTTATCTTAAAATACTGATTTTGTGCTCATATTTAAATATATTTATTTTAAATATTTCCTTTTTGGACATGTTTATGGAAATAAAATTCACCTACCACACACTTTATCCGTTTAAAGTGTCTAATTATTACATTCAAACACGGTGAATTGTGTAGCCACCACCACAATCAAATTTAGAATATTTTCATGAAAATATGAATGAAACCCCATACCTACTAGTAGTTACTTTACATTAAAGCTTTAGACAACCACTACTCTACTTTCAGTCTCTGTAGATCTACATATTTTATACATTTCATATACATGGAATCAAACAATATACAATCTTTTGTGACTGGCTTCATTTACTTGAGTACAAGATTAATCCACTGAGGTCCTGTTTCTGGCTTCCATTGTGAAGCACCCAGGAGTGCCCGTAAACATCTCTAAACATGACAGCCATGAGAAGCCCAAAGCAAGCCAGTGGGCCTATCTTTAGTTTCTGGAGAGCACTTCCTGTGTCCTCCGGCAGAAATGTTTCAGCCCCATCCCCAGTAACCAGAACAACAGCTGGAACTTCAATTTCAGAAGACAAGCAGCATATATTATGCAAGTCAGTAACTGAGTGATGGTGAGCAGGTCTAATCTCCTTTCTACATTTTGGATCCTGAAGCTATTTGCAACACAGAAGCACCAACTGGCTGTTTGGTCACTACTCCCCATAGGGTAGAGCCCCAAATATTGTAAGATGTTGCCTCACACACTGTCGTCTTAGGTTAGTTTTAAATAAATCTTTCCATCATTCTCTCTGCTGGGCTCATTCCACTGGACACTCATGCACTGACATCCACACCTCCCCAGTTAAGAGTTAGTTGCCCCAGAGAGTATGGAATCCCCATACATCTGACTTATGCCATGCAAGGAAGTCCGGTTATCTGTAGCTTTGGAGAGAGCCCCAGGGCACCACAACAGAGCTGTCCATGCTTGCTGGGGGATACTACCAAGCGCACAGAATCGTCCAACAGAGCTGTCCTGACAACAGGTGGGCACATGGCATGGTACACCAAAGGTGGCTTTTACTGTATATATTTATTTTGTTTCCTCCCTTGATTGCAAGCTCCATGAACTGAACTTTTCTTTATTATGTTCAATATTTTACCCAACAAGTACTATGAGGCTTGGCAAATGGTAGATTTCAATTAAGAGGTACTCAATGTATCACTGAATTAATTTATTTATTTTGTGAGTAAGCATGGGACTTCTTTTGGTGTATTAACTTCTTTTGGTATATATGAAGCATAACATTAAGCTCATTAAATGATAAAGTTTACTCTCATCTTAAGGTAAATATTAGCACTTCCTCAATGTAGGAGTTAGTGATGATGTGGTGAATTTCTTTGTTTATTCCAGATGACATTTTTCATCCTGTCAAAACATTAGATAGATTGTGGATAAGAGTCTGATGAAATGAAGACTAACCACCAGACATGATGTTTATGCACTCAGAATCAATTTACCTTTCCCCTAAAGGGGACATTCTATTTTATGGCAATGATTGATGATTGAAACATTTATCATGATATAGTCATCAAAATGACATGTTTTATTAATAATAAAATTTATGGTGAAAGCATATAACATCCACTGACATTCTGGAAAAGTAGTAGTTGTTTTAGATGCTTTCCTCATAATCAATTAGTAGACTGCTTAAATAAATTTATTCATATACCTAACGATAGATATTTGAACTTTATAATATTTACTATGTCTGAAGTAGAGATAATTATAAACTGAAAGCTGTGTTATCTCATCATGTAAGCTGCATTTTAAACCAAAATTCACAGTTACCAAACTGTAACCTATGCAAGTGTTTAGTCTAGATACTCAAATTCATACCTAAATTAGTTATGAGTTAAAAAAGAAGAAAAATTATCATGAAATAAAATTTTTCACCAATACACAAAAACCTTTTGAAGAATGATTATAATATATGTTGTCTACTCAGGAAAAAATACTGAAATAGGTAAATCACAATTACATTAGGTTTGATCCTTAATTTTATATCAGTAGCTAATATTATAAATATTATCATTAAATTTCATTAAATTTATTAAATCCTACATTTAAATATTAAATAAATTTACTGTCTAAATATTTTACCACTGACCTGTATTTTCAGTTGTTTGATAAGCATATTGAATTGCCCGTATGAGACTTGTATGTACGATGTCATGCAAAGACCCAAATTTATTCATCTTTAATTCAAGAATAGAAAGTTCAGCTATAGTACCAGGAGAGTGGAATTTATGATGTGAAGATGGATCAGCCGCATCTCATCTTGAAATGGCATTGAACTTATATTCACGCTTACAAGCACCTTTACTTGCTCACAAATTTGAACCAGGTACATTTATCTTCTTTGACAACAAGGGAGAAAGAAATACAGCGATCAGCATAATATGCAAGAGGCATCTGTTGCTTCTATGCCAAGAAACACAATCTTCTCTCCTCAAGAAATACACATCATAGGCGTCTAGAATTTTAGATATTGATTAGCCTCAGTATATCCCTTTCTCATCTTTTAAAACAGTTATTTGATCTTAAATCACATGCCCCTATCTCTTACCTAGGAATGCAGAATAAGTTGTTTCTGGGTAGTATTGCTCATTATTAAGCATATAATTTTATAGATAACCTTTGGAAGACAGGATTAGAGAATTGAAATTTCTGGTTGAAAGGCTTATGAATTTATAATTTCAATGCAAATCTCACAATTACCTTAGAAAAAAGACTTTATATGTACAATCAGAAACATTTCTCTGAAACTTTGCTGACACTGGGCATTATGGAGTCCATTTAAATATTTATAATATGATGGGTTTAAAATGTCATTTAAAATCTTTTACATTTAGTTGACTAATGATAAGCATTAGTACATTTTTATATGTGTGTAGTGGTTGTTTTCACATTTTAATTAAAACCCATCCAATTTTTTCTCAAATTTTTATGTATTTATAAGTATAGCATATTAACTTTTTTCTCTACTGGAAGTGTATCTCCATCTATTTTGCAACTTAATGCCCTATTTTCCTTCAATGGCTATGTTAGTCATCCTTCACTCACTTATTTACTGCACCACACCTCAAACCTATCAAAAAAAAAAAGAAAATAAAGAAATGTTTAAGAAAAATTAAAGATGCACTTCAATTTTAAAGTCTCTTCTTTCTTTTTCAGCTATTTCCTAATTCAGGTTCTTATCATCACCTATACCCTTCCCTTGTCACTTCTGACTTCCCTTGCTGTATCTAAAATCAGGAACTATAGAAACAGGGTGACATCAGCTTTTCTCCCTAAATATTCCTCCCTCCTTCTGATTTCCAATGAAATTATCAAGAAATGCTTTTGATATACAAGGAATTTCAATATTTTAGACAATGTAGTACAGAAAGAATCGTATTAATAAGAGAGTGGTCATCATCTAGTTCTTCTGTTTTGTTTTGTTTCTGAAATTTTCAACATGACCTGACTACTTCTAAAGAAAACTTAGAGAAAATTCCTAACTTAATCACACTGCCTAACTTGGAAGGGTCTGAATAGCAAGACTGGACATGAGAGCAGTTGGCAGGACCTTTTGTTTCCTACAACGCAATTCGTTGCTGCTCTTGTCATGTGCACACACGGAAGTCCAGTAGCCATATGGCGGATTTTAATTCAGTCTCATATTTGGTTTATATTCTTATGCAGGGCAGAGATGAGGTGATTGACTCATTTACCATAACAAAAACTTCCCTGGCTGAACTAAAAGCACTGTTTGCCTGCGGTCTATAGAAACTTTTTAGAGAGGGGATTGGGGGAAAATGGCCAAATAATTTATTTCTAGAGAGAGTAAAAGCCAAATAAAACACATTCTCTGTGGTAATTATTATAATTGTTTGACTATAGTTTCAGTTGTTTCTTAGGTATGTGGTGTGATCACACACCTCTACCTGCATTGAAGCTGGGTATTAAGATGCTACTTATCAGTTAATTAACTATGGGCAGGAGTGTCACATGTCATCTCCAGGAAGAAGCCTTCGAGCACCTGCATTGTTTTCAACAGTAATGACAGGAGCATGTGATGAGATGGCTTCTCCATCAACCTGGATCCTTGAGTGGTTGTGATAGGCAGGGTCCACTGGCAATCAGCACTAGACATGTGGTGTGGGCACGACATCTCATCATTAACTACTCGTAGGATTTTGGAATAAATTTTGACCAACACAGTCCCTTTCTTAAATATTAATTTAAGGAATTGAGGACAAAGTTGACTTAACGAAGACATGTGAACATCAAGAATGGGTGACAGAGGGAGACTTGATCTCAAAATAAATAAATAAAAAGAATATAGAGGTATGGTATTAGAAATAGAAAAAACTGACATAATAAAAGAAAAAAGGTGTAATTTAGACTTAAAATAGGATTTAGTAGATTGTATGTCATACTTGGAGACAATTATAGCATCTTTTCTGCTCTCTCCACCGACAATAAAATGTCCAATTTTAAGGTGTTAAAATTAGAGACTACATTACCTAGTCTCCCTTACCCTCTGGCTTCTGAGCATCCAGAGAGAGCATGATCAAGACCCTTCTTTTCTTTCTGCTTTCTCTGGCACTGTGTTATAGCTGGCATGTATTCCTTTATGATAAGTAGTTCTCTAGTAGAGAGGACATTTGGCAATGCCTAGAGACCTTTTTGATTGTCACAACTATGATGCTACAGAAATCTAGTAAGAGGACACAAAGGATGTTGATAAATATTTTACAATGTACAGAACAACTCCCCTCCCAAAATAACACATCACACACACACACAAACACACACACACACACACAACACACACACACACACACACACAGAGAAAGAATTAGCCAATCCTAATGCAACAGTGCCACAATTGAGAACCACTGATTAATGACAACAGGTCCTTGTCAGGAGCCCCTTGTTCATGGCACCAGCTCACACAGAGTTCTACCACCTTCAACTTTTAAGCTTAGTACAGGTAGTCCTGTCTTCCCACTAATACTGGTATCTGCGCGGCTCAGCATCTTTCTTTGTTTTCTAAAGGCTAATTATACCTCTCTATGTAATCCATTTATCAAAGTCTATTTAACTCTTCAGTGCCTTTGCCATATTTGCTTGGATCCTGAATTATTAGAGTGATCTCCACCTGAATATGAACACTTAAGAATCCTTTCTTGGGCCGGGCATGGTGGCTCATGCCTGTAATTCCAGCAGTTTGGGAGGCCAAGGCGGGTGGATTTCTCAAGGTCAGGAGTTTGAGACCAGCCTGGCCAACATGGTGAAACACCATCTCTACTAAAAAAAATTACAAAATAGCTGGGCGTGGTGGTGCGCCTATAGTCCCAGCTACTTGGGAGGCTGAGGCAGGAGAATCGCATGGACCCAGAAGGCGGAGGTTGCATTGAGCCAAGTTTGTACCACTCCAGCCTGAGCAACAGAGTGATACTTTGTCTCAATAAATAAATAAATTAATTAATTAATTAAAAGGCTTCCTCAGATCGGGTTGCTCATATATTTGGTTAGATGACTAACCGCAAGTAAATAAGAAACTGCTAATCCTAGACTTTCTGTTGTGGTTGTAGGTACCAGTATTGGGAGGGTATATCCCTGAGGTACGTTTTAGTTATGGGCAATTTTGGTATGTAGAATGATTTTCAGATGTGCTAGCTATTCTGGCTGTAATGGGGAGTTATTGTAATGTAATGGGGAGATAAACCTAAGATATTTGACCACTCAAGTCAAAGCCTAGAACATGTCACACCTTGATGCTTCTTCTACCATGATTGTAAGTTTCCTGAGGCCTCCCCAGTCATATGGAACTGTAAGTAAATTGAACCTCTATCCTTTATAAATTACCCAGTCTCACGTATGTCCTTGTAGCAGCTTGAGAACAGACTAATACAGTAAATTGGTACTGCAGAGAGAAAGGTGCAGCTATAAAGATACCTGAAAATGTGGAAGCGACTTTGGAACTCGGTAACAGGCAGAGGTTGGAACACTTTGGAGGGATCAGAAGAAGACAGAAAAATGTGGGAAAGTTTGGAACTTCCTAAAGACTCAGAGGGCTCAGAAGACAGGAAGATGTGGGAAAGTTTGAAACTTCCTAGAGATTTGTTGAATGGCTTTGATCCAAATGCTGATAGTGATATGGACAATGAAGTCCAGGCTGTGGTGGTCTCAGATGGAGATGTGGAACTTACTGGGAACCAGAGCAAAGGTTTAGCAAAGAGACTGGTGGAATTTTGCCTCTGCCCTAAAGATCTGTGGAATTTTGAACTTGAGAGATATGATTTAGGGTATCTGGCAGAAGAAATTTCTAAGTGGCAAAACATTCAAGAAGCAGCAGAGCACAAAAGTTTGGAAAATTTGCAGCCCAGATGACGTGATAGAAAAGAAAACTCCATTTTCTGGGTAGAAATTCAAGCAAGCTGCAGAAATTTGCATTAAGTAATAAGCAGCCAAATGTTACTCACCAAGACAATAAGGAAAATATATACAGGGCATGTCAGAGACCTTCATAGCCATCTCTCCCATCACAGGCCTGGAGGCCTAGAGAGACGAATGGTTTCATGAGCTGGGCCCAGGGTTCCCCTGCTCTATGCAGCCTTGGGATATTGTGTCCTGCATTCCAGCTGATTCAGTTCTAACTGTGACTACAATGGGTCAATGTACATTTTAGGTCATTGCTTCAGAGGGTGCAAGCCCCAAGCCTTGGCAACTTCCACATGGTGTTGGGCCTGTGGGTGCAGACAAGTTAAGAATCGAGGTTTGGGGCCAGGTGCAGCGGCTCATGCCTGTAATCCCAGCACTTTGGGAGGCTGAGGCGGGCAGATCACAGGTCAGGAGTTTGAGACTGGCCTGACCAACATGGTGAAACCCCATCTCTATTAAAAATACAAAAATTAGCTGGGTGTGGTGGCATGTGCCTGTAGTCCCAGCTACTCAGAAGGCTGAATCAGGAGAATCTCCTGAACCCAGGAGGTAGAAGTTGCAGTGAGCCAAGATCATGCCACTGTACTCCAGCCTGGGTGACAGATCGAGACTCTGTCTCAAAAAAAAAAAAAAAAAAAGAGAGAGAGAGAGAGAGAATTGAGGTTTGGGAACCTCTGCCTAGACTTCAGAGGATTTAGGAAAATGCCTGGGTGTCCGGGCAGAAGATTGTCAAAGGGGTGGAGCCCCCAGAGAGAACCTGTTATGACAGTGCAAAAGGCAAATGCAGGGTCAGAGCCCCCAAACAGAGTCTCTAATGGGGCCACTGGGGTAATGACAGGTGAAGCTTTGAGAAGAAGTCC
>NW_012100499.1:527427-535937 GCF_000951045.1 Mandrillus leucophaeus | reverse complement strand
GGGCAGAGGTACAGCTCTGCCCATGATTTCAGAGGGTGCAAACCCAAAACCTTGGCAGCTACCATGTGGCATTGAGCCTGTGGGTTCAACAGAAGGGTGTGCAGAACTCGGGAGTTGAGGTTTGGGAATCTCCACCTAGATTTCATAAAATGCATGGAAGTGCCTGGAGGTTAATTTGAGACCTTTCTAATTTCTTAATAAAGGTGTTTAGGGCTATATACTTCCCGCTTAACATTTCCTTAGCTGCATCCTGGATATTTCGGTAGGTTGTGTCCCTATTTTAATTAATTTCAATTGTCTTTTATAAAATTTATGCTTAAATTATGATTTTGACTCAGGAGCTATTTGGGAGCAAATTACTTAATTTGCATGTATTTGTGCAGTTTTGAGAGGCATTCTTGGTATCAATTTATATTTTTATGGTGCTATGATCAAAGTGTGTACTAGGTATAGTTTTAATTTTTTTTTATTTATTTTTATTTTGGAATGGAGTCTCGCTCTGTCACCTAGGCTGGAGTACAGTGGCACAATCTTGGCTCACTGCAAGCTCCGCCTCCTGGATTCACACCATTCTCCTGCCTCAGCCTCCCAAGTAGCTGGGTCTACAGATGCCTGCCACCATGCCGAGCTAATTTTTTGTACTTTTAGTAGAGATGGGGTTTCACCATGTTAGCCAGAATGGTCTCGATCTCCTGACCTCGTGATCTACCTGCCTCATCCTCCCAAAGTGCTGGGATTACAGGCGTGAGCCACTGTGCGCAGCCTCAATTATTCTTTTTACCTCTACAAGGAGAACTACAATGCGCTGATGAAAAAATTTGAAGATAACACAAATGAACAAAAAAGCATTCCATACTCATGGATTGGAATAATCAATATCATAAACATGGACATGTTGCTCAAAGCTATTTATACTTTCAATGATGTTTTTATAAAACTATCAACAATCCAACATTTGGTTCTATTTCTATAGAACCAAAAAAGGTCCCAAGTAATCAAAGCAATCCTAAGCAAAAAGAACAAGCCAGAGGAATCACATTACTCAACTTCAAAATATACTATAAGGTTACAGTGAACAAAACAGCCTGGAACTGGCAAAAAAAAAACCAGACACATAGACAAATGGAACAGAATATAAAACTCATAAATAAAGCTGCACACCTGCAATCATCTCATCCTCGACAAGGCTAACAAAAACAAGCAATGGGGAAAGGACTCCCTATTCAACAACTTTTGCTGGAATAACTGGCTACCCATATGCCGAAGTATGACGCTGGACCCCTATGTTTCACCATATACAAAAATGACCTCAAGATTTAAATGGATTAAAGATTTAAATTTAAGAATTCAAAGTACAAAAATCCTGGAAGACAACTAGAAAACACTCTTATTGACATTGGCCTTGGCAAGTAATTTTTGGCTAATTCCCCAAAACAATTGCACCAAAAACAAAAATAGACACGTGGAACCCAATTAAATGGAAGAGCTTCTGAACCACAAGAGAAGCTATGGACAGAACAGACAACCTACAGAACAGAAGAAGATGTTTGCAAATTATGCATCCAACAAAGGCCTAATATCCAGAACATATTTAAATATGTCAGCAGGCAAAAAACAAATAGCCCTATTTTAAAAATTGCCAAAGAAACATAAACAGACACTTCTCAAAAGAAAAGTTACAAGCAGACATACAGACATACAAGCAGCCAACAAACATATGGAAAAAAAAACGCTCAACATCACCAATCATCAGAGAAATGCTAATCAAAACCACAATGAGATACCATCTCACACCAGTTGGAAGGTCTGTTATTTAAAAAGTCAAGAAACAAAGAGATGCTGGAAAGGCTGCAGAGAAAAGGGAATGCTCATATGCTGTTGGCGGGAATGTTAATTAGTCCAGTCACTGTGGAAAGCAGTGAGGATATTTCTCAAACAACTTAAAACAGACCTACCATTCAAACCAGCAATCCCATTACTAAATATGCACCCAGAAGAAAATAAGTCATGCTACCAAAAAGACATGCAAACTTTTGCGTTCATTGCTGCACTATTCACAAAAGCAAAGACAAGGAATCAACCCAGGCATCCATCAGTGGTAGATTGGATAAAGAAAACGTGGTACATATACAAGACAGAATACCATGCGGTCATAAAAATGAATGAATCATATCCTTCACAGCAACATGGATGGAGATGAGCTGGAGGCCATAATCCTAAGCAAATTAATGCAGGAATGAAAAAACAAAACATGTATATTCTCACTTATAAGTAGGAGATAAACACTGAACACACATGGACATAAGTATGAGAACAATAGACACTGTAGACTTCAAGAAGGTGAGGGGTGGTAAGTTAAAAAAGTACCTGTTGGTACTATGCTCACTACCTGGGTGACATTTTCTGTACTCCAAACCTCAGCATCATGCAATATTACCATGTAAGGAATCTGCATAAATACATTAGTATCAAAATAAAAGTAGAAACAAAAAAAAGTGACTCAAAAAAAAAAAAATAGACAAGAACCAGCCTTAATTCAAATAGTAACTCATCTCTATTTAAACTACCTGCTTCCTAGAGGGAAAAGTAAATCTTCTCTTAGAAAAATTTACATCATGTGCAGCTTCTATGTTTTACACATCTGGCATTCAGTCAAGAAGTATGAGCTATAATAATGGGTCAAGAGAAAATGACCAGTAATCCAAAGAGAAATAATAAAAGTTAAAATAGATCCACATAGGATCCAACAAATAGATCAGAAGACAAAAAATTTCCAAAATAGTTAAGGTAAAATTTAAATAAATCTAAATAGAGAAAAATAGAGAACAAATAGGGAAAAAATAGAGGAAAATGTGGAGAATAGAAATAATTAGGAATACAAAACTTTTCAAGTTCACATTTTATAGCATTTAATAACTATATTGTATAACCATAACATCTGATTCTATGAAATTAAATTTTGATGAGTATATTAAAAAGCAGTAGATATGTCATAAAAGTATTGAACTTGAAGACCAATAAAAAACACCCAAATTGTAGCGTACAAAATAAGCAATATGAGTGTTCACCATAAGTTTTCGAAAACTTGCAGTCAACATGAGACAGGCTATCAGATGCTTGACATTTCTGTACTTTGGTGTAAGTGGTGAGTATACAGACATATATATGCTTAAAATTCATTGAGGTACACATATTACTGAATACTATGTCTTAAAGAATAATAAATTGTGTGGTTGATTGACAAAGGTCATTTTTACACGTAAGTAACAAAGTTGATAAGAAACACTTCACTAGACCATTATCATCATTGAATAACATGAGGTAGGATTTGTACACAATGCAAAAACAGAAAACTAGACAGAATATTTCCTATAAAAATAACAAAATGATATCTTAAATCAACAAATGCACACATTTGTAATGGGAAAATTAAATAAACTACAAGAGAAAATTATTTGCATTTCAGTGTCCTCTCCATTTAAATAATTGTATTCTTTATTATTAGATCATTTTCTAGCAGGAGCTTTAACTATGAGTAACAAAAATTATTTTACATTTGAGAAAAATCACTCAGTTTTAGATAATGGATGGGAATGGGAAAATGATACAGGCAGGTGGGGAGGTTAGGTAATTATCTACATGATTTAATTGAGATTTAATAATAGCCTATATATAAATAGCTATAAGAATGATAAAAAGGTGGAGAAACTTAAGAAATATTAAGACATTTGCATCAATCCATTTTCATTATCCATGATAGAAAATGAGGAAGAGTAAGTAAAAGAAGAATAACAATGACAAAAGTTCTTCCCACCTAGTCAGTATTTTTCTCAAGAATGTGGATAGATGGTATTTGGGAAGATGATATTTTCACTAATGGAGATGCATATGAGAAAAACAGATTTAAGGGATACAGCTTTTGATGGGTTCAATGTGGGTATACTGAATTTAATGTTTGTGTAAGATCACAGAATATATGCTTGTGAATAGCCGGATATAACAATCTGGAATTAAAGGGAATGATATGAAAGAAATATGGTGATATGGGGGACACTGGAATAAAAAATAACCTTAATACCAACAAGTAGCAACTGCTAGATATCAATTACTATTCTATGTTCCTTGTATAAATGAATGTCACTTAATCTCCACACTAACAAAATGAGGTAGATAATATTATTGGATTACTATTCATCAGAAGAGAAAACTGCGACACAGAGGGTTGAATGTCTTGCCCAAGCTCACAGATCTTGCAATTAATGGTGGTGAGATTTGTACCCAAGCAAACTGCAGGAGGACCCAGGCTCTGACATACAGTATGTACTGCTTCTTAAGACATATCATTGAAACAATGAGAAAAGGTGATATCAACCAGAGAAAACTTCTTAAATGAAAATAAAATGTTCTGAGGCTGGAGTGTTATGGAAAATCGACAATAAAGATATTGGCAGAGGATGAGGAGATTGGGAAAGGAATAGAAATGGACCCATCAGAAAAGTAACCAAAGGCTAGAAGGCCATGAGGTCTAAGACAATTGTGCTCCCCAAGAGCAAGAGGGTGGTGAGTTGGTAGTTTAAAAGCCATCAAATTAGGAAAAGTGTCCTGGAATATAAAAATAAAAGACATTGGCTGTGCATCACGTTTAAGAAGCTCACGGAGGGCCTTGTTGCAGAACTGTAACAAGGGGAAATGTCGAGTGGCCGAAGAGCATAGGGAATAACCATTAACAAAGGACTCAGGAGAAGCAGTGGTTTGCCTTTTTGAGAATTTGAGGTACAATATTTAAGAGGTCAATGAACCTATTTCAAGTTCTGGACATAAACATTTTATCGTAAAATGAGTGTGATCCCCAATTTTCCTAGTCAGCCAGGCCTGATATAACAGAGTATCATAGACCGAGTGGCTTTTAAATAACAAAAATTAATGTCTCAAAGTTCTGAAGGCTGGAAATGCAAGGACAAAGTATGAACAGATTTGGTCCTCATGGGGCCCTCCCTTAGGCTGCAAACTGCCAATTTCTCTTTGTATCCTAAGACCATGAAAAGAAAGCTAGACAGCTCTCAGGGCTCTCTTTAATAAGGAAACTGATTCCATTTGTGAGAACTCCACCCTCATGATGTAATCACCTCCCAAAGGTGCCCCCTCCGAATACCATCACATTAAGCGTTAGGATTTCAACAAATGTTGGGCAAGCAAAAACATTCAGTCTATTGCATCCATGTTTTAATAATTTGTATAATTCAATTCTAAACAAAGAATCTACATTAATATTACCATTATTATACTATTTTCTCAAAATTTATCTCTATAAAAAGGTCTGTGAGTGGGGACAGCAGTCCCAGGAAGATAGTTTCCATTTTTGTACATTAGGAAATGTAAACTACTTGATGCTTTAAGAAAAAAAAAAAAACAAATAACCAGTTTATTTTGTTCTCTCCAACTTCTATGGTAAATGGCTTGTGCAAGAAACAACAGATGCCTCTGCTACTTGATATCTACACTGCAAGATGAAAACAGCATAAATTATAACTTCAACCTTTAAAGGAAAAACACTATGGCACATTCTTGTAAATGAGTTTTGTAAGTGATCAGAAAGTAATATAGGAATTTAACATTTCATAAACTATTTTTAGAGCAGATACTTTGAATATCAAAGGTAAATGAAACTAGATATATTGAAATATCTTCTGATATTAAAAATCAGAAAATTTTTTGGTTGTTTGTAACTTTTATTGCTTCTTCCCCAAAGGAATGTTTACAAACTGACGGTTTGTACCTATGTTGCAGTAACTTTGGGATCAGGAGAAGAGATGAACTTCACACAGCATTCTAAATGAATGTCACAACTACAAATTCTGGGGGTAGAGAGGATCAAAAGCATTCTTTAATCTACAAATCAATTTTGATGCTCCAAGAAACACACACCTTTCACAGAAACAACAGTGGCCTAAATAGTGTTTTTCCTAAAACATTTCTACACCAAAAATCTTTGGAATTGAACATAATGAAAAAGTCAGAATTATATTTTTTAAATTCCATTAGATTTAGCAAACATCTATTGCACAGATTTCAGTTACCCAATATTGTTTCAGTCCCTGATTTTGGTTCATAACTGAGAAGAAGAATTAGATTTGAAGAAAGTAAATATGAAATAATGGGACAAAAAAAATCTAACAGAGTTATATATGATTTGATATAAAATATAAATCAATTTACTTATGGAAAGTTGCTGTAAATTTCTCCTGAAATTGTTGATGTTTTACAGTATATAAAACAATTTCATCTGTATTATTTGCCTTTAAAGGCAACTTTCTTGGCTTGGAAATTGATAATGAAGATGTATTGCACTGGTTTGTAATTTAAGGCTCAGAGCCATTTTAAGAGCTCTTGGAGATAATTTCCCCTCTTCCAGAAGATTCTTGTGGACAGTTGTTGCTGCAACCAGCACTCCTGGCTCTGCAGAAATGAGGATATTGACATCACACCTGAATCTCCCCAAGTGCATTAAGATATATAATATTATACTCTCTGAAACTGACTATTAGCATCATCTCTAAGTGATTTAACTTTCAACATAATCCTACAGCATTGCCTGTATTTTCCCTATATTATTTTGTTCTTATTATAAAGTGTATTTCCAGACTCTTATGCGATTCTAGCTATAAAACATTAGAACCATATTATATTATAAACCATATCGTAGCAAATCTAGAGATCTTTCTGCAGATATAGTCAAGAGAATTAAACTCATGATTTCAACTTTCAAGTAGTATATGAAAGCAAACCCTACAATAAACTTAAAATCATCTGTACATTCAATACATATAAATTCCTAAGTATGGGTAATACTGATAATAATCCATTACATAAAATGTAAGTTTAAAATGCATACTTGTCCTGATGAAATTATTACACAGCCTGAAAAAAATTATTTTGTCATTTTTCTGAGTTATTTTGTATTGCGTGGGCCCAGACTGAAAGACTAATTATCATGGAATGTTATACTCAGGATCTAATTAATTGGTTAACCAAAACCCATAGAAATTTGCATTGTTTAACTACGGGATATAAACATAGACTTTGTCCCTCTATTACAAGAGACTCTTTTTCAACCCATTGTGAAATTAATGAGAACAGATATTAATACAGTACTTGTGACAGGAGCTAGGCAAACTGTCATGTTTATAAGAAAGTTTTGAAAGCGATTCATGCAAATTGCAATGTAGCTTGTCATCTCTGGATCTTGTATGCTCTGGGCAGTCTATAACACTGGTACTGACAGGTTGCAAAAACAATAACAAAGCATGGTGCAACAAAAAATATTGGGAAATATAAAAAAATTTCAGCGAATGAAAAATAAAAAATATAGATGTTGACAAACAGGACTTGCTAAAGATGATTTCAGTCTTTAAAAAATCTAGGGAAAAGGAAATAGAGATGAGAAAAGATAGTTTCTGAGGAGACAAAGTAATTAAAAACAAAGAGAAAGCAATGTTTATCACGTAGAAGAAATGACCAGAAAGAATTGTTGTCGGTGAAAAGAGGGAGAGGGAATAATTTATCTTTGCAATTAAAATAAATTACAAGGTTTAATTCTAAACAGGCTACATAAATTAAATCATTGTCTGTACTCTAAGTAAATAAGTCATGAACTTAATTATTCATGAAGATAGTTACTATATATAGATATTTCACAATAATCCACTGTAATTTTCAGAGCATCTATGTTTTTTCTGTTTTTGTTCTGGAAAATTGGACAATGAATGCTGGCAAGCATCATTTTCTAGAAAATGAAAGAAAATGTCCCTGAAGATTATGACATGAAACTTCTGTGGAATGGAGGATTGAGTGATGTGTTTTCTGGAATAGAAAACTTTTTATTTTGTTTTGTTTTTCTTCTTATTCCAAGCAGTGATATAAACTTACAGAATTGTTACGTAGTAATGGTGAGGATCTTTTATACTACTAAGTCCTAGAGTGTTCTGAGATCACGATATACAAATATATGCTTTAATTTAAATCCAATATATTATATTTGAGGAAATCAGAAATAACACCCTATTAGAATTCTCTTATTTGCCTTCACAAGACCACAGCATCTATGAGAGTCTTCATGATTTTAAGTCATGAAACAAGTGGATGGGCGTGACTATCATTCCTTTCTTTCCCAGGCATTAATAGCATCTCATGCTAGCTAGATTTACCAAATCCTCTGAATTTTTTAATATAGTTTACCGGTACGTTAGATTTTCATTTATCCCTTCACTTATTAAGTATTTATTGAGAAATTAGTATTAGCGTTTCCTAGTATACAATGAGTTTCTTAGTATACCATGGTGAACAAAACACAGTCCCTGTCTTTAAAAATAGGTAGGTCATGATCATGAAACCTTCCCCTATTGCAAGAGCACCTCTCAGGCCTTCCATGCTGTGTACCACATGACTTTATTCCTCAGGCATGTATGTTTGAACTATTCGCAGCAGCTAACATAGGAGCTTTTGATACATGG
>NW_012100499.1:523664-525737 GCF_000951045.1 Mandrillus leucophaeus | reverse complement strand
TCATTGAAAATATTTTAAAGGGCTGGAGTGCATTCAGTGAAAACCAAAAGTAGACTTAATTGATCTACACCTTATCGCTGAAGTCTGAATTACCATCTTGTCAAAAGTGACTAGAGTCTTACAGATAAAAGCTAAGAAAGTTTTCATCCTCCAGTTATGATAAAGTCATAGTTCTCAAAAGTTGTCATATGTAAATCATGTACCATTTTATAAAACAAAGCTTAATGTGCTGTCATATTTAAAATTTGGTGGGGAGGGGGGAGTGCTTGTCTTGGGATTTTAACTTAGATAATTTTTGCAAAATTAGTGTCACCTGGAAGCATTTTATTGACAATTTAATGATTGACTTTTCTTCAGATCATTCTACTAAGGGCAGGAATTTGAAGGTGAAAGCAATGTCACTAATATTAAAAACAACTTTATCATTCTGAAAGGCAGGTTATTTCAAGCCTGAGTCTCTCTGGAAAACTTTGATAAAGTCATTTTGATTCTGGAACATGTTGTTTCTTGCTAAGTTTTGCCAGAGATCACCAGCTCTATAATATAGAAATTGCATTGAGCAATTGGGATTTTATAAGAAATTGCCATCATAAATATCATACTTTATTGTTGCATTATGACATACTTACTATGTTCTATATTTGGCTTCAGATGTATTAATACTGAATATACCCTCAATTATGGCATCACTATGAATTAGATTAAACTAACCGCAGCACAAAGGAATAGTAACATCAATTTAAATTTTCCTAGAATATTGTGGCAATTCTATGTTTACATTCAAAATCCAGTAACAAAAAAATGATTGCAAAACTCATTTACAGTTTAGAATATGGGGAGATTAAACTAATTTTATCTCTAAATAAACTCAAAGTTGCATTTTAATAGCAAAACTCATCAGTTCTCTTTCTGCTTTGGTATCATTAGCCTTTACAGCTTATCCCCACAGCATGAAGAAATTGGAACCCTGAGCAGACCAAAAATGGGTTCCAAAACTGAATCAGTAAAAAACAACCTACCAACCAAAAAAAGCTCTGGACCAGATTTTTTCAAAGTCAAATTCTGCTAGATTTACAGACAAGAACTGGTGACAATTCTACTGAAACTATTTCAAAATATCAAGGAGAAGAAACTCCTCCCTAATTCATCCTAAAAAGTCAGGATCACCCTAATACTAAAACCTGGCAAAGACACAACCAAAAAAGAAAACTTCAGGCCAATATCTCTGATAAATGTAGAGACAAAAATTCTCAACAAACTACTAGCAAATCATATCCAGCAGTACATCAAAAAGTCAATACACCATAATAAAGTAGGCTTTATTCATGGGATGCAAAGATGGTCCAACATATGCAAATCAATAAATGTAATTCAACACATAAAGCGAATCAAAAGCAAAAACCATATGCTCATCTTAATAGATGAAGAAAAAGCTTTTGATAAAATCCAGCATCCATTTATGATACAAACTCTGAACAGACTAGGCATTGAAGAAACATACCTAAAAATAAAAATAGCCATCCATGACACATCCAGAGCCAACATCATACTGAACTGACAAAAGCTCAAACCATTTTCTTTGAGAATGGCAACAAAACAAAAATGTCCATTCCCAACACTCCTATTCAATATATTTCTGAAATTTCTAGCCAGAGCTAGAAATTTTCCAAATAGAAAAAGAAGTCAAACTATCTCTCTTCACGCACAATATGAATCTATACCTAGAAAATTGAAAACCCTCTGCCAAAAGGCTCCTAGAATTGATAAACAACTTTAGTAAATTTCAGGATGCAAAATCATTGTACAAAAACCAGTAGTATTTCTAGACTCTAATAGCATTCAAGTTGAAAGCCAAATCCTGGATACAATCCCATTTAAAATGACAACACACAAAAAATAAAATACCTAGGAATAAATCTAACCAAGGAGGTTAAAGACCTCTACAAGAACTACAAAACACTTCAGAAAAAAAAATATGGATGATACAAATAAATAGACAAACATTCCATGCTGATGGACTGGAAGAATCAATATCATTAAAAAGGTCATGCTACCCAAAGCAATCTACAGATT
>NW_012100499.1:515542-518104 GCF_000951045.1 Mandrillus leucophaeus | reverse complement strand
GCTTCCTCTACCCTTTATTTCCTTCCTTGGTTGCAGCATTCCCAGTCTATTTCTTTGAAGTTCTCATACTATTTAATTTGTTTTGTTTTGCTTTATTTCTTGTTGCTGATGTTGTTTCATTTTTGCTTAAGTGAGACAGGATGGAATTGGGGTAACAAGAAGGTCCCTCTTAAAAGTGGAATAAAGCTCTGTCAAAATTTTCCCCCATGTTATCACAAAGGCTCTGAAGTTATTTCACAATGAATTTTTTCTTCCTTTGTCCTTGCCAGATGCACAAGGGGATCTTTCTCAGATATTCATAGGGAGACACTAAAGAATCACCTGCAGGTAAAGCCCACAGAAGTGCTGGGTTCCCTTTAGGACTGCAGTCCACAGGAGATTCTCACACTTTCTTCCAGCACTCTGCCGTGAGGAATTTATCAAAACTACCATTTAAGGGTTTCAGCCAGTTGTGGACTCAGCGGCTGCTATCTCAGGTAGGAAGATTTCAGACAGGTCTCTCTGGATGATCCCGTCTCTCCAGATTTCCAAGAGGCAACTTCCCCTGACCTGAATCATCTAATATGTAAAAAATAAGTCATCTATTTTCGGTTTCTCCAGCCTTTGCTTATTTTAACATGAGTGAGAACTTGTGAGACGCTTATTTACACGTCGGAGCTGAAATTGAAAGTCCAAATGTTATTAGTACCATAATAATAGTATTTTTAACTTAGCTATGTCCATGCTACATCATCCTATGTCAGACTTTATAGATTTGAAACATTGAGCATAACAAAGGGGACAAATATAATTTAACCATAGTCACCACGTGTAGCACCATGGATATAAAAATGATTCACAGCGTGTAAAATAGGTGTAGAAATAAAGTATTTGGATCTTACTTCTAATAGAAGTCATCTAGATAAACAGCAGAAATCAAGTATAGACTCAAACAGCAAAAAACAAACAAACAAAAATCTGAGAATTTTACAGTTAAAATCTGTGGTATGTAAAATTTGAGAAATCATTCATTTGAACTTCAGATAATCACACACTTTGTTTTTGAGAAGTCATTAATTTGAACTTCGGATAATTACAGACTTCAGACTTCTTTTTTCCTGAATGTCTTGCATCAGTGTGAACTGTGTCTCAAAAGTGTCATAAGAGGGAACAGGCCAGCATATTTAAGGTAGCCTTCGTCACCGAACACTTGCGAACCTCATTCTTGTCATTGAAAATATTTTAAAGGGCTGGAGTGCATTCAGTGAAAACCAAAAGTAGACTTAATTGATCTACACCTTATCGCTGAAGTCTGAATTACCATCTTGTCAAAAGTGACTAGAGTCTTACAGATAAAAGCTAAGAAAGTTTTCATCCTCCAGTTATGATAAAGTCATAGTTCTCAAAAGTTGTCATATGTAAATCATGTACCATTTTATAAAACAAAGCTTAATGTGCTGTCATATTTAAAATTTGGTGGGGAGGGGGGAGTGCTTGTCTTGGGATTTTAACTTAGATAATTTTTGCAAAATTAGTGTCACCTGGAAGCATTTTATTGACAATTTAATGATTGACTTTTCTTCAGATCATTCTACTAAGGGCAGGAATTTGAAGGTGAAAGCAATGTCACTAATATTAAAAACAACTTTATCATTCTGAAAGGCAGGTTATTTCAAGCCTAAGTCTCTCTGGAAAACTTTGATAAAGTCATTTTGATTCTGGAACATGTTGTTTCTTGCTAAGTTTTGCCAGAGATCACCAGCTCTATAATATAGAAATTGCATTGAGCAATTGGGATTTTATAAGAAATTGCCATCATAAATATCATACTTTATTGTTGCATTATGACATACTTACTATGTTCTATATTTGGCTTCAGATGTATTAATACTGAATATACCCTCAATTATGGCATCACTATGAATTAGATTAAACTAACCGCAGCACAAAGGAATAGTAACATCAATTTAAATTTTCCTAGAATATTGTGGCAATTCTATGTTTACATTCAAAATCCAGTAACAAAAAAATGATTGCAAAACTCATTTACAGTTTAGAATATGGGGAGATTAAACTAATTTTATCTCTAAATAAACTCAAAGTTGCATTTTAATAGCAAAACTCATCAGTTCTCTTTCTGCTTTGGTATCATTAGCCTTTACAGCTTATCCCCACAGCATGAAGAAATTGGAACCCTGAGCAGACCAAAAATGGGTTCCAAAACTGAATCAGTAAAAAACAACCTACCAACCAAAAAAAGCTCTGGACCAGATTTTTTCAAAGTCAAATTCTGCTAGATTTACAGACAAGAACTGGTGACAATTCTACTGAAACTATTTCAAAATATCAAGGAGAAGAAACTCCTCCCTAATTCATCCTAAAAAGTCAGGATCACCCTAATACTAAAACCTGGCAAAGACACAACCAAAAAAGAAAACTTCAGGCCAATATCTCTGATAAATGTAGAGACAAAAATTCTCAACAAACTACTAGCAAATCATATCCAGCAGTACATCAAAAAGTCAATACACCATAATAAAGTAGGCTTTATTCATGGGATGCAAAGATGGTCCAACATATGCA
>NW_012100499.1:509116-514992 GCF_000951045.1 Mandrillus leucophaeus | reverse complement strand
TAGCATTCAAGTTGAAAGCCAAATCCTGGATACAATCCCATTTAAAATGACAACACACAAAAAATAAAATACCTAGGAATAAATCTAACCAAGGAGGTTAAAGACCTCTACAAGAACTACAAAACACTTCAGAAAAAAAAATATGGATGATACAAATAAATAGACAAACATTCCATGCTGATGGACTGGAAGAATCAATATCATTAAAAAGGTCATGCTACCCAAAGCAATCTACAGATTGAACACTATTCTTATTAAAATACCAACGTCATTTTTCACAGAATTAGAAAAAAATATTTTATGATTCATGTGAAACCAAAAAAGAGCCTGTAATCCTAAACAAACAGAGCAAAGCCAGAGGCATCACATTATCTGACTTCAAACCATACTATAAGGCTACAGTAACCAAAATAGCATGGTACTGGTACAAAAACAGATATACAGACCAATAAAACAGAAATAAAGCCACATACATATAGCTATCTCATTTTTGTCAAAGTCAACAAAAATAAGCAATAGGGAAAGCACTCCCTATTCAATCAACAGTGCTGGGATAGCTGGCTAGCCATATGCACAATCATCAAGCTAGACTCCTACCTTTTCCCATATACAAAAGTTAACTTAGAGTGGATTAAATATTTAAATGTAACACCTGAAGTTCTAAGAGTCCTAAAAGAAAACATAGAAAACACCCTTCTGGACACTGACCTTGGGAATACATTTATGACTAAGTCCTCAAAAGCAATTGCAATGTTAACAAAATTGACAAGTGGGACCTGGTGAAATTAAAGAGCTTCTGCGCAACAAAAGAAACTGAAGAGAGAGTAAAAAAACAATCTGTGGGATAAGAGAAAGTATTTGCAAACTACGCATCTGACAAAGGTCTAATATGCAGAATCTGTAAGGAACTTAATTCAACAAGTAAAAAGCACATAACTTCAGTAAAAACTGGGCAAAACATATGAATAGAATCTTCTCGAAAGAAGACACACAAGTGGCAACGAACATAGGAAAACATGCTCAACATCACTAATCATCAGAGAAATGCAAATCAAAACCTCAAAAAAGATACCATCTCACACCCATTATGAAGGCTAGTATTTAAAAGTCAAAAAACAGAGAAGCTGAAGGCTTTAGAGAAACGGGAATGCTTATACACTGTAGTTGGGAATATGAATTATTTCAGCCACAGTGGAAAGCAGTTGGGATAATTCTCAAAGAACTTAGAACTACCATTCAACCCAGTAATCCCATTACTGGGTATATATCCAAAAGAAAATAAATCATTGTACCAAAAAAACACATGTACTCTGCACAGTAGCAAAGACATAGAATCAACCTAGGTGCCCATCAATGGTAGATTAAATAAAGTGTGGTACATATATACCATGGAATACTACATGGCCATAAAAAAAAAATCTTGTCCTTTGCACCAATATAGATGAAGCTGGAGGCCTTTATCCTAAGCGAATTAATATAGGAACAGAAAAATACCACAAGTTCTCATTTATAAGTGGAAGCTAAACATTTGATACTCATGGACATAAAGATGATAGCAATAGATACTGGGGACTACTAGAAAGGGCAAAGGGGGAAACTACCTATTGGGTGCTATACTCACTATCTGGGTGGTGGGATCAAGCATACCACAAACATCACCATCACACAGTATATTCATGTAAAAAACCAGCACACGTACCCATAGATCTAAAATAAAAGTTGAAATTATTTTTAAAAATTTAAAAAAGAATGGTTCTATCATACATATTCTATAAATTCAATGGGAATTAACTGGAGAAATTTCTTGAAAAATACAACAAATTAAATTGATCTAAGAAGATATAGAATATCCAGTTCTATATCTAAAAACATCAAAATAATTTCAACAAAAACACTCCAACTAGGAAATCTCTAGGAAATCAACTAGGAAAGGTAAATCTAACATTCAAGGGAGAGATTACACCATTACTGTATGTATATATGTAAATGTTGTTTTTTTTTAAGAGAAAAATCATTTACCAAATTGTTTTATGAAGGTAGTTCATGGCTAATCCAAAATCTAATAAGACATTATACAATAAGAAGAAAGGGAGAAGAGAGAGAGGAAGGAAAGAAAAGGGGAGGGAGTAAGGAAGGAAGGCAATATAAAAGGAAAGAAAAGAGGACAGAAAGAAAGGAAAAGCAAAGAAAAAGATAAAAAATATACACGACATTCGTAATACCCCATATGCCTTTGAGGCAATGTTTATTTTCCTCATTCTATTTTTCTCTCTGTTGTTCAGCTTGCATAATCTCTATCAATCTACTCCCAAATTTGCTTATCTTTTCATCACCCATTCTAGGTCTACATTCAAGCCCTTCTCATGAATATGAAATTACTATAATACTTGTGGGTTTGTTTCATTTCTATCTCTGTATTGATATTAGCTCCTTAATGCAACATTGTCATCATCCCTTCCTTTCCTTCTCTGACCATACTTACCTTCAGTTCTGTTTATAATGGCTATTTCGAAGTCTGTTTGTTTCAAATTTGGCATCTGGTTGTTCTCACAGGCAGTTGTGTGGCCTGCAATATTTTTTCCAGTGTAGAGTCCATACTTTCCTGTTTCTTTGCATGCCTCAAAATTCTTTGTTGGAAACCTGACATTTCAGGTATACTTTCAGCAACTCTGGGTACTGATACTCTGGGTACTGATACTCTTTCTTTCAGGGTTTGGTTTTGTTGTTTATTTCCTAATGACTGGACTTGGTGTATCATTTTTGTGAAGTACATCCCCCCTCACCTACACAGTGTTAAACCAGTAATGTTAATATACACAGGGAGTCATCTCTTTGGAGATACTCACAGGCACTCTGGGAAGACAGTAGTGCAGATCTCTTATTCTCTATTCCTGACTAGACATGGCTGCTGAACTCCATTAATTGCTTCCTCCTTGTTCTAATAGTCTCACCGATGAACTGGGGCATAAATTGCTCCACAATCTAACCCAATTCAATTTTGGCTACTTTGAAGAAACAGTTTCTGACGTCTGCGTTTGATATTTGTTCTGACTCCACAAGGGTCCCCTTCAGCGATCCTCTTTGCTATTCCCTTACTTTTCTTACTGAATTTTCATGGATTTCCTTGAGCACGTGTTTCTTCATTGCCATTTGCCCTTAGGGTCCAGAGCCTTTTGATTCACTGGAAAGTGAGTCAGTGAAGTTCCTTGCGCTGTAATGACAGTAGTTTATCCTCGAGAATGCCAGATAATTTAATGTTCAAAATCGATCAATACATTTACAATATGTAAAAATGCACAAAAATATAATTCAGCACCCACTCATGATTTTTAAATGCTGAATACACTACTAATAGTAAGAAACCTACTCAACTGATAAAGAACATTATAAAAAATTCAATAGCTAACATAATGTACAACGATAAAAAAATGTTGTTTACTTCTAATATCTAGAAAACTATGCTACCTTTCACACTTTCCACTCAGAATTTCACTGGTTGTTCTAGCTATTATAATCAAGTAAGACATTAAAATAAAATCTATAAAATCCATAAATTCTGAAATAAAACTTTGTGTGTGTATATATATATATTTTACACAGAAAATTCCAGAAATCTAGAAATTAGTTCAAAAGGTAATAAATTTAGCAAGCATACAGAAATGATCAATGAAAAACAATTGTTCTTACATACCAGCAGCAGACAATTTAAATATTAAAAATGACACAAGATTGCTATAAAAATATACAATAACGTATCTAAGACCTCTGCGCTGAAATTTATAAATCAATACTAGGATAAATGAAACAAGATATAAATAAAGAAATATACAATGTTTAAATATCATAAAAATTGATTTTTTTAACTTTATGTTCAGGGATGCACGGACAGATTGGTTACATAAGTAAACGCCTGTCATGGAGGAATTGTTGTAGAGATTATTTCATCATCCAGATATTAAGCCTAGTAGCAACTGGTTATTTTTCCTGATCCTAGACCTCCTCCCAGCCTCCACCCTATGAAAGGCCCCAGTGTGTGTTGTTCCCTTCTATGCATCCATGTGTTCTCATCATTTAGCTCCCACTTATAAGTGAGAACATGTGGTATTTGGTTTCCTGTTCGTGGGTTAGTTTGCTAAGAATGATGACCCCCGGCCTCATCCATTTTCCTGTAAAGGGCACGATGTCTATTTTTTTTTTTTATGACTACATAGTATCTCATGGTGTATCTGTACATTTTCTTTATCCAGTAGACCACTGATTGACATTTAGGTTGATTCCATGTCTTTGCTATTGTGGATAGTGCTGCAATGAACATATGTGTACATGTGTATTTATGATAGAACAGTTTATATTCCATTGGATATATACCCAGTAATAGGATTACTAGATCAAATGTGAGTTCTGTTTTTAGGTCTTTGAGGAATCACCACACTGTGTTACACAATGGTTGAACTAATTTACACTTCTACTAACAGCGTATAAATGTTCCCATTTTTCTGCAACCTCACCAGCATCTATCATTTTTTAAAATAGCCATGCTGACTGTTGTTAGATCTCACTGTTGCTTTGATTTGCATTTCTCTAATGATCAGTGATGTTGAGCATCTTATCATATGCTTGTTGGCCACATAAATGTCTTCTTTTGAGAGGTGTCTGTTCATGTCCTTTGCTCACTTTTTAATGAGGTTGTGTTTTTTTCTTGTAAATTTTCTTAAGTTACTTATAGATGCTGGATATTAGACCTTTGTCAGACACATAGTTTGCAAAAGTTTTCTCCCATTCAATAGGTTGTCTGTTCTCTCTGCTGATAGTTTCATTTGCTGTGCAGAAGTTCCTTAGTTTGATTAGATCCAATCTGTCAAGTTTGCTTTTGTTGCAATTGTTTTTGGCGTCGTCCTCATGAAATCTTTGCCCTTCTCTATGTCCAGAATGATATTGCCTAAGTTGTCTACCAGAGTTTTTATAGTTTTGGATTTTATGTTTAAGTCTTTAATCCATCTTGAGTTGATTTTTGTATATGGCATAAGGAAGGGGTTGAGTTTCAATCTTCTGCATATGGCAAGCCAGTTACTCCAGCACCATTTATTGAATAAGGAGTCCTTTCCCCACTGATTGTTTTTATCACCTTCGTTGAAGATCAGATGGTTGTAGCTGTGTGGCCTTATTTCTGGGCTTTGTATTCTGTTCCATTGATCTATGTGCCTGTTTTTGTACTACTCCCATGCTGTTTTGTTGACTATAGCCCTGTAGTATAGTTTGAAGTCTGGTATGGTGATGCCTCTAGTTTTGTTCTTTTTGCTTAAGATTGCCTTTGCTATTAGGGCTCTTTTTTGATTCAATATAAATTTTAAAATAGTTTTTTTTTATTTATGTGGAAAATGTCATTGGTAATATGATAGTAATAACATTGAATCTATAAATTGTTTTGAGCAGTATGGCCATTTTAACAATATTGATTATTTTTATTTATTGAATAGTTTTCCATTTGTGTGTGTCATCTCAGATTTCTTTGAGCAGTGTTTTATAGTTCTCATTGTACAGATCTTTTGCTTCCCTGCTTAGCTGTATTCTTAGGTATTTTTTTTTTTTTTGGAAGAATCAATATTTTTTAAATGCCATTTCTCCATAAGTTGATCTATAGATTAAAAAATCAATCTAAATCAAATTTCAGCAGGATTTTTGGTAGAAATGGCAAGAGTTCCTAAATTTCAAAAGACTGAAATTCAGGGTCTCAAGACTAAACAACTAAGACCAAACATGTAAACACAGACCAATAAAATATAATATAGAATTCACATTCATGGGTTATTTAAATTTCAACAAAAGTGTGAGTATCTTTCAGGACATGAATGTCTTTTCTTTTTTTTTTTTTTTTT
>NW_012100499.1:502979-503616 GCF_000951045.1 Mandrillus leucophaeus | reverse complement strand
ATTTAGACTGGCATAATAAAATATCATAAACCAGGTAACTTATAAATATCTCATTTTCCTTATTTCATTTTACCTTATAAACATTTTATTTTTTAACAATTTTAAGCTGGGAAGTCCAGTACAAAGGCACTGGCAGACTTGGTGTATGTGGTGGGCTGCTTTCTGGTGCATAGATAGCGCCATCTCACTGTATCCTCACATGGTGGAAGGGAAGAACGAGCTCCCTTTAACTTCTTCTATAAGAGCAATAACCCCACTCATGAGCCTCATGACCTAATCACTTGCCAAAGACCCACCTATTAATACCATCACTTTGGGGGTTAAGACTTCATCATATGAATTTAGGGGGGACACAAACATTCAGACCCTAGCAATATGTTAATAAAACTATGAGAATACCATCATGTCTTGTATATCTATATTTATAATATTCAGATTACTTATAAATGTCTTCATATCAAAAACATGTCACAAATGAGAACAATGATGGCTGAAAGAGCTCATTTTCATAATATTTCATAAGGAGAAATTAATTGAGTTACGATTTAAACCCACGTTTTCAACCCATGAGCAATCTCATTTACTACACCTCCTTGTTGGTACATCCTGCCACATTTCTCTACACTGATAACCATCT
>NW_012100499.1:497806-499899 GCF_000951045.1 Mandrillus leucophaeus | reverse complement strand
TCTCGGCCTCCCAAAGTGCTGGGATTACAGGCTTGAGCCACCATGCTCGGCCATGAATGTCATTTTTTAATTGTGTAGCTTCAACTGTATATTTTTATGGAAAGTAATCATCAAACGTTAACTTTCAACACACACACTCTCACACTCACACCTGAAATAAATAATATACCTAAATGTAAAACCTAAGAACATAAAACTACAAAATACAGAGATGAAAATCGTTACCACATTCATGTATGGAAACCATTCTTAGCTAGAATGAAGACGTGAAAACTACAAAATTTTTAAAAACAGATAAATTGGACTGCATGAAAATTAAAATTCAAGAAATGGAAAGGAAAACCACAGAAAGGAAACAAATTTATAGAAACATAAATAACTCTTACAACTCAGTAATGAGGATTTAAATAGCTCGATATAAATGGGCAAAAAGATCTAAATTGACATGACACATAAGACATTTGAATTGCCAATAAATCCATCACAGTGTTCTGCATATTAAGGTAAATAAACATGAAAATTACAGTGCAAGGCTCCTTCACATCCATTAGAACCACTAGAATGGTTAAAATTTAAAATGCTGGCAATACATAGTGATGACAAGTGTGTGGGCAACTGGAGGCTTCCTATACTGCTGGTGAAAATGTAAAACCATACAACTATTTTGAAAATCAGTTTCTTACAAACCTTACATGCACATCTACCATAAGACCCAACAATTCAACTCCTAGGTATATTATTTTAGTTAAATGAAAACATCCACATAAAGATCTTTATGAAAATGTTTATAGTCATTTTTTGTAATAACAAATAAATAGAACATTGCCAAATGATAAAAAGTAATGAATAATGGATAAACAATTTGTGCTATATCCATGAAATACAATCCTGTTAAGCAGGGAAAAAAAAAAAAAAAAAGAACTATTACCACATGCGGCAGTACTAATCAGTCTCAAAATAATTATGTTGGGTGCAAGAAGCCAGACTAAACTGAGTACAGTCTGTATTAACTTGTTTAGATAAAATTATATAAAACAAAATTGTATACATAGTAAAAGAAAGCAGATGAGTGGTTTCCTGGCAATATAGGTAAAGGGAAATATTACACAAGGATGCTTTTGGCCTAAGGGAAATATGCCTTATTTTGACCATAATGATGAGTTCGCAGTTATATGTCAAATCTCAACAAATAGGAAACATTAAGTATATGCAATTTATTATATATCAATTATAACTCTATAAATTGGTGAGAACTATTTCCAAACATATTTTCATGTGTTAAATTATTTATTTTTAACCTTGAAATAATCTTGAGCAACCAATTGGAATGAAATTAGAGATAAGGCTTCAAACTGAATACGATGCAATGCTCTCCTTTTTTTGTTTGCTTGTTTGTTTGATACAGAGTCCTGCTCTGTCGCCCAGGCTGGAGTGCAGTGGTGTGATCTCAGTTCACTGCAACCTCCACCTCCTGGGTTCAAGCGATTCTCCTGCTTCAGCCTCCCAAGTAGCTGGGACTACAGGCACGCACCACCATGCCCAGCTAATTTTTGTATTTTTAGTAGAGATGGGGTTTCACCATATTGGCCAGGCTGGTCTTGAACTCCTGACCTTGTTATCTGCCCACCTCGGCCTCCCAAAGTGCTGGGATTACAGGCGTGAGCCACCATGCCTGGCCAATGCTCTCATTTCTTTGCCTATTAAAATAATAGTGTAAGATGAATAGAACATAAAAACCTAAGAAATACAAGTATCCAAAAAGGTAAGATTCCATATTCTGGATTGACTGTCAGTAGGGAGCCATCAGTAAAGAGAGTGTCTGTCAGTTCTAGGTGAGACTGGAGGATTTTTGTAGAGGGGAGTCTAAGCAATTGTACATTTCATTTTCTTACTTTTTCCTTCTGTTCTCTCTTCAGTTCTCTTTCTTTCTCCTCTTCCATTTCCTTCTATTTCTTTTTTTTAATTTTTAATTTTTGTGGGTATACAGTAGGGGTCTATATATATTTATGAGGTACATGAGATGTTTTGATACAGTCCTACAATGTGAAATAAGCGCATCATGGAGAATGGGGCATCCACTCCCTCGAGCACTT
>NW_012100499.1:492563-496666 GCF_000951045.1 Mandrillus leucophaeus | reverse complement strand
GATTTAAACCCACGTTTTCAACCCATGAGCAATCTCATTTACTACACCTCCTTGTTGGTACATCCTGCCACATTTCTCTACACTGATAACCATCTTAGGAAACTATCCCTAAATAGATTAAAACCCTAGCAAGAGATTCTTATTTGCTTAAAGTGATCCTTCTTTTGGCTGCTGCTGGAGTGAGGAAGCCCTCTACTTACAGACTTTTTTTCATAAATTATGGACATCACAGTCTGAACTACCAGATGTCAGAAATACTCTACTAAGGAAACAAGATACAAATAAGCAGAGTGAAATAATTTAATTTTTTGCCCTGCAGTGTTAAACATTTAAGAAAATATAGTATATGTAGAATTCCAGTGTTCTCAGATTAATACTTTAATCTTTTCTCCCAAGACCTGTGAACACAAGCACAGCTATACAGCCCAATAAGAATTTATAAATAATTTGACAAACCTGACTTTCATATACAACATAAAGCATTCAGACGTGATATTTCTATTCTAATTTAGGATATAAGAAAGTGAATGTATATTTGTAAAGTTTTTACATAGCACTGCCTTTATAATAAAGCACAAACACTGACATAAAAAATGCCTAACAAATATTTGGGGAGTTAAATCAAGGTATGACCTCAAAGATTCGATTCACAGGAATAAATTTAAACCCAAATACATATATAGTTCATTCATGTTTATACTTTTAATAATTTGACTCTCAAATATAAGCAATACATAACAGTTATTAAGTTATTGGTTCTATAACTATTACTATTATAAAATTCAATATTTACATTCATATATTATATAGATAGTCATGCTTGGTAGTCTAATTTTAACTTAATAATATAAATGTCACCAAACAACTTTTATTCTAAAGTTAATTAAGATACAAATAAGTGAAGCCTGTATTAGCTTTAGTTCTAGGCTTGAGCCAGAATAAACAACACATAAAAAGCTTCTGTCATAAGCATGAGGTCCTAAAAATGCATGCTGATTATAATAACAGTTGTAGTCTTTAGCAATTATCACCCTGACATTTGAGATCTGACACATGGTTATAAAGTATCAACAATCATTTTCTGCAACCTTATGAAACTAGTGCAAGGGAAATACTTTCACATTTTCTTCCAAATATTTATATGCTGCTGCTTTGACCAGAGTCAATCATTAACTTTTATTCAACATTTTTGTAGATTCACTTCATATATAATTATTTGCCAGGAATGGTGGAAGAATATTATCAGCTTAATTGTTGTGCATATATTTTTCTGTGCTGATTAAATTATCTTTTTATAAAGCATTATTTTAATCCCAATATTATTTATTCTTCTCTGTGTCATTCATTTTCTTCAAGTCCTTTTTTTTTTTATTTCTGTGGCCAACATAAAATTAGTAGCATCTATGTCTTTCAGTAAAAGAATAAGCATAGTGAAATAATTTAATTTAGGTCACATTTGGTGATATTTTGCATTATAATAAAATGATCCTTATTCTATTGAAGCATTTGTCAACTGCTGTATTTAATTATGACACACAAGGCATGCTGCAGAGCCTAAAGAGCTCAAATTTGATGCCATGATGGAGGAAAGTGTATAATATTGAGGTCCAGACAATCAATGGGCAGAATTTTGGCAAAATACAATTTCCTATTGGGAATTCTTTTCAAAGCCTGGGAACATGCACTTGGGAATGTAGGAATACATAGCATAGACCTCCCTCAATTGATCAAGAGCTAAATCCAGCCTCCATGTAGACAAGAGGCTATGAAGACACAGACAAGATATTAGGTAGCCATCTGTTGTCAGAGCAATAGAAGGAGAACATGACAAATTGAGTGAAGATTTCAATAAAGCCCGTTGTCAGGTTAACTAGTATCACACGGGAAGGACTTACAGAAGGGCAGTTGTGTCTCTCAAGAGGTAGGAGCTGATACCGACTGGAAGTGGTGATTATCTAACAGCTCAAATGGTACATCAAATGTAGGTGTTTGAAGAATAACCGAATATAGTTTCCTATGTAAGAAATGAGTTTCTACCTTACCAAAGCGATTTTTTACGGAAGGATTTCACCTAAATGAGCATAGTCTACAGGTCAAGCAGAGCAAAAGTAATATTTAATATAGAAGAGGATGTTTACTGTTGAGATGAAAACAACTGGGAACAAGATGAAAACTGTTTACTGTTGAGATGAAAACAACTGGGAACAAGATGAAAACTGGTGATTGAGTTATCAGATACTTTGGACATGAAGTGCTTCTCCACAAACTTTCCTTTTTTATCTTTTCATTTATTTCATTTTTTAAAAAAGGAAATTATACATTATGTAAAATTTTAAATTATCTTTGTAAAAATCAGTATTCAATTAAAACACTATTGTGAACTATTATTGTATTGATTTGAGGGTTTCTTCTGTTTGTTTATATGTTGGAACAGCCCAACTGAAAGGTCAGGTGTTCTCAATAAATGTCCCTAATATGGGCTCCTTGTATGCACAACAGTTCAGAACCTCAGGCAAGGTAAAAAGAGGCCCATTCCCTTAAGACAATTCATTCACTGTGACTAGTTCCACTCCTGATTTTGGAATAAGGTGAATCCGTTAAGCACACTGAAAAGTTAATATTGTTTCCAACTCTCAACATAAGCAAATTTAACTCTGGACATGCCTCTCCCATCCTGAGAAGTTACACTCAGCTGGTGCGTCCCCACAACAACACCCATGCAGCAGAGGAAGCCTTAGAAAATCAGCATCAGCTCTGTGGACTGCCACTCACTGCTGCCAGCTTCAACTCTACCTGTTGTTCCTGTTTTTATTATACCTGCTCTCAAATGCACATTCTAAGTTTGGTTTTGATTCCTGTTTCTTATCTTTTTAACACTGACAATTGGCCCAGCTCTCTTTTGTGTATTAACAAATTTTTGCCTCCTTTTTAACTCTACGGCCACTGCTAGTATAACGTCCTCCTACTCAGGAAATAACTTGATGGAAGCCATTTGCACCATATGTGGAACTTAGTTATTTGATTGTGGGTTACATCCCCTTTAAGCATTTCTATTTCAATTCTTCTGTGCAATTATAGAATAAGAGGGTATACTCTTATAAAATTACTTAAGCAGGTGACTTTATTAAATATGAAGTCCTTATTGGTGTATAGAAAATGGTTGAATTTTGCTACTGGAAAAAGTCATAACATGTGCTGTTGTTTGGTATCATTGTTACTTTAAAGGATTGTGAGAGTGATAAAAGTTCAAAGAGCACCCAATTTGGCTCAGAAGCCAGTCCAAATTAATTAAAACTACAAACCATCTTTAAAAACTACACCAAGTGTCCAAGTGTGCCAAGATTTATTTACTAAATTGTATTGATTTAGGCGTAAAATGTTTACTTCTACTAATATCAGATTATTGAAGATTTATAAAGAGATTTTAATCAGGGTGATTGAAACAATTCAATAAGTCACTATTACTATGTACCAGTTAGCACACAGCAATTATTTTTGGGTTTGGAGATGAATAAAAACACACACAATAAGTAAAACTTCTGACCTCATCTAAAGAAATCAGAAATTCCTAATATTTGTGTTGTAGAATTTGTGACATGTCATCATTTCAAATGTGATAAGATGGGAATCATCATGTCCAAACTAAATGTGGTCTTGTCATCTTCTATCTTTTGAAACATTTTAAACTGGAGAAATGTCCTCTCTTTCTGAAAGTGCTAACTTTGTGTTGTTCATTACATCCTTTAATAATTTATCCCCAAAGAGAACAAATAGACAAAAAGCATTGAGCCAGAACCGGCAGGTTGTCAGTCCTCACTGCTTAGGGACAAAAAGAGCAAACAGACAGAATTCATCAGAGACTGCACAGCTCTAGTTATCAATTATCATGAGGCTGTATTTGAAAATATTTTCTAGAATCATCTACATTCACTTATATAAGTGAAGAAGAGAAACACTCTTCTGTATTTATTAATTTATTCTATCAGCCTGTCATTTGATGTCCAGGAGGAAGAGGGAAGAATAAATGTAAAATGCTGATTTCTTCCTTAAGCCTTTCAGTAGAAAAAACATAAATGTTGTAATCATTGAAGAAAAGTTTTTTT
>NW_012100499.1:486570-491578 GCF_000951045.1 Mandrillus leucophaeus | reverse complement strand
TTAATTTTCTCAAAAGTTTAATATTAATACTGAATTAATACTAATTCATACTGTTTATTCCAGGCTGTATATTGATTACTCCAAAATGATTTATTTAATGATATAAGCAATAATGCTATTTTAATTATATATCTGCTTTTGTATCTGCAGGCTGCATCTGAAATTATTATTTCTCATTCTTGCCTATCTTTGTAGCTAGAAATCTCACATATATAATCCAACAAATCCTTAAACTTAGTCTACTTTGAAATTAAAGTGTTGTCTTACATCCACAGATTAATCTCATTTCAATTTCCCAGGGATTATAACTGGCATCTCTACTAGTCCATCATACAGGTTGCATTGTGAAATCACCTTCAATTCCCTCTTATTTTCATTTTCTAAAATCCTTTATCAACTTATCCAAAATAATTTTCCCTTTAAATGTTTTTCAGTTTTACCCTTTTTTATCTCTACTATCAAAAAATATTCCAAGGAAATATCAGTTTGGATGGGATCAAAGCAAACTTGAGTGGTGCAGAGACCATAGACGTTCAGGTAAGAGAGGTGTGAGTGATTTTTGGAGTACTGTGAAAATACATAATTATAGAAAGTGAGATTTCAGAAGAATGTGGGTGGAGAAAAGGAAAAGACAAAATAAATTAAGGGAAATGTACTTTTTCTCATTCTGTTAGAAACAACACAGATGGCTATAAACATTCATTTAGAAAATAAAACCCAGGGAAAAAATAACCTTAACATTTTGAACTGAAGTGCTATGCTTCATCAGGGACAGCAACCATACCATTCTTGGTGTTAATGCATTTTTCCACCATTTTCTATCAAGAAAGCATGATCTGTTACTGGCATTAGCCAACTCCAGGCAGCAAAATAGACAAAATGTCAACAGTATCTACAATAACTCACATCATCACTACACTCCTTTACATGCCACAGAGTTGGTCTGATTCAGGAAAAAAATATGAGTGGAAAATTGAATGAAGTGACTGAAGAGTGAGAAGCCATATTTTCCACAAATAAGCTGCAGCTTGAGACATTCCAAGGTTTTAATATTAGTAAATGCACTTTGTAGTTTCAAAATGTTTCTAAAGCTCTTAGAAAGCTTTAACGTTAAGAGCATTATTCGATTAATAAGTCTTTGTTGGAGACAACAAAATGATGTTTGGAGATAACAAAATGATGTAAATGAGATACATAACTTCTACTCACTGAAGAAATGGTAAAAATTCATCCATCCTTGAAAACACACTCCATGTCAAAAAGTTCTTCTAGTAAAGGATCAAAAAAAATTGAGAGTTCCTTAGTGATGACTAAGGGAAATGCAATATTTCTTATTGGATTTAGATTTAACTTTGTTATAAAAATATCTTACCACACTTGTAATGTTTAATAAAATAGAATTATACTTCTTACAATCAGAAAGATGACCTACTGAAAGTATTAGAAATATCAGGGTCAGAAAAATTTAAGAATAAACCTGGTATCATGAAAGAACATTTCCGACTTCTATAAATATATCAGGATTTGGTCCCATCTCCTTCATTAATAACTTTTTACCTTGAGCAATTTAATCAATCTATGTAAATGTATACAATTTTGTATAAGTAATAACAAGAATAAAACCTTCATCATTTCTTTACCTGAGAAAAAAGAGAGATTATGTTTGGGGAAAAAATCTAGGGAAGCTGCAATAAGCTTAAGCAAAATTCAGTTATACAAGCATATCTCATTTTATTGTCATTTGCTTTATTGTGTTACAAATACCGCCTTTTCTAAAATTGAAGGTTTGTGGCAACACTGTGAACAGCAAGTCTATCAGCCTCATTTTTCCAATAGTATGTGCTCACTTTGAGTCCCTGAGTCACATTATTGCAATTATTTCAAAATTTTTCATTATTTGTTATACTGACCTTTGTCATTGCTATTATAATTGCTCTGGGCCACAAAACCATTAAAATTATATGGGCCACAAACTGCACCCATATAAGATGGAGAACTGAATCAGTAACTGTTGCATTCCTCTCTCTCTCTCTCTCCCTCTCCTTGGGGCCCCCCATTCTCTAAAATATAGTAATATTAAAATGAGGCCAGTTAAATAACCCTACCATGGCCTCTAAGTGTTCAAGTGACAGAAAGACTCACAAGACTCTCACTTTAAACCTAAAGCTAGAAATGGTTAAGCTTGGTGGAAAAGGCACGCCCCAAGGAGAGACAGGCTGGAAGCTAGGCTTCTTTCACCAAACATCCAAGTTGTGAATGCATAGAAAACATTCTTGAAGAAAAACTTAAAACTGCTACTCCTATGAATACATGAATGATAAGAAAATGCAACAGTTTTATTTCTGATATGGAGAAAGTTAGTGGTCATGATTAAAGATCAAACTAGCCACAACTTTCCCTTAAAACAAAGCTTAATCCAGAGGAAGGCCCTTACTCTCTCCATTTCTGTGAAGACTGATAGAGGTGAGGAAGCAGCAGAAGAAAAGTTTGAAAGTAGCAGAGGCTGGATTGTGAGATTAAGAAAAGAAGTCATCTCCATAAAAGAAAAGTGTAAGGTGATGCAGCAGTGGTGATGTAGAAGCTGCGGCATGTTGTCCGGAAGATCCAGCTAAGACAACTGACGAAGATGGCTAAACAACAGATTTTTGAATGTGGATGACAGCTTTACATTGAAAGAAGATGCCACTTAGGACAGTCATAGCTAAGAGAGAAGTCATCCCTGGCGTCAAAGCCTCAAAGGATAGGCTAAATCTTGTTAGGAGCTATTTTAGCAAGTGACTTTAAGTGAAACCAGTGCTCATTTACCATTCTAAAAATCCTAGGGCCCCTAAGAATTGTGCTAATCCATCCTACCCGTGTTCTATAAACAAATCAGCAAAGCCTAAATGACAGCACATCTGGTTACAGCATGGTTAACTGAACATTTTAAGCCTACTATTGATACCTACTGCTTAGAAAAAAATACTCCTTTCAAAATATGATTGCTCATTGACTAGACACCTGGACACACAACAGCTCTGATGAAGAGGTACAAGGAGACTGATGTTGTTTTAATGCCTACTAACACAACCTCAATTCTGGAGTCCATGGGCAAGAAGTAATTTTGACTTTCAAGTCTTATTATGTAAGAAATACATTTCTTATGGCTATGACTACCATTTCTTAGGGGTACAACTACCCATTCCTTGGGCAGATATAAACAAATAAATTGCAAACTTTCTGTAAAGTCTTCGCCATCCTAGATGACATTATGAACATCTGTGGCCAGGTGTGGTGGCTCAGGCCTGTAATCCCAGCACTTTGGGAGACCGAGGCAGGCAGATCACCTGAAGTAAGGAGTTCAAGACCAGCCTGGCCTACATGGTGAAACCCCATCTCTACTAAAAATACAAAATTAGCTGGGTGTGGTGGCACGTGTCTGTAGTCCCAGCTATTCAGGAAGCTGAGTCGGGAGAATCGCTTGAACCCGGGTTGGGGAGGTTGCAGTGAGCCGAGATCACACCACTGCACTCCAGCCTTGGCGACAGATTGAGATTCTTTCTCAAAAAAAAAAAAGAATATTTGCGATTTACAGAAGTAGGTCAAAATAGCCACATTAGGAAGAGTCTGGAAGAGGTTGATTCCAACACTCATAGGTGAAATTAAGGGCATTAACACTTTCATGGAGGAAGTATCTACAGATATGATGGAAACAGCAAGATAATTAGAATTAGAAGTAGAGCCTGAAGATGGACTTGAATTGTTCCAGTCTCATGATAAGTCTTCTTATGTATGAGCAAATAAAGTGTTTTACTGAGATGAAATCTACTCTGGGTAAAGATGCCAGGAACATTATTGAAATTATAACAAATAATTTAGAACATTACACAAGTTTAGTTGATAAAGCAGTGGCAGAGCTTGAGAGAACTGACTCCAATTTTGAAAAAAGTTCTACTGTAGGTAAAATGTCATCAAACAGCACTGCACGCTACAGAGAAATATTTCATAAAAAGAAAAGTCAATCAGTGTGGCAAATCTTATTGTTGTCTTATTTTAAGAAATTGCCACGGCTACCGTGACTTTCAGCCTCCACCACCTAATCAGTAAGTAGCCGCCAACATTAAGACTCTATCAGCAAAAAAATTATGACTCATTGAAGGTTCAGATGACCATCAGCATTTTGAATCAATAAAACATTTTAAATTAAGGTATGTACATTGTTTTTGAGACATAATGCTATTGCATATTTAATAACTACAGTGGAGTGTAAACATAACTTCTATATGTATAGGGTTATATAAACCCAATGCATATAAAAGTTTATTTTATTGCGATATTATTTTTAATAATATTGCAATATTCACTTTACAATAAATTTATAAGTTTATTGCAATATTCACTTTATTGCAGTGTCTGGAACTGAACCCACAATATCTCTGAGGTATGCTTGTATTAGGTCTGTTTCTAACACTAATTTACTATGTTAGTGTGTGACAGTAGGTCTTTGAATATATTTTTCATTGTGAAATGTAGCATGCAAGCAAAAATCCTTGAGATAAATAGATATATATTTCAAAGATGATAATAATTCAAAGACATGCAGTTTAATAATGTTACCAATATGATTGACATCTCCTCCTGACCACCTGATAACTCTCCTACATACTCCAAAATCACCAAATTTAACCATTACTATATATTTTTGATAATCATCTTGTTTGTCTTTATATTTTTATTATACATATATTTCTTCCTAACTATATATGATTCACACTGGCTTCTTGACAGGGTTCTGGGACTCAAAGTGGCTAGCTTGACTTCTTCACAACATGGCAGTGAGCTTCTGAAAAGGACCATTCCAAAGCAAAAAGGTTCAATGTGTAAGCTTTTATCAAGTGTTGTTTGCATCATGCTTGCAAATGTCTTACTGGTCAAGCCTACAGTCGATGTGGGAGGGCACAACCCAGGGACATGTATATTGGGAGATGTGATTCACTGGCAACCACCAAAGTCATAGAGTCATAGTCTA
>NW_012100499.1:476495-479910 GCF_000951045.1 Mandrillus leucophaeus | reverse complement strand
TGTATTAGGTCTGTTTCTAACACTAATTTACTATGTTAGTGTGTGACAGTAGGTCTTTGAATATATTTTTCATTGTGAAATGTAGCATGCAAGCAAAAATCCTTGAGATAAATAGATATATATTTCAAAGATGATAATAATTCAAAGACATGCAGTTTAATAATGTTACCAATATGATTGACATCTCCTTCTGACCACCTGATAACTCTCCTACATACTCCAAAATCACCAAATTTAACCATTACTATATATTTTTGATAATCATCTTGTTTGTCTTTATATTTTTATTATACATATATTTCTTCCTAACTATATATGATTCACACTGGCTTCTTGACAGGGTTCTGGGACTCAAAGTGGCTAGCTTGACTTCTTCACAACATGGCAGTGAGCTTCTGAAAAGGACCATTCCAAAGCAAAAAGGTTCAATGTGTAAGCTTTTATCAAGTGTTGTTTGCATCATGCTTGCAAATGTCTTACTGGTCAAGCCTACAGTCGATGTGGGAGGGCACAACCCAGGGACATGTATATTGGGAGATGTGATTCACTGGCAACCACCAAAGTCATAGAGTCATAGTCTATCACAGTGATCTAAACAGCTATATGTGCAGTATCACAGAAATATTCATCTGGATAGTGGCTTCCCAAATGTTAAGTTAGAACTGGATATAAGGTTTTTACTACCTAGAATGGATGCTAAGAAATGAGACACTTTATTTAGTCTTAGATAGAGAGGGGGAAAAAAAAGTATGAGAAAAGGAACATAAAATCTGAGCAATACTAGCAAAACTGAAAACTTGATTTATAATTTTAGATTATTGAGCCAGATCATCTTCAAGTCTTCCAGATATGCCCTGTGGATCATCAGAGTCAAATTAGACATAATCTCACTCAATTGTTGGAGGGAAAAATGAATGCAGGAACTATGATCCAGAAAGTTACATATTTCTTATCTTAGTCATGGCCCATATTTAAAATATATCTTATATTATCCATCAACTAGAACCACCTTTAGCAGTATGATGATTTTTCTTGATGTAGCTATACTGGAGAAATATTTGGAATTCTAGATTTTGTTGTCATTTTTGCTGCCTTCACAAACAGCCTTAATGCTAGATTCATCCCCAATAACAGAGCAGTTTTTAAATAATAAACTTACATTGACAGAAACTCTAATGCACAGTCAGATTGGAGAGGGCTGAAGTGGTCTCTCCAGAGGCCAACAGACTGGATGAGTACCCATGGCAACATGATTTCAAGTCAGTGGAATAACCATGAAATCAAAGAGTAAGGGAGCAGCTGTGAGATCTAGCACATTTAGCACAACTAATCAAACCGAGGTCAGCAGCTGGTATAAGCTGTAAAGGGATAAGATAAACTCCAGTGACAGGTTCTTAAAATGTTGTCCACAGACATGTAAAAACAACGGTATTGTGTTGAGGTATTGCAGAAAGGGCATTGCTCAGTTCAGCAATGTTTGTCACCATGGGCAGCTAAACTGTCTTAATGAGCAGCTTCCAAAATGAAATATAATAGATAGAAGAGATGGACTGTTGGAAAAATAAGTATGGCTAACTCCAAATGTCTTGCTGACAATAAATCCTGATATCTCTTGTTCATTCTATGGATGGATTTATTGAACTACATTTCATCCCATTTTATACCTAAGACTGCACAAGTTATTTTAAATCACTTTCTGGGGAACACTGTGTTTTCTAAACTATGCCATAAAAAATTTAATTATTATATCTGACTTTAGGCAACCCATTTTATCTACCTAGATTAGAGTTTTATTATTTTTAAAATAGAAGATTTGCTCCCCTCCCCCATCAAATAATTTCTGGCTCTAATAATTTGTTGTGGTTCCTATTATCAACCAGTCCCTGGATAAGCTCTAGGTATACAACGTGGCAAAAAGCACTCTTCACGAAATTAGTTATTTGGAAGTCTAAAATTAATTCATGAAAATATAAATAATAAGCCAGCATGGGCTAAGCATAATATTTTCAAAAAACATATATACGTCGGGTGCGGTGGCTCACCCCTATAATCTCAGCAATTTGGGAGGCTGAGGTCGGTGGATCACCTGAGGTCAGGAGTTTGAGACTAGCCTGGGCAACTTGGTGAACCCTGTCTCTACTAAAAACACAAAAATTAGATGGGCATAGTGGTTGGCGCCTGTAGTCCTAGCTACTCGGAAGGGTGAGGCAGGAGAATCGCTTGAACAACCTCCCAGGAGGCAGAGGTTGCAGTGAGCCGAGATCACACAACTGCACTCCAGCCTGGGTGACAGAATGAGATTTCATCTCAAAAACTAAAAAAGAAGAAAGAAAAAAAAAATAATAAAAGAAGCATCTGTAGTAAGTCCTCCAAGACTTGGGAGGAAGTAGAAATCACTTTGGGCCAATATTTTTGAAAATTTTCCTAACAGTGGGTAGAAATTGGATAAGATAGAGTGAGTTGAGCATGCCGCAAGAATGGTAACTGAAGTGAGTTTAGGTGTGGAGGCAGATATTTAACTTTGGCCTTGAATAAGCTAACCACCACCGTCTGCAATGGTGTCTCCATATATAATTTCCCTGATGTCTAAATATTTAGTCCAGATATGCACATGCTCTTTTATTTATACCAGTTGGTCTTCTTCCTTTGCCCTATTTTCAGATATCCACTATTCCTACTGGAGAGAAGCCTAGACTGACAATATATAAAGAGTAAGTATTGTATTGTGTCTCACTTAAACAATGCATTTTTTCTATTTGATCATTCTTCTACTTAACACACTGTTCGCTTTTTTCCTCAAAAGCATCTGTTACTAAAAATAAAAACAGACCACCCCTCTGACTATGCAAATGGATCTGATGTAATTAATCTATATATCTAGTCCCTATATGTCAACACTCACTGACTACCTATAAATCACCTCAAATTGAATAATTTAGACAAAGAATGGTTTCTGCTCTTATATAATCAATGTACAATATATAGATCAATTCAAGGTAAGACAGAACACATATTTTGCTTTCCAAGTCATTGTAGAAAAGACATGTAAGTGAGTTTTAACATGATTATGTGTATGAAGAACTTGACGCAGATAATCTTGGAGCTCTGCTTGTCATCCTTTGGCCACCTGCAGTGATGGTGGCCCACCTGCAGCTCAATGGGGGACCATTCTACATGAGATCAGGTTCCCATTGCAAGAAATCTATTTCAAACACAACATATGACTCTATGCTTTGCTGCCTTTCGGACCTCACCAAGACTGCAAAATCTTCGTCACAATTCTCAACCACACTCACATTAGAAAACTCAAAAATATACGCAAAAAGTGTCTTACTATTCTAACACTGGGAAGAAAACTGCAGTTGATCACATTTACATATCATTTTATTTGAAATATGTTATTGTAATTATTTCT
>NW_012100499.1:438905-475195 GCF_000951045.1 Mandrillus leucophaeus | reverse complement strand
CACCATGGGCAGCTAAACTGTCTTAATGAGCAGCTTCCAAAATGAAATATAATAGATAGAAGAGATGGACTGTTGGAAAAATAAGTATGGCTAACTCCAAATGTCTTGCTGACAATAAATCCTGATATCTCTTGTTCATTCTATGGATGGATTTATTGAACTACATTTCATCCCATTTTATACCTAAGACTGCACAAGTTATTTTAAATCACTTTCTGGGGAACACTGTGTTTTCTAAACTATGCCATAAAAAATTTAATTATTATATCTGACTTTAGGCAACCCATTTTATCTACCTAGATTAGAGTTTTATTATTTTTAAAATAGAAGATTTGCTCCCCTCCCCCATCAAATAATTTCTGGCTCTAATAATTTGTTGTGGTTCCTATTATCAACCAGTCCCTGGATAAGCTCTAGGTATACAACGTGGCAAAAAGCACTCTTCACGAAATTAGTTATTTGGAAGTCTAAAATTAATTCATGAAAATATAAATAATAAGCCAGCATGGGCTAAGCATAATATTTTCAAAAAACATATATACGTCGGGTGCGGTGGCTCACCCCTATAATCTCAGCAATTTGGGAGGCTGAGGTCGGTGGATCACCTGAGGTCAGGAGTTTGAGACTAGCCTGGGCAACTTGGTGAACCCTGTCTCTACTAAAAACACAAAAATTAGATGGGCATAGTGGTTGGCGCCTGTAGTCCTAGCTACTCGGAAGGGTGAGGCAGGAGAATCGCTTGAACAACCTCCCAGGAGGCAGAGGTTGCAGTGAGCCGAGATCACACAACTGCACTCCAGCCTGGGTGACAGAATGAGATTTCATCTCAAAAACTAAAAAAGAAGAAAGAAAAAAAAAATAATAAAAGAAGCATCTGTAGTAAGTCCTCCAAGACTTGGGAGGAAGTAGAAATCACTTTGGGCCAATATTTTTGAAAATTTTCCTAACAGTGGGTAGAAATTGGATAAGATAGAGTGAGTTGAGCATGCCGCAAGAATGGTAACTGAAGTGAGTTTAGGTGTGGAGGCAGATATTTAACTTTGGCCTTGAATAAGCTAACCACCACCGTCTGCAATGGTGTCTCCATATATAATTTCCCTGATGTCTAAATATTTAGTCCAGATATGCACATGCTCTTTTATTTATACCAGTTGGTCTTCTTCCTTTGCCCTATTTTCAGATATCCACTATTCCTACTGGAGAGAAGCCTAGACTGACAATATATAAAGAGTAAGTATTGTATTGTGTCTCACTTAAACAATGCATTTTTTCTATTTGATCATTCTTCTACTTAACACACTGTTCGCTTTTTTCCTCAAAAGCATCTGTTACTAAAAATAAAAACAGACCACCCCTCTGACTATGCAAATGGATCTGATGTAATTAATCTATATATCTAGTCCCTATATGTCAACACTCACTGACTACCTATAAATCACCTCAAATTGAATAATTTAGACAAAGAATGGTTTCTGCTCTTATATAATCAATGTACAATATATAGATCAATTCAAGGTAAGACAGAACACATATTTTGCTTTCCAAGTCATTGTAGAAAAGACATGTAAGTGAGTTTTAACATGATTATGTGTATGAAGAACTTGACGCAGATAATCTTGGAGCTCTGCTTGTCATCCTTTGGCCACCTGCAGTGATGGTGGCCCACCTGCAGCTCAATGGGGGACCATTCTACATGAGATCAGGTTCCCATTGCAAGAAATCTATTTCAAACACAACATATGACTCTATGCTTTGCTGCCTTTCGGACCTCACCAAGACTGCAAAATCTTCGTCACAATTCTCAACCACACTCACATTAGAAACTCAAAAATATACGCAAAAAGTGTCTTACTATTCTAACACTGGGAAGAAAACTGCAGTTGATCACATTTACATATCATTTTATTTGAAATATGTTATTGTAATTATTTCTTATCACATGAAGCATATTTACTTCCTGAACAATTTTCTTTTTTTACCAATTTCAAAATGAATACATTTGGCTCAGTCACCAGTTGAACCCCAAATACGTTGCTGTCTGTACCGTATTTTCTTAGTGGGAATAAAGACAGTATTGAAGTGAAAGCAATGTTGTCATCAAGGACATAGTCTCTGAGAGAGACCCTTCAGGAGATACGAAGTTGGTGGCAGTAGCCATAGGCCCCTGAAACTGGTGTTCAGCACTGGAGAGTCTCGGCATGGGCAAAAAATTATCAGGAAGCAGCCACTACTAGGGATAAAGACAGGAAGTAAAAGTGATAACAAGAGAACAGAGAAGTGTCAGGATAGTAGGATTAAAGATGACTGAAGCCATCTAACACACCTCATAATTTTGTCAAAGCGGTTTTGGAATAGGAAGAGGTGCAGCAGTAAGAAAATGCAGAAATGATTCATGGTGTGTATTCTGATTGTAAATAAGTGTTGCACTTAAAGCTAGATGCCTTCTCATTTTTAAAAGTATAAAATGCTATGTCTTAAATAATAAAGAAGAAAATCACCAAGCTGAGAAATAAAAAATGCCACATCTGGGGTGAGAGTTAATATAAGACAAGCACATGAAAAAGTTTGGATAAAATAGTTATTTGTGCATTACGAAATATCAGACTTCAATGGAATCTTCTGCACTTGCAGCCTCTTTGAAAGGTACTAGCCTACCTGAACCCAGAGAAGTTTTCATGTAAATCCATGAAGCATCATGCACTAAGATATTCACCATGATATCATTGAGGGTAACAGGGAGCTGGTTACAGCACAGATTTTCCTAAGACGATATATAAAATAATTATAGTTAATGCATACTGTGAAATGCGTGATACAGTTAGAAAAAAATAAATTTTAAGGGAATAGAGTAACATTGGTAAATGTGGCAACCATTTTTTGTAAAGAGACATGTTTTTAAAAACAGCATTAAACAAGACAGAAAACATTGATTCAATTTATAAAATCAAAAAAAAACTTGAACACATGTGCATGGTCACATATAGACACACAAGGACATGGATCAAACATGTTGAACAGATTGCATGTTGGAAAAGGCAAAAGAGTAGGTACCGAGAAGAAGGAGACAAACAGTACAGCTACGTAAGGTCTTGCATGGGAGAGAGAAGGAATATATTGGGAATAGTGAGGACTCTAAGTAATTAATGAGTAAACTCAGATTTTTTTTTTTCAGGTATCAGGTGTGTCCACAACAACTACGAATGTCAGAAGAAACACTTTCAGAAAGTGAGTCATGGAAGACAGAAAGTGTTAAAGGGTTCATAGAATTCATGGGACAGTTTTTGGTCATTATAACGTAAGAATTCTGAGATTAAATGATAGCACTTTTTCTAGTTATGTGTAAATAAAAGATGCAGAAGCATATGAACAAGGTTCATCAGTTAGCAATTACAAAAAAAGGAAAATAAAAGTGTAAGAAAATGTACCATTGTGAGCAGGGATTTTTCTATATTTTCTTTTAAAAATTTGTGTAAACTGTGTGTTTACAAATTTATGATTTTATATTTCATGTTGCATTTGTCTTATTTTCAAAAATGCAGTATTTGCCATCCTACTTATATAATTATATAACTCTTTATTGCTTCTGTGTTATGAAATATGATAACATGTTTATAACTTGTCAAACACAGCCAGAACTCTTCCCCCTTCCTCAACTAGGGGGAAAGGTTATGTCTATATTCTCAGAAAATGAACAGCCATGGGTATTCAAAGTGACCAACCCCAGCATCTGCATCATAAAAGGATTTGAACAATTACCTTTATAACCTACCAGTTGTTAATTTCAAATTAGGTTTCATAGAGATTTTTTTAATGAACCACAATTTGATTGCCTGTGATACACACAAATGGCTATTTAGTGTATAATCCTAGAACTGTAGGGCTCATACATACCACACACACACACACAAACACACACACACACACACCCCCCACACCCACTCATGTGCAACTATGCTCTTAGTTTAGACTTCGGTTGCTCTCCTCTCTTCCATTGGTTGCTCTCCTCTCTTCCAGTGAGAATAAGACTCTAAATCCATGTAGCTCTTAAAAGAAGGATCATGAATTTCTGATGTCTCAAAACTCCAAGAGAATAAGAATCATACAGGATTCTAGATCACTGCTAGGTAGGAAAAGTGAGAACAGTAATAGCAAAATTCTGACATTGAAGGCTCCCATGAGAACTCCAGGTGTGGACGAGTAGGATCTGTGGTGCAAAATCTACTCTCTTTGGTTACACCATAAGTTGAGTCCATAAGAATTGTGGGGAAATGGGTGCACCCCTCTTGTATACCAGCTCAGAGGAGTTAGGTTGAAAATAAAAGCACTCTTCTCATGTCTTATTTCAATTTTCTTACTTTAGAGTACAAGAATGCAATGCAACAAAGCATTAATGGCATTATTCATAAAATATTGTATTTGAAGTATTAGTAGTTAATAGCTACTATTAATTTTTGTTCATTTGTTTGTTTTTGAGACAGAGTTTTGCTCTTGTTGCCCAGGCTAGAGTGCAATAGAAAGATCACAGTTCACTGCAACCTCCGCCTCCCAGGTTCAAGTGATTCTCTTGCCTCAGCCTCCTGAGTAGCTGGGATTACAGGCATGTGCCACCACACCTGGCTAATTTTGTATTTTGAGTAGAGACAGGGTTTCTCCATGTTGATCAGGCTGGTCTTGAACTCCCGATCTCAGGTGATCTGCCCGCCTCTGCCTCCCAAAGTGCTGGGATTACAGGCGTGAGCCACTGTGCCCGGTCTAATTTTATCATGAATACTACTAGTAATAATATACTGTATAATAAAGTTACAGTTTTTATATTAATATTATGTTTGTATAATAGTTTTTAGTTATTGATACTGTATTATTACATTATAATATAGTCATGATTTTTTTTTCTTATCAGGATTAAGGGACTAGAAAAAAAATCCAAGTAACATGATTCTTGTATTTCTTTCTTCCTAGAGGTATCAATTCTCTATCTGGATAAAAATACAGCATGTCATTTCGCAAAGCAGACATTGGACTTAAATGGAAAATGTGTGCCACCTGTATTCCTGTTTCAATCGCTTTATCTCTTTATTTGCATCTGATGTGTCAAATTATCAAGGCACTCTTTAGACAAAGAATAGGACAAGCAAATTAAGTAAGTTCTCATAAGCTTCCATATTTTATAAACTGTCATAAAGCATAAAGATAAGATTCAAGAAAGGCTGCTACTTAAAAGTTCCGGCTTGTAGAACAGCTTCTCTGATCCTGGCATTGTTCCTTTACATTTTGTCTCTTCAAATTCTGGCAGCTATGCAATATCTCATACAGCAGCTTTTGAGAACGGAACGTGAGTAGTAAAACTTTGCAAGCTGATACTTATGAAAACAGAAGAAAGGTTTTTTTTCAACTCCAGAGAGTCAAAATTTAATCAGTCATTGTTAGTGGTATAAGACAAAAAGTAAACACTGAGAGGGTGACTCACGGTCAGTCTACGTAATTCTACTTAATATGATTATGAAAAAGTATTTAAATATAGCAATTAGCAACATAATTGATGTATCGATATAAGTGCAATAAAAAATAATTAAAAAGTCATCTGGCAGAAAAGATATTTTTTCTTTCTCTCTAAATCAAAATTTAAAAATCACTGATGTTTTAGAACATTTCTTTTTTATTAGAAATTACTTTAAAGACATAATCCTAATAAATAATCGCCTAAAGATAATATAAGTTAAAGACAGATTAATATTAAGTAGGATTTATAACCATTATGTTGGTATAAGCTTTTATACCAATTCAATAATATTATACATATTATTGAATATTTTATTGCCCTCAACAAATCTCAATAAAAATCTGGGCAAAAGAATGAATCTGTATTGTAATTCAATGACAAATAAGAATTTGAATTGAAAGTGGTTATTTTTCCAACTAAAAAATAAGTACACAGACTTCACAAAAATATAGAGCTCTTTTTATTTATAGATGGCGTGACTGTCTACTTAACTCCCCCAGGAAAAAAATGACTGAAAATAGTAAGGAAGGATAAAAAATTACAATACTACTAAAGAAAGTGAAACACTTAGGTATAAATCTAACAGAAATGTAAGGTGTTTATATGTAAAATACTACAAAACTTTGATGAATAAAATAGAAGATCCAATTAAATGAAGATATATTTTGCTTTCATGGATTATCAGACTTGATATTGTTATGATATAAATTGTGCATAACTCAATCTATAAATCCAGGAAGCTAGTTTCTAGCTATTGACAAATGAATTCTAAAATGTATATTCAAAGGCAAAATACCTAGAACAGCCAACACAGTGTTGAAGTAAAAACACAAAGTTGGAGGACTTATACTATCCAACTTAAAGACTACAAGCTGCAGTAATTTACACAGTGTGATATTTGGTGAAAGAACAGACATATGGATCAATGCAACAAAATAGAGTGCCCGTAGATAGACTCCCACAGATAGTCCACTGATCTTTGATAAATGACCAAAGGTAATTAATAGAAGAAATGACAGCTGGTGGAACAACAGGTTATGGAAATAAATGGATTTCTGTATATATAAAATGAACCAAAGAAGAAAACTTGTATCTTTCATTTAAAAACTTCAAATCTACTATAGGTCTAAATATATAATGCAGAACTATATAACTTCTAGAAGGAAACATAGGAGAAAATCTATGTGTCCTTGGATTTACTAACAAGTTTTTTAAAACACCAAAAGTTCAGTACATGTAACAAAATTTGGTGAGCTGGACTTTATGAAAACTAAAAGCCTCTTTCCAGAGTAAGACACTGTTAGCAGAATGGAAAGGCAAGCCACAGATTGGAGATAATATTTACAAAACACAAATGTGATTTAAACAATTGAATTCAAAGTATACAAGGAATTCTTAACATTTAACAGCAAGAAACCAAACAACCCAATTTTAAAAAATGGGCAAAAGATCTAAGCAGAGAAACCTAATCAAAGAAGATACACAGATGAACAAAAGTAAATGAAAAGATGTTTAAATTAAAATAAGAAGAGATACCGCTACACTATACATCTATTAGAACAGGTACAATTCCAAAACTAAAGCGCTACTTGCCGATAGAGCAACTGGAACTCTCATTCATTGGTGGTGGGAATGCACAATAGCACAGACATGTTGCAAGGCAGTTTGGCAGTTTTTTGCAAATCTAAACATACAATCCAGTAAATACTAAGTATTTACTTACTTAATATCAAATTTATGCCTCCACAAAAGCCTACTTGCTGATGTTTATAGAAACTCAATCCATAATCACTGAAAACTGGAAACAATCAGATGTCTTTGGATAGAAGAATGGATAAACAAACTGTGATATATCCATACAATATAGTATTACTCAGTAGCAAAAAGAAATTAGTTATCAAGCCACGAAAAAACAGAGATGAATTGTGTGTGCGCGCACGTGTGTGTGTGTGTGTGTGTGTGTGTGTGTGTGTAAGAAGCCAATCTGAAAATGATACATACTATGCAACTCCAATCATATAGCATTCTGGCAAAGGAAAACTTACAGAGACAATAGTAAATCGGTAATTACTAGGCATTCTGGAGAAGTGAAGCTTTGAATGTGTGAGGCACAGAACATGTTTCAGAGGTTTGCAACTATTCTGTATAATACTATAAGTTGGGTATGCAACATTAACATTTGTCAAAATACATAGAACTTTACAGCTCAAATTTATGTACACCAATTTTTAAATTATCATTTATCATTTAGGAGGTAAGATTCTATTCTATCCCAGAATATAATGCACAAGATGAAAAACAAATTGTATTACAAATGGATAAAACAATCTCACTGAAGTGAGTTGGGAAAAAATGTGCTAACCTAGTTAAGTAGGAAAATGAGTATAGTATAGGTGTAACTTGAAATTGAGCAACTAATTAAAAGGATGCCCGATGTTGAAAGCCAGATTTCTCACTGTTGGAGTGAGAGAGTACAGGTAAGCAAGAGAAGGAAGCTAGAGTGATCCACGTGGTACTGAATTGGAGTTAGAGTTAGTATGAACTTTTGTTTTAGTACAGATACAGAGTGTTGCATATAGAAATACTTATAGATAATACATGGGTGAGTATATGTACATTTATTTCCCTGTTCTGTCAACTGAGAAGACCTAAAAGTAAGGACAAGTTAGTGGCATTGAGTACATGAAACCCACAGAATTTGGTTTTCATTCCATTCTCCAATAAAAGGAACTAAGGCTCTTTGAATAAATGTCTGATTTTAAAAGCTGAGCCTAAAGAATCTTGTGCCAGAAAGCAAGGAATTGTTAATCACATATACGCACACACTCAAAATTATCAGAGCATGTCAAAAGGCCCTAAGAGGCAAAAGAAAGTGCTTTCAATGACAAAAGTTGGAATGATTTAAGCAACAAAGTAAATAAAGTACTATTGGATAATAACCCGAAGCATAAAATAAAAATTCATGATTTCACTCTGATATAAATACAATATTTAATAAATGAACAAATGAATGAGAAAGACAAATGTCCCATGCAGAAGAATTCAAAATAACTTACATGGATACTCTGCTCTCAAAGAGCTGGACTGGAAGTCTTCACTTTTAGGTGTGGGCTTTGAATAGTGACTTCCTTCCAAAGAATACAGTATGAAAAGGGGGAAAAATTGAAACTACTGTCTAGAAACGTGATGAACAGTAGCTCAACCAGGTGATCACAATGTTAATATTCATCTGTCATGTTGATTGTACATATATTTAATATGATATGATAAAAATGTCACCTTACCTCACAGGAATTCCTTCTGAAAACACATAATCTCAGTCTAATCATGAGTAAAACATTGAAAAAATTCTAATTGAGGGTCTTTCTATGAATACTTGGCCAGTACTCCTCAAAATTCTCAAGGATTTCAAAAACCAGAAGTCTGAGAAAATGCCATACCCAACAGAAACCTAAGGAAAATATGACTACTAAATATAATGTAGTATTCTAGATGACATCTTGAAAGAGAAAAATGATGTTAAGTTAAACAAACTAAGAAAATATGAAAAATATGACTTGTTGATAATAATGTATCAGTATTGGTTCATTAATTTAAACAGATATACACGGTCATCCTCCTTACGCCTGGGGAATGTATTCCAAGATCACAGTGCATGCCTGACATCATAAATAGTACCAAACACTATATATACTATGCATTTTTTTCCTGTGCACTCACAACTATGATAAAGTTTAATTTACAAATTAGGCACCATAAGACATAACAACAATAAGTAATAATAAAATATAAAACCATAATATAGTGTAATAAAAGCAATGTGAATGTGGTCTCTCTCTCCTGTCTTTCTCCCTCTCCCTCCCTCTCTCTCAAAACATAGTGATATTTTGAACCACAGTTCACATGGGTAACTGAAACTGGAGAAAGCAAAACTATAGATAATGGGGGCACCTACTGTACTATATTCAGTACTAAGATGTTAATAGGGGAAACTGGGGCTAGGGTATACAAGAATTCTATATACCCTCACAACAGACTGAAGGTCTGTGCACTCACAAAATTTGTAAGTTGAAATCCTAACTCCGGATGTGAGGGTATTAGGAAGTGGACACTTTGAGAGGTTATTAAATCATGGGAGTGAAAACCCCATGAATCGATTTATGTATGCATATGCATATATGTATATATACATATAAATTAATAGGGCTTCAGATATTTATATTATGTGCTTTAAAACCACTATATTTCCTTTGGTTAAAGATATAAAAAGAAAAATAAGAATGTCGTTAGATAACTAAAAAATATAAACCTTACCAAAATAAAAATTCCAGGACATAAAAGTCAAAGTATGGAAATTGACTTTTCTGTATTTAAGACAAAAACAGCTATATATAAGTATTATATAGAGAGCACAAAAAATAATTATATATAAGTATTAAATCTAAATTAATATTGAATGCATGAAACAATAATTATAATTGCAAGCAGCATTAAAATATAGAGAAACTCATAGCAAAATAGCCCAAATATAGAAGAAAATGAATAAACTTAAAAGGATACTAGGGACCTTGTATTTTTGGAATGATGATAAGATAAAATATCCATGCTCTATTCTCTACTAAGAAAAGGAAATAGTGAAAAATGTCCAGTTTAATTAAAGTTAAAATAGGAGAGAGAGAAAGAAGTAGGCAGGGCAAAGAAAGACCATGAATAAGATACTATAATAAGATAATAAATAAATAAGATCATAACCAAAAGATAAATAAGATAATAAAAAGAACATTAATAAGATACGTAAAAACAAATACAGCAGTAATTACATTAAGCCATTATGGCCTAAATGCTCTGAATAAAATCAAAATATTATTGCACCAGACTACAAAATGTAAAAATAAACAACACTACATCAAGATTCGGATCTAAAACATGTGGACACAAAAAGGTTTAAAATCAAAAGTATTACTTAATGGAAGTTCTTCAATCAGACATAAAAGGATGTTAGTGAAAAATAAGTCATCTGAAGGTTCAAAACTCACTAGTAATAGTAAGTACACAAACAAAACTGACCATTATAACACTGTAATTGTGGTGTGTAAACTTGAGTAGAAATATCTTGAGTAGAAAGATGAACCTATTGGGGGATGAAGTTAAAGTGTGAGTTTAATATTTTATTAGCTTTCTCTTTGCTTGTTTGCTAGTTTGTTTGCTTAGTCAATCAGTGTTGTCATAATTTAAAATAATGGGTTATAAGATGTTATTTGCAAGTCTCACCATAACCTCAAATCAAAATACATACAATAGATACACATGAAATAGAAAGCAAGAAATTAAAATACACAACATGAGAAAATAACCTTCACTGAAAGAAAGACAGAAGGGAAGAAAAGAAGTATACAAAGACCACAAAACAACCAGAAAAAAAATAATAACACAGAAGTGAGTTCATACTTATTCTTTCATTGGAGAGTTTAGTTCACTAACACTCGATAAGTATACATACATACTTGAAAACATGAAAGTATATATACATACTTATTGAATGTAAACAAACTAAACTCTCCAATGAAAAGACACAGAGTGGCTGAATTTAAAAATAGAACAAATGACACAATGATCTGTTGCCTAGAAGAACCACACATCACCCATACAGACGAATGCAGAATGAAAATAAAGAGACAGAAAAATATATTCCATATTAGTAGAAACCAAAAAACAGCTGGAGTAACTACACTAATTTTGGAAAAATAGATTTCAACACAAAAACTATAAAAGACAAAAAAGTTTATTATATAATAATGAAGAAGTCAGTTCAGTAAGAGGTTATAACCCTTGTAAATACATATGCATCCAACACTGGAGAACACAAATACACAAAGTTAACTATTATTAAAGAGGAAGATTGATCCCAATACAATAACACCTGGAGACTTCAACACCCCAGTTTCAGCATGGGACTGATCAGGCAGAAAGTCAACAACAAAAACAAAAAATCAGACTTAATCTGCACTATCGACAAAATGGACCTAAGAAATATTCACAGATTGTATTATCCAGAGGCTGCAGAATACACATTCTTCTTTCCCCTCAACACATCTACCATTCTAAAGGATAGACCACATATTAGTCTACAAAAGATACTTAATTCAAAAACCCCAAAATTATACTAAATATCTTCTCTGAACACAATGGAAGAAAATCAGTAATCAATAACAAGAAGAAATGTGGAAACTATACATACACATGGAACTTAAACAATAAACTGTTGAATGACTACTGCATCAATAAAGAAATTAAATAGAAAATTTTAAAATTTCCTGAAACAAACGAAAATGAAAACATGACATACAAAACCTATGAGATACAGTAAAAGCAGTAATATAGCAATAACTGCCTGCATCAAAAAAGTAGAGAAACTTCAAAAAACCTAATGCTGTATCTTAAAAAACTAGAAAAGTAAGAGTAAATCAAAGCCTAAATTAGTAGAAAAAAAGATCACAGCAGAAATAAATGAACTTGAAATGAGAAAAGCAATACAAATATAAATAAAATACAAAGTTGGCTTTTTGAAAAAGTAAAATAATTGACAGAAAAAGTAAAATAATTTAGCCAGACTAACCAGGAACAAAAGAGATAAGAGGCAAATAAAATCAGAGATGAAAATGGAGACAGTGTAATTAATACCACAGAAATTCAAGGGATAATTAGAGACTACTATAAGGAACTATATGTCTATTGAATGTAAAACCTAGAAGAAATGAATAAATTCCTAAAAATATACAACCTACCAAGAGATCAAAGTTGTAATGAAAAGTCTCCCAGTGGAGAAAAGCCTGGGACCAGTGGTTTCACTGCTGAATTATAACAAAGATTTAAAGAAGAACTAATACAAATTTTATTCAAACTATTCCAAAAATTAGAAGAGGGAATATTATCCAAATCATTCTGTGAAGCCAGTTTACCCTGGTGCCAAAACCAAAGACAGACATATCAAACAAAGACCTGTATCCCTGATGATCATTGATATAAAAATCTGCAGTGAAATACTAGCAAACTGAAACCAACAACACATTAAAAAGATTCTTTGTCATGAACACATGTGATTTATACCCAGGATGGTTCAACATATGCAAATCAATCAATGTGGAACATCTTATCAACATAATGAAGAAAAGAATATAGAATCATTTCAATTAATGAAGAAAAAACATTTGATAAAAATCAGCATCCTTTCATGTTAAAAACCCTTTAAAAACTGCATATAGAAGGAACAAACCACATAATAAAAAGTCTCATACCACAGACTTACAGCTGGTATTATACTGAATAAGAAAAAATTGAATTCCTTTTCTCTAGGACCTGAAAAAAGGCAAGGATGCCAACTTTCATCACTGTTATTCAACATAGTAGTGGAAGTCCTAGCTACAACAATCAGACAAAAGAAAGAAATAAGGGGCACCCAAATTGGAAAGTCAAATTATTCTAGCTTGCATATGATATGATCTTATATTTGCAAAAACCTAAAGACTACATCAAAAAAATTACAAGACCTGATAAAGTTTGTAAAGCTACGGAATACAAAACCAGCATGCAAAAAAATCAATAGCATGTCTACATGCCAACAGTGAACAATCTGAAAAAAGAAATCAAGAAGGTAAAGCTATTTATAATAGCAACAAACAAAATGAAATACCTAAGAATAAACTTAACTAAAGAAGTGAAAGAGCTCTACCATGTAAACTATATAACATTGACTCAAAAATTTGAAGAGCACTAAAAAAAAACCAGATATTCTATGTTAATGGAGTAGAATAATTAATATTGTTAAAATGCTCTTAATACCCAAAGAAATACACAGGTTCCATGAATCCCTATCAAAATATCAATGACATTCTTCACAGACATATGAAAAAAATCCTAAAATTTGTATGGAATCACAAAAGACCCAGAATAGCCAAAGTGATCCTGAGCAAAAAGAACAAAACTAGAGAAATCACATTATTTGATTTCAAATTATACTACAGAGCTATACTAACCAAAACTGTATGGTACTGACATAAAAACAGACACATAGACCAATGGAATAGAGAACCTAGAAATAAATCCCATATACCTAGAGTAAATTCATTTTTAATACAGGTGCCAAAACCTAAATTGGAGTAGAATAGTCCCTTTAATAAATGGTGCTGGGAAAACTGGATATCCAAATGCAGAAGAATGAAGCTAAACCCCTAAATCTTGCCACATACAAAAATCAAATCAAAAAGGATTACAGATGTAAATCTAGTATCTCAATCCATAAATCTACTAAAACAAAACATTGGGGAGACTCTGCAGGACATTGGTCTGGGCAAAGATTTCTTGAGTAATACCCCACAAGCACAGGTAATCAAAACAAAGATGGACAAATGGGATTACATCAAGTGAAAAAGCTTCTGCACAGAAAAGGAAACAATCAACAAAGTCACGAGACAACCCACAGAATCGGAGATAATATTTGCAAGCTATCTATCTGACAAGAGATCAATAACCAAAATATATGAGGACCTCAAACAAATCAATAAGAAAAAATATAATAATTCAATTTTAAAATGGGCAAAATATATGAATAGATATTTCTCAAAAGAATGCATACAAATGGAAAACAGGTATATGAAAAAGTGATCAATATCATTGATCATCAGAGACATGCAAATGCATACTCCAATATATATCATCTTAACCTAGTTCAAATGGCTTGTATCCAAAAGACAGGCAATAATGAATGTTGAAGAGGATATGGAGAAAAAGGAACCATTGTACACTGTTGGTGGGAACGTAAATTAGTACAAATGACATGTGTATTTATCTCATAACATAGTCTCAAAATATGTAAAATAAATAGAACTGAAAAGAGGAACTTAAAATTCCATATATTATCATTAAAAGAAAAACAAACAGTAAAAAGTAAAAGCATCGACAAATATAACACAAGAAACGTGTACCGAATATGTGAAAGGAAAATATCTTGGGGCCCCAAAATCACTCAGGAAAACTCTAGCTGGAAACTTCTTAGGGCAAACCTCTCTCCCATTCTATTCAAAGTTAACCCTCTGCTCACTGAGATAGATGCGTATCTTTTTCCCTCCTTCAGAAAGGCTAATCAGAAACTCTAAAGAATGAAAGCATTGTGTCTCACCTATCTGTGACCCAGAATCTCCTTTCCCACTTCAAGTCTTCCTTCCCTTGTTTCAAGTTGTCCCACCTTTCCAGACCGAACCAACAGACTTCTTACGTATGTTGATTGATGTCTCATGTCTCCCTAAAATGTATAAAATCAAGCTATTCCCTGACCACCTTGGGCACATGTTGTCAGGACTTCCTAAGGCTGTGTCATGGGCACATCCTCAACCTTGGCAAAATAAAATTTCTAAATTAATGAGAACTGTCTCAGATTTTTTGGGTTCACAAACATCACACCCAAAACTTCAGAATAATTTTCTTTTTTTTTTTTTTTTTTTTGAGACGGAGTCTCGCTCTGTCACCCAGGCTGGAGTGCAGTGGCCGGATCTCTGCTCACTGCAAGCTCCGCCTCCCAGGTTTATGCCATTCTCCTGGCTCAGCCTCCCGAGTAGCTGGGACTACAGGCGCCCGCCACCTCGCCCGGCTAGTTTTTTGTACTTTTTAGTAGAGACGGGGTTTCACCGTGTTAGCCAGGATGGTCTCGATCTCCTGAGTCTCGGCCTCCCAAAGTGCTAGGATTACAGGCTTGAGCCACCGTGCCCGGCCAACTTCAGAATAATTTTCAAGCTCAAATGTAGTATCTATTACATGCAAAATCATTACATTTTCATGACAAAAAACAAGCTTGACAAATTTTAAATCACGAAAATCTACATTTCAATTAGAAATAAAGATAATAAACACAGTATCATATTTTTGGTGTTTAAGGATTGTACCTGTGTTACTCAGGGTTCTCCAGATAAACCAAACCTAAAGACATGTACTTGTGTCTTTGTGTGTCCATTTCACCATGGGGAATATTTCCAGCAAAGTTTTAAACTCTTCTTGTTCTTTTCCTCATCAGAGAAGATTTATGTAAGTATCTTTTCTTATTACAAAGGCTGAGATGTCCTGTGATTTGCAGCCTACAAGCTAGAGAACGAGGAGAGCCAGTGATGTAATTCAGTTTGAGTTCAAGGGCCTGAGAACCAGAAGATGGAAGTCCTTGCTCAAGAAAAGAAAGCAAACATGTACTTCCTCTACCTTTTTGTTCCAGTCAAGCCCTCAACTGGTTGAATGATACCCACCCACACTGGGAAGGATGGCTCTTTTCTCAGTCTACAGATTCAAAGATTAAGGTCTTCTGGAAACACCTACCAGATGTAGGTGTTTGAAATAATGTTTTGCCAGCTATGTAGGCATCCCTTAGCAGTCAAATTGACCCTTAAAATTAACCTTCACAGTACCTGTAAGTATACCAGAGTTAAATTAAATTATAGTTGATTAATAATGAAATTATGAAATATGAACACATATTAGACACAGGCAAATAAGCCTGTGTGTAATAAGTATGAACCCCCAAAATTCGAGATAGGTCTCAGTTAATTTAGAAACTTGATTTTGCCAAGATGGAGGATGCGCGCCCATGACACAGCCTCAGGAAGTCCTGACTACATGTACCCAAGGTGGGTGGGGCACAGCTTGGTTTCATACATTTTAGGGAGACATAAGACATCAATCAATATATGTAAGAAGTACATTGGTTCCACCCAGAAAGGCATGGACAACTCCAGGGAAGGGAAGAGAAAAATGGCTGTACTCTTCTGAGTTTCTGATTACCCTTTCCAAAGGAGGCAATCAGAATATGCATTCAGTGAGCAGGGGAATAATTTTGAATAGAATGGGAAGCAGGTTTGCCCTGAGCAGTTTCCAGCTTGAATTTTCCTTTTAGCTTAGTGATTTTTGCGGGCCCAAGATATTTTCCTTTCGCATAAGAAATGTAATAAACTACTTGTGTTTAAAAGGCAAGAATCACAAAATCAATAACTAAGCATAAGCCCATGGGATTAAAGAGAGAAAACTAAATAGATTTTAAAAAGCAAGAAATGAATGTAAATACAAAAATTAATGAAATAGGGAAAACAGACTAGAGAGAATCAACAAAGGCAAAATAATAATATTAGTGACATTTTAATAAAACAGGAAGTTGCTTGATGTCTGGTGATATGAATCAGGAAGAAATAAGAAAAATTGGACAAACTAATGACAAACATGAAAGATAACTACAGATTATTCAGACAATGAAAAGCATTAAAAAGTGATCTATTGAATAATTGTGTGCCCATAAAAAATAAACAAAAATGGCAAAATTCTTAGCATTAATTTAAATAATCCTCCTTCTAGTGAGATTATTAATGCTATATTACCAAAATAAATCTCAAAAGAAAACAGATAGTCCTAGTTAGCTTTCTTCAGCAGAGGGAAGCGGCAGACTGTATTGTCAAAGTTACGGTTATTTCTTTATTTAAATAATAAAAGACTTTGTGTCCCTTCTTTCTTTTCATTATCACATGTCTGAACTTTGCTCAGTGGAAAAGCATTCTTCCCCAACTTTATTTCTAAGAAAGCATTGCTGTGTTAATTGTCACAAACAACTGGTAATAATTGAAAAAATTTTAAGGTACTTTCTTTCGTAGGTTCTTTTGGTTGTTTCCCCTGAAACAGAGACTGAGACAGAAATGCTTGCTGATTAAGTACAAGAGTGTTCTTAGAAGGGAAGTGAGATTTCTCAGACAGACAAGGAAAAAAATATCTAAGCAAGAATCAGCCTGATACCGTAGAGAAATTTAAAGCTGAATTGTGTCAAAACACATTTTTTTCCATGCATCAGGGAGCTGTCCTTTTCCCCGTTGTGGAGGGTGGAGGGTGAGTACTGGAGATGACAGAGCCTTGCTGGCTGGTGAGGAAGATCCTGTTTGGACAGGGCACCTCTTTAAAGAGGGCAGCCATCACTCACAGCAACTAGTAAACAGGGCATGGGCTGGTTAGTGGTTAGCAGAATCTAGAAGGAAACCAAGAGCATCCTTATCCAGGAGCAATACAAAAACAATGATCATACTTTTCTTTCTCACTTCAAGCATACATTCTAGAGGACATACTGAAACCTCTCAAGGCAGAATTTCAGGGAACTTTGTCCTAAAGTCATCTTCTAATCTTTCCCGGGTCTTGTAGTGTTTATTCATTTAATCCCTTATCAACAAATGATATTCTCCCAATACTCCATGAGTTTCCAGGGCCTATATGTGCTTTTCTGTATTTCCAATATGACATTCATGACAATTTGGATATTTTAATAACATTTATTTTAGGGACTGTGGAAGGAGTGTCACACAATTTCATAGTGTGAAACTTCTAGCTTATTTAAAATTTATAGTAAGCCATTCAGACCATGTCCTACCTTTTAAAATACTGGCATATTATCTGTAAAGCTGTGCAAAAGCAAGAGTAAAGCATAGGCAAGAATCCATAAGAAGATGAATGTTCTTGTTTCTAAACGCACACTTCCACATACACATACACAGGCACTCACACTCACACACTGGATTATTTTGTTTTCACACTGCCAATAAAGACATACCTGAGGCTGAGAAATTTTAAAAAATAAAGAGGTTTACTTGGACTTAGAGTTCTACGTGACTGGGGAAGCCTCTCAGTCATGGTGGAAGGCAAGGAGGAGCAAGTCATATCTTACGCAGATGGTAGCAGGCAAAGGGAGAATGAGGAAGATGCGAAAGTGGAAACCCCTGATAAAACCACACTTATTTACTACCATGAGAACAGTATGGGGGCAACCATCCCCATGATTCAGTTATCTCTCAACTGGTCCCTCCCACAACAGGTGGGAACTATGGGAGTATAATTCAAGATGAGATTTGGGTGGAGACACAGAGCCGAACAATATCATTCCACCCCTGGCCCCTACCAAATCTTATGTCCTCACATTTCAAAACCAATCATGCCTTCCCAGTAGTCCCTTAAAGTCTTAACTCATTTCAGCATTAACTCAGAAGTCCACAGTCCAAAGTCTCATCTGAGACAAGGTAAGTCTCATCCACCTATGAGCCTGTAAAATCAAGGCAAGCTAGTTATTTCCTAGACACAATAGGGGTACAGACATTTGGTAAATACAATCATTTCAAATGAGAGAAATTGGCCAAAAAAGAAAAGGAGCTACAGGGCCCATGCAAGTCTGAAACCCAACAGGGCAGTCAAATCCTAAAGCTCCAAAATGATTTCCTTTCACTTCATGTCTCCCATCCAAGTCATGCTGATGCAAGAGGTGAGTTCCCATGGTCTTGGGAAGTTCTGCCTCTGTGGCTTTGCAGGGTACAGACTCTGTCCCAGTTGCTTTCATGGACTTGTATGGAATGTTTGTGGTTTTTCCAGGCACGTGGTGCAAGCTGTTGGTAGGTCTACCATTCTGGGTTCTGGAGGATACTTTAATCCTGTTAATGCTGGGTTCTTTTTCTCATAGCTCCACTAGGCAGTGCCCCAGTAGGGACTCAGTGTGGGGGTTCTGACCCTACATTTTCCTTCTGCACTGCCTTAGCAGAGGTTTTCCATGAGAACCCTGCTCCTGCAGCAAACTTCTGCCTGGGTATCCAGGCATTTCCATATATCTTCTGAAATCTAGGTGGAGGTTCCCAAACCTCAATTTTGACTTCTGTGTACCCACAGACTCAACATCACATGGAAGTTGTCAAGGCTTGGGGCTTGCACCATCCAAAGCCACTGCTCGAGTTGTATGGTGGCCCCTTTCAGCCATGGCTGGAGTGGCTGGGACACAGGGCACCAAGGCCCTAGGCTGCACACAGCACAGGGACCCTGGGCCCAGCCCAGGAAACCTCTTTTTAATTCTAGACCTCAGTGCCTGTAATGGGAGGGGCTACCATGAAAACATCTGGCATGTCCTAGATACATTTTTCTCATTGTCTTGGGGATTAGTATTCAGCTTCTTGATACTTACGCCAATGTCTATAGCCTGCTTGGATTTCTCCTCAGAAAATGGGATTTTCTTTTTTATCACATTGTCAGCCTACAAATTTTCCAAACTTTTATGCTCTTTCCCTTTTAAAACTGAATGCCTTTAACAGCACCCAAGTCACTTCTTGAATGCTTTGCTGCTTAGAAATTTCTCCTGCCAAATACCCTAAATCATCTCTCTCAAGTTCAAAGTTCCGCAAATCTCTAGGGCAGGGGTAAAATGCTGCCAGTCTGTTTGCTAAAACATAACAACAGTCATCTTTACTACAGTTTCCAACAAGTTCCTCATCTTCATCTGAGACCACCTCATCTTGGACCTCATTGTCCATATTACTATCAACATTCTGGGCAAAGCCATTCAACAAGTCTCTAGGGAGTTTCAAACTTTTCCACATTTTCCTTTCTTCTTCTGAGCCCTCCAAACTGTTCCAACCTCTGTCTCTTACCCAGTTGCAAAGTCACTTCCACATTTTCAGGTATCTTTTCAGCAATGCCCCACTCTACTGTACCAATTTACTATATTAGTTTGTTTTTATGCTGCTGCAAAAGAAATACCTGAGACTGGGAAATGTACAAAATAAAGAGGTTTAACTGGACTTACAGTTCCACATGGCTGGAAAAGCCTCACAATCATGCTGGAAGGCAAGGAGGAATAAATCACATCTTACATTGACGGCAGCAGGCAAAAAGAGAATGAGGATGATGCAAAAGCGGAGACCCCCAGGAAAACCATCAAATCTTGTGAGATTTATTCACTATCACAAGAACAGTACTGGTGAAACCACTCCCATGATTCAATTATCTCCCACAGGCTCCCTCCCACAAGATGTGGGAATTACGGGAGTACAATTCAAGATGAGATTTGGGAGCCAAACCATATCACACACTTCACAGCAATCTCAACATGGTGAAAACTTTCAAAAGAATTCTAAACTCTCTGCTCTTTTTCTGATTAAAGAAAGATTGCATCAAGGTATTCTATCTATCACTTACTTCTTTATTCCACTGATTGGGCAGCAGTTAAAAATTCCAGTAGTAACGGGATACAACTGCTATGGGTAGTTAGACAGGCAAGAGAAGACTTGCAGACCAAGAGAAGACTATTGTCCTCCACCCACTAGGAATGTCAGGTGATGGTTTGACCATTATCACATTACCAGCACCAGGAAGAGACAAGCTCCTGCTGATTCACAGTTGTTAACATTAAAGTGTTAACTGAATGCAGGCACCTCACCTGGAAGAAGCAAAAGGGATTCCAATAAAATCTCAGGTATTGGGCGAGTGAGCCCAGGCATATGGTCATTAAGAGACACAGTGGCAGGGAAGGTGGTATGTTCACCTTCCAGGGGCACTCTATTGGAAAAAGGAAGAAAGCCTCAAATGGGCAAGCATACAACTTCCTAAACACAGGCGTGTGCTCAATTTCCAAGCGTAAGAAAAGAACTGCGCATGCCGGCAGCCCACCCTCAGGAAAGAATCATGGGAAAGGGATGCAAGATGCCAGCCTACAAAGTCCTAGGATCACGATTAAATGGGGCACTTGTTCTTCAAGTCACCCACTTGAATCTCTTCTAAGTGCACTTTCCTTTCTTTCCTGATCTAAAGCTTTTTTAATGAACTTCCACTCGTGTTTTGAAACTTGCCTTGGTCGCATTTTCTGCTTGATGCCCCTCAGTCAAATTCTTTCTTCTGAGGAGGCAAGAAATGAGGTCGCTGCAGACACACATGGATTCGCTGCTGGTAACTCAGATGCCTGCCACCAGTAACACAACCAAAAATATATTTTACTGTCATACCATTTTTTAAAATTTTGGAATATCTAGTATTTCCAGATTATTTTTTAAAACTTAACTTTATAACTTTGCTTTAGAAGTTCTACAAAAGTGAGCCATGCAGTGCCACCAGAGGAGATTGTCACATCACCTCAGAGGCTACTACTTGGGTAGAAAGCATGAAAACACATCAAAGATCCATTTCCTTCTCAGCCTTTTCTCTTTTCAAAGAAAATAAGTCCCCAGAGGACTAAAATATGCCAATGAATAATAACAGAAGAATTTTTCAAACCTTAAGACATTGTGGTTAAAATTAATTTTTCTTATAGACATTTAGATTATAAATAACAAAATAAATGCCTTACTGTATTAAAAGGTAAAATCCATAAAAATTTATAAAAGTTCCCCCATCATAATGTTCTTAACAAGATAATGTCGAGGAGAGTTGAAGCCTTCAGTAAAGACATAGAGAGTTTAAGAAAACTAATTTCATCAGCCAGTGCCCTGGCCTCTAGAATCATTGCTATTAGGAATTGTTTTATTATATCATTACAGAGCCTTGTTGTTTTATTATATCATTACAGAGCCTTGTAAGTGACCAATCCACTCCAAAGTCACAGGTCAGGTTAATAAGTTTAAGCAATTTAGCAGGTCACCTCCAATAGTAAGAATAATACTGGTAATATAATATATAATGACAGTGTCAGTGACATCAATTCTATTCGTTTTTCTAAATGCTTATTCATTTAAACTGTAAAACTCACAATTTTTACAGATGAAAAGAACAAAGAATTTAAGTAAGTTGTCCAAGTCCACCTTCTTAGTAAATGTTGCAACTGAGATTCAAAACCCAAAAATTTGTTCAGTATGTAAAGGTTTGTTCAGGTTGTTCAGTAAGAATTTCTCTTATACAGTATAGGTAAAGAAAAGCTCGGCACAGTCAAGGAAAGCAGTAGAGAGAGCCAAGCTTATGGGCGTGAGGCAGGGAAATTGTGTAGAAAAGGATTTGACAGCACTGAAGTTATGAGATTCACACTACTCACAGTGTAGAGAGACCCAAAATTCAAAATATAGATTTCATAAACAATTGCAAATACTTGAAGACAAAGAAAGAAAATGGACATCAACCCAGAATTCCACGCACAGCCAAATCTTTGCATAAGAGTTAAGAAGAATGGACATTTTTCATTTATTTCTTTGCCTTCATTTACCAACAACCTTAAATCAAGCCGAGTTTATGATGCCAGTTTCAGTTCACTAAGGCTCAGCCCTTCTTCCTGGTTCTCTGTGGTTCTTGGCTCTGCACTCTGGGCCAGCCTTCCTCTTCATTGAACTTAGCTCTTATTTTCAGAAAAGTAGCAAAGATCTTTCTGAGGTGTTAACCAAGGGCTTTACATCACCCCCTTGCGTTTCTCTTTACCATGTTTTCCTGCTAGAACTCTGGATCATATCTGTCTTAGAAGTCATTATTTAACTTGAGAATTGCTAGCCATCTGGAGAGGGTGGGGATGAGAAAGAGCTTTATTTTCCAATTCAGCAAGCCCTGGCTTCTTTATATTTAGCTCATTTCTTTCTGTCTTATATTTCCTGCACAGCAAGAAGTAGTCAATGCTTCCTGGAAATCTTCTTTGCTAAGTTTTAAAGTTCATTAAATATATATATCCTATTTTTCACAATGTGGGTTACAGCATTGCCAAATTACCACCACTCTCTAATAAGGGTCTTCATTCCCCAGTTTCCAGTGTACATTCTCATCTTTGTTCAATCCCTCACTGACAGCCTCCTCCATACCTTTATACATTTAATATTTTGCTTGGGCCCCTTCTAAATTTCACTTAACACTTTCCTCAAGCTTCCCCAAGGCTATTTAGGCTGCCTTTTGGCATACAATCCAAAATGCATGCAACATATGCCTAAAAGTTAGCAAAAACCACCATTGTTTCTAGGTAGTTGATATTTGTGTTCCTTACTTTATTCCATATCATACTTGGATTTTGTTTCCATCCTTGACAGATTTATCTTTGTGGTATTGCAATTTGTTACTATAATACCTCAGCATTGGTATATAATCTAAGAAATGCCATAAGAAAACATATTTCAGTGTTTATGGTAATTATATGCATGGCTTAAACATTTTTTTCTTATGTTTTCTTTTTTTTTTTTAGACATAGTTTCACTCTGTTGCCTAGGCTTTAGTGCATTGGTGTGATCCCTGCACCCTCAACCTCCCAAGCTCAAGTGATCCTCTGCCTCAGCCGCTTGAGTACCTAGGGCCACAGGCACACACCACCATACTCAGCTAATTTTTAATTTTTTGTAGAGATGGAATCTTACTATGTTGCTCAGGCTTGTCTCAAACTCCTGGGTTCCAGCCTCCCAAAGTGTTGGGATTGCAGTAATGATCCATCAGCTCAAACATCTCTTTCAATACCTCATATTGAATTCCTCTTATTGAATGTTCAAAGGGAAAAATTAAAAACGTGTGTGTCAGAACTAACTTGTTTATATTCCATCTAAATACCATAAGCTTTACTTTACTTTTTTATTGTTTTTAATATGCTGCCTAGAAATCTTGATTGATAAATTTGCAACTGACTTCTGAGAACTGTAGAAAACCTTAAGGAATAACTTGTCTCCCAAGGTAATCTTATTCCAGACTTTATCCAACGTTTATTTTTCATGTGCTTCAGTTTCCTACATTTATTTGCTCCACCTACATAAGTATTTATTTTGTTCTACCCACACAATATGGCACACATTGTAAACTAATTCAAGTGATTTTCAAGTGATTTTCGCAATGAAGTTGACTCTACACAGGAGTAATACAGGAGTTATTAAGAAATAATTTTTAGTCAACTAGAAAAGGTAAAGGTTCTTGGGGGAATTTTTTAAAATATAAAAACAGCTCTGGAAACACTTCTTTTCTAACAGCAAGGCGGCCTGAGAAACCAGGCCGGCAAGTATTGATATGCAAATACGGACGATTAGAAACTAGGTCCATCCAACACAGCGATTCCCACCCTCTTCTCCTTGCCACCATGTGTGCCAGGTGTCATGGCTGCCTCCAGATAATACGGCCAGTGTGAGACATCATGGCGGCCCATTATTTGCATATTAAAAGCTAAGGTGGGAGGGCCAGGTTTTTTGTGGGCTACATGAATGACATACCTGGTCAAACCAATCCCCTGGGTCCAATGCAAATAAGACACTGCCTCCTCCAGCCTCCCAATATAACTGACTATGTTTGCACCATATACAGGGGTTTTCTCTCTCTGCTCGGAGCCCCCCCCCCTCTGGAACAAAATTTTAGAAAAACCTAATATACATTTTCTGTTTTTAATGTAACAAGACAGATTTGCCACATTATGCAAGTTATTCTATTGGGTCATTTGTTACAGGAAACATTATTATTCCAGATGCTGTTACTACTCTGCTCTACTCAAAGTCTAATGCTTCTATCCAACCTACTGCCAGAGAACAAACTTAATCAGATTTGCCTAAGTGCATGGTGGCTTCAATGCTGTTGATTTATGTTTCTCCCAGCACTTAGTATTGTTGACTTCTGCACAGTCCCCTGATTTAGTTGATCCAAATCAACTACTAAAGTCCCTACCCAAGCCATTAGAGCTGAAGTATAGTTTAGTATTTTCTAGACTTAGATTCAAGCCCGGGGAACAGGTTATAAACACGCAGCATGCCTGGGGTCTCAACCCAAACAATGAGTTCTTAGTTGTCACATATCTGCACAAGGTGAACATTGTTTTTTATTTATGCCTGCTTTAAAAGCGAAGCTCTGCATTTAAAATAACACATCCCCCTTAAACACACACACACACACACACACACAACCTGCAACTGAGAAAGGCAAGAAGCAAGAGATGAAAGACATTTTTGATGTCTTATTAACAAAATGTCTAGGCCTTAGCATGCATTGGTTATTTACATGGCAAACTGGTGTCTCAGAATCACTAATTTTAATGAATAAGATACAAAGGGGAAATTGATTTCATATATATACACACTATTATAAATATCTTTTAATCTCCTAATATCTAAATTTTACACTGTGAAATTACATCAACTATGATCAGTCTCTATTATCTTTTTAGCCATGTTAATTTCTTGCTCATGTTTTAAAACTAGAGCTGGAGCAGTGTGTGTGTGTGTGTGTGTGTGTGTGTGTATTATATATAAAATAATATTGATCATAACTGATGTAATTTCACAGTGTAAAATTTATATATTAGGAGATTAAAAGATACTTATATATTTTTTTCACTCAGCAACTTGAATTGTACCAAGAATTGCTTATTGTTTGCTGGTACATTTTATTAGTATAGCTGTGAACCCCAAAATGTATATTTGAAAACGCCCTTGTCCCCATAGTTGTGTCAGCATCCACACATACCAAAACATGCATTTAGCAAAAATTTTGGTATGTTAATATATTTTTACAAATCCACATCATTATGAAATATTAAAAGAAAATACTAAGATTTATTTATCTTTCTTTTGCCACTTTTAACACAGTACCTAGGAAAATGGAAGGCAATCTATACAATTTTTATTTACATTAAGCAATTAGTTTTTTAAATTGCTAATTACTACATAATATAGCTACAGTCTAAGAACACAGAAGGAGCAAATTCAAAACATATAAATAAACATTTCTCAAGGATAATAAAATATGAAAACAGAGAAATCATCACATACTTTTAACATCTTTGTCCTCAGAATTTTGTAAATATTCTCCATCCAACAATGATTGATTTTTCACTGGCAGAGTCTCCATGGAATCCCTCATCATTTTGATGAGTTTCTAGATGGGATTGTTATTTACTTCATTTGTGCAGTCAATCAGCAATGCTCATTTCTTACCCAAGTCATAACGAGCACATTACTATTTCCATAGCAAATATTAATCAGCAGGTATTCTACTATTGTGCCAGAACACTATGTGCTAAATTGCAATGAATTATGATGCACATTAATAAAGTAGAACCCTCCAGAGATTGTTGATATACAGTAGTTGTAATTTCACTTTTATTGATCATACATTAAATTGTATTAAGGTGAGAAATACCTCTTAAATAAATGAGAAATACCGCTTAAATAAATAATGATGCACATTAATAAAGTAGAATCCAGAGATTGTTGATATACAGTAGTTGTAATTTCATTTTTATTGATCATACATTAAATTGTATTAAGGTGAGAAATACCTCTTAAATAAATGAAGACTGACTCTGTTTGAATAATTTCAATTTAGAAATTAATGTGTTAATATAACCTATGTGTCACTGTCTTCTCCAAATCAACTAGTATGATGGAAATAAAGTGCTCACTTTATAGTCTACTGCCCTCTGGCTGATAACACTTGCTGCCATGAATAAGAGACTAGTTAACATTCAACATATGTTAATTAAGGTTCTTTATTAAAATGTGTTATTGTTGCTTTTTATTCATTCTTAATACATAGTTTATTATATCTAATGAACTATGGGGATATAGTAAAACCATTAGGGCTTTCTGAACAGTCATTAAAACCTTGCACAGATGAATTAAATTTTAAATAGTAGGAATTTTTCATTCACTTACTGCTGCTTAAAATAATTATGTTTTTGATATCTAGTAATTCATAATTTAAAAATATATTACGTCAAAGGAATAAAGGATATGTGTTTTCAAAATATGTGTATGGTTTATCCTAAGAAACTCAATTAAAGATATTTGAAATATTCTGTGATAAAAGAGATAAAATCATAAATTTGCAATGATTGGTGAAGCCATTTAAATTAATGGCATATGCACTTAGGCACACAATAGAACTCTGTTTAGAAAGGTAAACTCCAGTTTTTCTTTCTACAAAATGTGCTGACTAATGCCTAAAGTAGGCTGGAAACTTTTTGTAAATGTGCTATGCCTGTTCCCATCAAGTGAATTATTATGGTTACCAAGAGTTAACTGCATTAGCTCCTGATAATGTTTGGCTTTGTGTCCTTACCCAAATCTCATCCGAATCGTAATCCCCACATGTCAAGGGAGGGACCTGGTAGGAAGTGATTGGATCATGGGAGTAGTTTCCACCATGCTGTTCTCATGATAGTGAGTGAATTCTCACAAGATCTGATGGTTTTTATAAGGGGTTTCCCCTCTTTTGCTCACATTCTTCTCCTGCCTGCCGCCCTGTGAAGAAGGACATGTTTCCACCATGACCATAAATTTCCTGAGGTCTCCCCAGCCATGCAAAACTAGGAGTCAATTAAACCTCTTTCTTTATTAATTACCCACTCTCAAGTACGTCTTTGTTGCAGTGTGAGAATGATTACAGCTCTGAATCCTTTTACATTAATCAATATAGGTCAGGTAATGTGGCTGAAGCAAATCAACCTCAAAATCTCAGTGGTTTAACAAAAATTTACTTTTGACTTATTCAAAGCCTGCTGCATGTTGGGCAACACTTTATTCAACTCTCCTCTCCCAAAAATCTTGACTACTTCCATCATGATATCACTAGTGGCCATTATGTCATTTGTGTGGTTTTAACATGTGACTTTAAGGTTGCTGGGGAAAGGGAAGAGAGAACATGGAGAACATAGATATTCTCTGCTTCTTACAGGAATTTACGCACTTTCACCTATAACCCATTATCCATAGTTAGACTCCTGGTACCAGTATAACTGCAGGGAAACCCGGAAAATACAGGGGCATATACAGACATTCAGGGAGCATTAAATGTTTCTCCTACATTTGTGTAATTTAATCCAACTTAAATAAACGTATTAAATAGACTGAAAATTTGAGATACAGCTATTAAAAAACGACTACTTCAAAAAATCTTGGTAAAGTCTAGTTGATTAAAAAAAATACTTACTGACACATTAAGTGTCAGTAAGATTTATGTAAAGAAACAAAAGGAAACATAGGAAAAGGGCTGCAAAAATCTAAAAGAATGCCTTGCCAGTGATTTTAACTTTTTATTAAATTATTTTTTTAAAAAAGCAGGTAGTGATACTAGGTGAATTATAGTTGTTTTGGCGAGTTTTACAAAAAGTAAGAGTCTAATAGAACTAATAAAAAGATATACCCAGAGGAAGGGCCTTGAACTTTCATTATGTTGATACATGAATATGATTTAAGTTAAAAATACAATGCTTAACTTAGATACACATTTTTTATAGAATAATAATATTATATAGAATTAAATGGATCTCCCACATACTACTGTGTAACTTTGCCCAATTTATTTAACTATCCCTGATTCCTCATCTATAAAACAGATTTAAAACAGTACACGTCTCTTGGAACTGTTGTGAAGAAAAAGGAAAAAAATTGTAACATGCCTACAGAATGTAGAAATCTTTGAATGCATATTAGCTACCATTTATATTATCACAAATTTAACATGGTTCACAAACCAAATTCTAGTATGATTTCCATTAGAGAATAAACCTATATTTAACATTTTTCTGAGACATGGTCTTGCTCTGTTGCCCAGTCTAAGTGCAGTGGTCCAGTCATGGCTCACTGCAGACTCTGCTTCCTGGGCTCAAGTGATCCTCCAACCTCAGCCTCCAAAGCAGCTGGGACCACAGGTGCATGCCACCATGCATGGCTAACTTTTAAATATTTTTTAGTAAAGTCAGGATTTTGCCATGTTGCCCAGACTGGCCTCGAACTCTTGGGCTCAAGCAATCTACCTGTCTCTGCCTCTGAAAATGCTGGGATTATAGGCATGAGGCACACTATCCAGCCTAAATTTTTAAAAATGATAGTAACCTTTAGCTTTATTGCATTTTTGTGTGTATATATTTTAAAAACAAGTGGTTTAGATATTTTAGTTTTTAAATGATTTCTTTATTTTTTAGATAAAAATCTTATTCCATCTCCCATGCTGGAGTGCAGTAACATGATTATGGCTCATTGGAGCCTTGACCTGGGCTCAAGTGATCCTGCTGTCTCAGCCTTCCAAGTATCTGAGACCACAAGTATATGCCACCATGCTTGATTTTTTTTATTTTTTTATTTTTTTTTAGTCACAAGGTCTTGCTATGTTGTCCAGGTTGGTCTCAGACTCTTGGACAAACTCAAGTGATCCTCCTACCTTAGATTCCCAAAGTGCTGAGATTACAGGCATGAACCACTGCACTCAGCTATTTCTTTTTTTTTAATTTCTTGTAGAGACAGGATCTTGCTTTTTGGCCCAGACTAGTATTTAACTCACGAGCTCAAGGGATCTTCCCACCTCAGGTTCCCCAACTACTGGGATTACAGGTGTGTCACTCAGCCTAACCAAGACTTACTTTTAATTTAGTAATTTTAGCTTTATTTTGAAATCCATTTTCCAGCTGGCTAAAACAAATAACACCTGTAATCCCAGCACTTTGGGAACTGAGGCAGGCTGATCCTTTGAGCCCAGGAGTTTGAGACAAGCCTCAGAGCAAATCCCCATGACTACAAAAAAAAAAAAAAAAATACAAAAATTGGCCAGGAGCAGTGGTGTGCATGTGTAGTCCCAGCTAGTCAGGAGGCTCAGGCAGGAGGATCACTTGAGCCCAGGAGGCAGAGATTGCAGTGAGTTGAGATCTCACCACTGCCCTCCAGCCCAGGTGACAAAGTGAGACTATGTCTCCAAAAAAAAAAAAAAAAATCCAAATAAATTCAACCTTAAAACCTTGATTGATTTATTAATTTATTTAGGATATTGGTTTTTTAAAATAAATCTAAGAATTATATATGTAAGTTAAGGTATATGTAGTAGAGTACTGTCAAGTCTAAAAAATTAACTGACATATATAAGAGTAATTGATGTTAGCCCACTGGGACTGCTATAACAAAATACCACAGACTGGGTAGCTTAACAATGCAAATGTATTTCTCAGAGTCCTGGAGTCTGGGATGTTCAAGACCAAAGTGTTAGCCAATTTGGTGCCTGACATGTGTATCCTCCTTCTGGCGTGCAGACGGTCACCTCCCTCATATGGCAGAGAGAGAGGCAGAGAGAGAGAGAGAGAGAGAGAGAGAGAGAGAGGAGAGATTTCCTTATGAGGACACAGTTCCATGGTATTTGGACCTCATTTTTATGATGTCATTTAATCTTAATTACCTCCCAAGACCCAATCTCCAGGTACAGTCACTTTTGGGATTAGAACTTCAACCAATGAATTTTGAAACTCTACAATTCAGTCTGTAGCAATAGTAAATAAACCCAAAGGGATGCAAATGAATAAACTTTTAGAAATAATGATGTGATGTCTATTATCAAAAAGACAAAAGATAATCAGTGTTAGCAAGGATGTACAGTAAAGAAGATCCTTGTACACTATTGGTCAAAATGTAAATTAGTACAGTCATTACGGAGATTCCTCAAAAAATTAAAAATAGACACACCATATTACTCAGCAATCCCACTTCTGTGTATATAACCACAGGAAATGGAGTCCACATGTTAAGAAGTTATCTGCACTCCCGTACTCACTACAATTCACAATAGCCAAGATACGGAATCAATGAAAGTATTCATATAGGTGCATGGATTTGAAAAATAAAATACGTATTTCTTATATGTTAAGCCATTATTGCATTGCTATAAAGAAATGCCTGAGACTAGAAAATGTATAAAGAAAAGCAGTTTACTTGGCTCACAGTTTGCAGGCTTTAAAGGAAGCGTGGTGCTGGCATGTCCTCAGCTTCTAGAGGGGCCTCTGGAAGCTTATAATCATAGTGAAAGGTGAAGGCGGGCAGGTATGTAACGTGATCAGAGCAGAAGCAAAAGAGAGTTGGGAAGGGAGGTGCTACACACTTTTAACCGACCAGATCTCATGAGAAATCACTCACTATTGTGAAGACAGCACCAAGGCATAAGAGATCCACCCCCATGATCCAAATACCTCTCACCAGACCCACCTCCAGCATTAGGGACTACAATTCAACATGAGATTTGGGCAGGGACAAATATCCAAACTATATCATTCTGCCCCTGGCCCTTCTGATATCTCATAGTCTTCTCACGTTGCAAAATAAAATCATGTCTTCTCAACAATCTCCCAAATTCTTAACTCATTCCAGCATTAACTCAGAAGTCCAAAGTCCAAAGTTTCATCTGAGACAAAGTAAGTCCCTTTCACCTATGAGTCTATAAAGTCAAAAACAAGTTATTTAATTTCAAGACACGACGGCGGTATAAGCGTTGGGTAACATTGCCATTCCATAAGAGGGAAATCAACCAAAGGAAAGTGGCGACAGGCCTCATGAAAGTTTGAAATCCATCAGGGTAGTTATGACGTCTTAAATCTCCAAAATAATCTCCTGTGACTACATGTAACACATTCAGCACACACTGGTGCAAGACATGGGGTCCTAAGACCTTGGGCAGCTCCACTCATGTGGCTTTGCGGAGCTCAGCCCCTGCAGCTGCTCTCACAGTGTGTTGAGTGCCTGCGGCTTTTTCAGGAACAAACTACAAACTTCTAGTGGATCTATCATTCTAGGACCTGGAGAACAATGATGGTGGCCCCCTTTTCACTGTTTCACTAGACAGTGTCTCAATGGGTACTCTGTGGGGCCTCCAACCCCACATTTTTCATCTGCACTGCCTGAATAGAAGTTCTCTGTGGAGGCTCCCCCATTGCAGCAAGATTCCATCTGGAGACCTGGACTTTTCCACTTACCCTCTGAAATCTAGGTAGAGACTGCTTCTTCACTTTTGCATTCTGTGCTCTTGTAAGCTTAGCAATACCTGAAAGCCACCACGGCTTACTGCTTGCACCCTCTGAAGAAGCAACCACAGTTGTAACTGGGGCCCTCTGAGCCAAGGCTGCAGCCAGAGCAGCCAGGATGCTGGAAGCATTGGCCCGAGGCAGTGCAGACCATCAGGCCCATGGGCCTGACCCATAAAACTGTTTATTCCTCCTAGGACTCTAGGCCTTTGATAGGAAGTGCTGCCCCAAGGGTCTCTGAAATGACTTTGAGGCCATTTTCTACTATCTTGGCTATTAGCACTTGACTCCCTTTTAGTTATGCAAATATTTCTAGTAAGTGGTTGCTCCACAGCCTGCTTGAATTCTGTCCTAAAAAACCTTTTTCTTTTTCTGCCACCCGGTCAAGCTGCAAATTTTTCAAACTTTTATGCTCTGCTTCCCTTTCAAATATAAATTCCAACTTTAAGTCTTTTTTTTTTTTTTTTTCGCTTCTACATCTGAGGGTAGGCTGTTAGAAGCAGCCAGGCTACATATTGAGCACATTGCTGCTTAGAAATTTCCTCCACCTGATACCCTAGGTTGTCACTCTGAAGTTCAAATTTCCACAGATCACTAGGGCATAAACAGAATGCAGCCAAGCTCTTTGCTAAGGTATAACATGAATGACATTTGCTCCAGTTCCCACTAAGTTCCTCATTTACATCTTCATTGACCTGAACTTCACGGTCCGCATCACTATCAACATTTTGGCCACAACCATTTAAACAGTCTCTAAGAAGTTTCAAATTTTCCTTCATCTTTTTGTTTTATTTTGAGCCCTCCAAACTCTTCCAATGTCTACCTGTTACCCAGTTCCAAAAAAGCTTCCACATTTTCAGCTATTGTTATAGAAATACCCCACTCCTTAGTGCCATTTAATTTGTGCATGTGAGACCATTCTTGCATTGCTATAAAGAATACCAAAGATTGAGTAATTTGTAAAGAAAAGAGGTTTAATTGACTTACAGTTCTGCAGGAATTACAGGAAGCATGGTGCTGGCATCTGCTTAGATCTTGGGGATGCTTCAGGAAGCTTGCCATCGTGAGACAAGGTGAAGGGGAAGCAGACACACCTAGAAGAGCAGGAGCAAGAGTGAGTTGTGGGGGAAGGTGCCACATACTTTTGAAAGACAGGATTTCCTAGACGGACTAAGAATCCCTAAGTCTAGCTGGGAAGGTGACTGCATCCACCTTTAAACACGGGGCTGGCAACTTAGCTCAAACGTGACCAATCAGAGAGCTCACTAAAATGCTAATTAGGCAAAAACAAGAGGTAAAGAAATAGCCAGTTATCTAACTGCCTGAGAGCACAGTGCGAGAGACAAGGATCATTCCAGGCATTCGAGCCGGCAATGGCTACCCTCTTTGGATCCCCTCCCTTTGTATGGGAGCTCTGTTTTCACTCTATTATATCTTGCAACTGCACTCTTCTGGTCCGTGTTTGCTATGGCTAGAGCCGAGCTTTCGCTCGCAGTCCACCACTGCTGTTTGCCACCATTGCAGACCTGCAGCTGACTTACATTCCTCTGGATACAGTAGGATGTCCGCTGTGCTTCTCATCCAGCAAGGCACCCACTGCCACTCCTGATTGGGCTAAAGGGTTGCCATTGTTCCTGCACGGCGTGCCCGGGTTCATCCTAATCGAGCTGAACACTAGTCACTGAGTTCCACGGTTCCTTTCCATGACCCACAGCTATGGGTCTAATAGTGCTATAACACTCACCACATGGCCCAAGATTCCATTCCTCGGAATCCATGAGGCCAAGAACCGCGTGTCAGAGAACATGAGGCTTGTCACCATCTTGGAAGTGGCCTGTTGCCATTTTGGAAGCAGCCTGCCACCATCTTAGGAGCTCTGGGAGCAAGGACCCCCCGTAGCACTTTTTAATGACCAGATCCTGAAAGAACTCACTCACTATCATGAAGACAGCACCAGTCATAAGGGATCTGTCCCCAAGACCTAAATACCTCCCAAAAGGCCCCACCTCTAGCATTGAGGATAAAAATGCAACATGAGATTTGAGGGGGAACAAATATACAAACCATATTACCATATAAATAAAATAAGATTTAGTCTTTAAAAAGAAATAAATTATTTCATTTTCAACGAAATGGATGAACCTGGTGGACATTATGCTAAGTGAAAGAAGCCAGGCCCAGAAAGACACACACTTTATGATCTCACTTATATTTGGCATCTTAAAATGTTGATGTTACAGAAGCAGAGAGTAGAATGGTGGTCAGCAGGGTTTGAGGTGGTGCTGGGGGAATTAGGAGATGTTGCTCAAAGGGTACAAAGTTTTGGTTAAGCAGGATGCAGAAGTTTGAGAGATGTATTGTCGACTATAGTCACTGGTATAACTAACTATAGTCAATAATAATGAATTGTATGCTTGAAAATTGCTCATAAGGTACATCATAAATGATCTCATCACATATCCAAAAAGATAAGGATGTGAGGTGATCCATATGTAAACTAGCTTGATTTCAGCATTTCACAATGTATACATATTTCAAAACATCACATTGTACACTACAAGTATGTAAAATTTTTATTTGTCAATTACATGTTAATAAAGCTGGGAAAAAAGATATAATTTGGAAACTCAATACAACTTCTTTCAACACTTAAGGAACAAAAATGAAAAATCAGAGAGGAATGGCAACAAGCATTGGGTAGCACTGACATATTGGAATCGAGTGCACCATTCATTAAAAATATACATGTCTATCAGATGGTGGAACACAGAAGTATTTGAGAGGCAGCAATATTTAGACATAAAAATGGCACAGAGTAGAAAGGCAGTTTGAATTACCTATTAAATAGCAAAGGAACATGAAAGATTGCTTTCCTCTCCACTCTTTCATTCAAAGAGAATGTTAAGATTCTGTGTAAAGGAGCCATGATCCTAGACGCCATGCCTATGGACATGTTTTGTCACCTCTAACAGCTCACAGCTCACTGTGGGAGACCTATATGTAAACAGGCAAGTTTAGAGCCATGTAGTAAATGAATAATGGAGTTTCAATTTTGAGAACATAAAGAAAGAAAAGAGCGATACCTTTTCAGCGGGGGAAATGTTATAGATAAAAGGCTTTTCAGAGGTGGTGCTGGGGCTGAGAAATAAAAAGTGAGTATTGATTCATGAGTCAAAGTTGGAGTCAATATAGCATTATTTTCAAAAGGAATATCATGAGTAAAGTGAAGAAGGCAGGAAAAAGCACATTACAAAGAAGTAACTGAAAACAACTTTGTATTGCTCATGAATACATTACTAGGCAGGGAGTGGAGGGATGAGTGGCCTGAGAAGGCCATTGTTCTCTTGCAGTGGGCTTTAGACATTACTGAGTCATATGTGTCACTGAAGGCTTTAATGCATCTCTAATGCATCTAGATTTAAGCTTTAGAACGCTCCGTCTGGAGTATATGAAGAGATAGATTTAAAAGAAAAATGTTAGATGTAGAAAGACTTCTTAAGAAATAATTTGGGCCTTTACAGCACGAACGTTTAAAGAGTACACAGAGGAATATGAGCCTACAGAACAGCAAAGGAATAAATTATTAGAAAATTATAAAGAAAGCCAAAAGAGAATGGTATCTTAGAAATGACAACAGAAGCAAAATGGCATATTTCTTCTGTGTTTATAATATATATGTGTTTCTCTCAAGCTGTTAATAATTAGTCAACGGAAAAAAAGGTTTCTCAGGCAAATATATTAGAGAAGTGCTGTTAACCAAGGAGAATTGTTTTCTTTAATTCTTTAATTAAAATTCTTGGAAATTTAGTGCCATACTTTACAACACAACCTTCCAAGAGGCACACAGAGTACACCACAGTGTGGGGACAGATCAACTACAGTGAAATTCATATCCTTCAATGAGACTTTGATTCGACCAGTTGAACAAACTGTTATGCTGTATTTCTTAACTCCTCCCTCTCCTACATAACAGCCAAAGAATCACCAATTCCTCATCATTTTATCATTTAAATATTTCTTCAATGATTCCACTTTTCTACTTTAATCACTTCCATCTAACATCCTATCATTTTTCACACATTTTGTTAGTCTTTTACTGAGTCTTTTCCTGTATTATTTCATCAACTGCAGTATAAATAATACCTTTTATTTTTTCCCACATATTTTCTTATAACTTTTTGCTCTTCCTCCAGGGAGTATTTTGCATGAATTTCTTAGCACTTTCTAGAAAAAAAAATAAAGATAGTCTTAGGTTGATGATTTTCAAAAACTTGGAGA
>NW_012100499.1:436701-437565 GCF_000951045.1 Mandrillus leucophaeus | reverse complement strand
ACACACACACACACACACACACAAATGAATTTATTTTTCTCTCAACTGATACTTAGGTTAGGATCAAACATCCTGTTTGAAAGATATAGGACCTTGAGTTCCACGTTTTGCTGATGAAGAGTCAAAATTTGTAAAATATTTGAGGAGATTTATTCTGAGCCAAATATGAGTGACCAATAGCCCTTAACACAGCTCGAGGAGATCCTAAAAACATGTGCTGAAGGCGGTCAGGCTACAGTTTGGTTTTGTATGTTTTAGGGAGACATAAGGCATCAATCAATACACGTGAGAGTTGCATTGGTTCAGTCTGGAAAGGCAGGAAAATTCAAAGTGTGGGGAGGCTTCCTGGTCATAGGTGGATTTAAAGATTTTCTGATTGGCCATTAGTTGAAAGAGTTATTATCGAAAGACCTGGAGTCAATAGAAGGAAATGTTTGGGTTACGATAAAGAGTTAGAAAGATCAAGGTTCTTATTGTGCAGATAAAGCCTCCAGGTAGCAGGCTTCTGAGAGAAATGGTTGTGGATGTTTTTTATCAGACTTAGAAGGGTGCCACACTCTTAGTTAATTCTTTCCTGGATCAGAAAAAAAGATCTGGAAAGTGAAGGTGATTCTCCACAGAATGTAGATTTTCCCCACAAGAAACAGCGTTGCAGGGCCTTTACAAAAACCTGTCAAATAAATATATTTTGGAGTCAAATATTTCCATTGATTTTAGGGCCTGTTATCTGTCATGTGATGCTACACTGGAGTCAGGTTGGAGCTGGGTGTCTTATTGCTACAAAGAGCCTGTTTGGTCCAGTCCTAAGATCTGTTGTAATGTTAATGGTGGTCAGGTGTGCCTGAATTCCAAAGGGAGGAGGAT
>NW_012100499.1:428587-431536 GCF_000951045.1 Mandrillus leucophaeus | reverse complement strand
GAAAGATTGCTTTCCTCTCCACTCTTTCATTCAAAGAGAATGTTAAGATTCTGTGTAAAGGAGCCATGATCCTAGACGCCATGCCTATGGACATGTTTTGTCACCTCTAACAGCTCACAGCTCACTGTGGGAGACCTATATGTAAACAGGCAAGTTTAGAGCCATGTAGTAAATGAATAATGGAGTTTCAATTTTGAGAACATAAAGAAAGAAAAGAGCGATACCTTTTCAGCGGGGGAAATGTTATAGATAAAAGGCTTTTCAGAGGTGGTGCTGGGGCTGAGAAATAAAAAGTGAGTATTGATTCATGAGTCAAAGTTGGAGTCAATATAGCATTATTTTCAAAAGGAATATCATGAGTAAAGTGAAGAAGGCAGGAAAAAGCACATTACAAAGAAGTAACTGAAAACAACTTTGTATTGCTCATGAATACATTACTAGGCAGGGAGTGGAGGGATGAGTGGCCTGAGAAGGCCATTGTTCTCTTGCAGTGGGCTTTAGACATTACTGAGTCATATGTGTCACTGAAGGCTTTAATGCATCTCTAATGCATCTAGATTTAAGCTTTAGAACGCTCCGTCTGGAGTATATGAAGAGATAGATTTAAAAGAAAAATGTTAGATGTAGAAAGACTTCTTAAGAAATAATTTGGGCCTTTACAGCACGAACGTTTAAAGAGTACACAGAGGAATATGAGCCTACAGAACAGCAAAGGAATAAATTATTAGAAAATTATAAAGAAAGCCAAAAGAGAATGGTATCTTAGAAATGACAACAGAAGCAAAATGGCATATTTCTTCTGTGTTTATAATATATATGTGTTTCTCTCAAGCTGTTAATAATTAGTCAACGGAAAAAAAGGTTTCTCAGGCAAATATATTAGAGAAGTGCTGTTAACCAAGGAGAATTGTTTTCTTTAATTCTTTAATTAAAATTCTTGGAAATTTAGTGCCATACTTTACAACACAACCTTCCAAGAGGCACACAGAGTACACCACAGTGTGGGGACAGATCAACTACAGTGAAATTCATATCCTTCAATGAGACTTTGATTCGACCAGTTGAACAAACTGTTATGCTGTATTTCTTAACTCCTCCCTCTCCTACATAACAGCCAAAGAATCACCAATTCCTCATCATTTTATCATTTAAATATTTCTTCAATGATTCCACTTTTCTACTTTAATCACTTCCATCTAACATCCTATCATTTTTCACACATTTTGTTAGTCTTTTACTGAGTCTTTTCCTGTATTATTTCATCAACTGCAGTATAAATAATACCTTTTATTTTTTCCCACATATTTTCTTATAACTTTTTGCTCTTCCTCCAGGGAGTATTTTGCATGAATTTCTTAGCACTTTCTAGAAAAAAAAATAAAGATAGTCTTAGGTTGATGATTTTCAAAAACTTGGAGACTTCTAATTCTGGGGAAAATACTGATAAATTTTTGGAAAGTTGTCCATGCTGAATGCTACATAAAAAGATCACTTTTTTTTTTCTTTTAGTGAAGGAAGGTTCATAATTAGAAAGAAATAAAAAACTAGAATATTTGTCCATGTATCTGAAAAAGATAACTGGCATCTTTCCTTATTATATTACTTATACACCTGTGATTGTAGACTGCTTTTCTTCTTAAAAATAAAGTTATGATCAAGCAATCATCAAAAGCTTCCATTAGAAAACTGTTACTTTGGATAAACAACACAATCCTTCACATGTCGTACCATGTCTTCATAATCTGGTGACCTGCCTCCTTCTCCAATCACCTGCCAATCTTCCCCTAGCCTCTGTGTTCCAGGATGATACATAAGAGAACTTTCTTTGACTGAAAATAGTATGCATAGCATTCCAAAAATCACAGACCTACCTGTGTTTTATAATACAAAGCAAAGGAAACACAAAAATGTGGTCAAACTTCTGTATTCATGGGTTCATCAAAGACTTCTTTCCTTCAAGAGGAATTGAATTTTAAAGAATAACTTTTCTTAAATTAGCCCTTCCTCAAAATTTGATTTGAAAATCCTGATATACTTCAAAGATTTCCTCAATAGGTGTCAATTTAATTACTTCAACTATTATGTTTTGAAGAAATTTTAAGCCAGAGAATTTCAAAATTATTAATCGCACAGTCTTGAATAGTGCCATAATTTTAGTTATTTTTCTGAGTGATCTATTTTGTTTCTATATTACTACTGTAATTTACAAAGAATGTGATGCTTCTACTACATATTTTAAATTCATAATTTAACAGCAAACATACATTAACATATATTATCAATATAAATATGTACAAAAACTATTTTATAAAATAATTTTTAAAAATTTTATATAGAGAAAATTCTCTGTGGTTCATTACTCAATAGGATGTGAATTCTAAATCAAATACAAAAGTAATTTTCATTTAGCTTTCTATTCTTTTTATTTTTTCTTGGGTTCTCAGTAGAAAAATATGCAAAATCCAATTTTGTAATTATTTAAAATAAAAATGAAAATGCATAAAAGAACAATCACCTCTGAATTTGTTTTCCTCTCTTTTGCAGTCAAATTATATGAAATGATAATTTTAAAGTGATATGCCAGAAACCTTCCTGGGACTTCCCACATCTCCTCACTTTATCAGGGAAAACAATCTACCAATTTTGCTGTTTTTCCATTTTCTATTCAAATGCTAACCTCAATCAATCATGACAATTTGAACAGATTTAAATTCTACCCAGAATGAAGAGCATTTGAATTTCAAATGATATTTGGAATACATACACACACACACACACACACACACAAATGAATTTATTTTTCTCTCAACTGATACTTAGGTTAGGATCAAACATCCTGTTTGAAAGATATAGGACCTTGAGTTCCACGTTTTGCTGATGAAGAGTCAAAATTTGTAAAATATTTGAGGAGATTTATTCTGAGCCAAATATGAGTGACCAATAGCCCTT
>NW_012100499.1:414006-428067 GCF_000951045.1 Mandrillus leucophaeus | reverse complement strand
TCTTATTGCTACAAAGAGCCTGTTTGGTCCAGTCCTAAGATCTGTTGTAATGTTAATGGTGGTCAGGTGTGCCTGAATTCCAAAGGGAGGAGGATATAATGAGACATATTCAACCCGTTTCTATCATGGCCTGAACTAGATTTTCAAATTTACTTTGGAATGCCAAATTTACTTTGGAAAGACCAAAAGTGGTATTCATCAGTTACTTGAGGGGCATAGAATTTTCTTTTTAATTTACACTTTGATGAAAGTCTTTATTTTTAAGTGTAAGGGAACATATTTAGAAAGAGATTGCATATACAACTGAGACTGTAGTCTCTTAATGCTTAGAGTGTGTACTTGGAAATTCACAGCTTCTATAACTTTGATGGAAAACTTTGAATTAAAATATTGTATTGCATTTTCATAATCTAACAAAATAAACGTGTTTGAAAATAAATGATGTAAGCGCAACTTTCAGAAGAGCTCCTTGTGTATGGTTTGTAGTGCCAACTAGATTTAAACAGAGCAGCTGGTTCCTGGGCGGGATTCCCTGTGGTCTTGTGGATAGATCTGTTTCCAGTAGTTAGGAGACTTCTATTTTATTGTTTCTGACAAGCATAGCAGTCTGGTCACAGGTGTGGAAAGATAGCTTAAAAGAAAAAAAGCAAAACATACCCAAATTTTTGGCTGTCATTTTTATTACATTTTCATAGACATTAAACAAAAGTTATAGTTTTAAAAATGTGACATCTAAAAGCTTGTTTTATATTATTATCAGCGGAAACTCTACTTTTTATAAAATATGCATTTGCTGTGCTTACATTGTTTGTGTCCTACTAACATCCTCACATATATTTTAATGGATTAATAATGTAATAGTTTTTATTTATTTATTCATTAAATCATTCATTTAGTTCAACAGGGACATCAAAAATATAACACAAAGCATAGCAGGCACAAAAATGCCATTCAAGGGCAAGACTTGTTATTAAACAGTACACGATATTAATTTGGTAGTTTTACAAATATTATATATTTGTTTAACTCTACTTTTGATATAAAGCAGGAATTATAGGAGTTGGATCAAGTGAAACATTGATCATCAAATCACATGTTCTGATTACTTAAAGGGTTTTACTCTTCTCACCTTTGGCTTCCTTTATAGTTCTTATGGGAGTACATATTTCTCCTGATATAGTATTTTACTTTAATTATAGATAATTTAGTATCCAGATCTAATTCTTTTTGTAATATGTTTCACTGCATGGTTCTCCTCAATTTCTGCTGTTTTTCCTTAGTATTAATTATCCTCTTGCTTCTCTACCTCTGTAGGGTTTTATAAACTTACACATCTCCATAGTTTTATAAACCATGTATCTCAAAATAACTTGATCCCTTTCTAAGATTTCAATGTGATTTTTGAGTTCTTGCAGTCTAATCATTTTAAGCATCCTGAAAAAAGCCAAAATATGAATAAAAAGACTACATTGGAGTCAGAAATATTTTGCTGCACCACTGAAAGTATTTGTCACATGTGTAAGTTTACATACAATAGACATTCTAAGCATGGTATTAAAATATCAACAATGCAAATCCCCAGAAATATATATAATTCTCATAGCAATTGTTCATAGTCAATGCTACAATTTAAAAATTAGAGGCAGAAGTTTTACATTAGTATTGATACCTTAATACTCACTGGGTGAATTGATCTCGTGAAAATGATATTCCGAGGAAAACTGTGATAAGTCTAAATGTGTTACATGCACAAAGTTCCTCTTTAGTATCTCATCTAATGGTGAGAAACTTTGGACTGCTCTAAGTGGAAGGTGGGGGTAGGGAAGCTCTGCTCTCACGTCTCCCTCCTCCCTGAGGTTTGATTTGATCAGAGGTTTCTCAGAGACCCAACAGTGTCTGCAACTTTTTTTTTTTTTTTTTTTTTTTTTTTGAGGCAGAGTCTCGTTCTCTTGCCCAGGCTGGAGTGCAGTGGCGTAATCTCGGCTCACTGTAATCTCTGCCTCCCAGGCTTAAGCGATTCTCCTGCCTCAGCCTCCCCAGTAGCTGGGACTATAAGTGCATGCCACCACACCCAGCTAATTTTAGCACTTTTAGTAGAGACGGGGCTTCACCATGTTGGTCAGGCTGGTTGTGAACTCCTGACCTCAAGTGATCTGCTTACCTCAGTCTCCCAAAGTGCTGGGATTACAAGCGTGAGTCAATGAACCCAGTCTGGAATTTTTTTTCTTTTGAACCTCTTATTTCCTGTGCCAGACTTACATCTATTCGTATTGATGGAACAATTTGGCTTTTCATAAATTCTTATAAATTTATAGCTTTTGAAATCTCTAACAACCAAATATTAAAATTTTGGCTAATTTTGTCTCTGCGTTGTGTTACATGAATTTTTTCCTTAGGGTCAATGAGTCTAGATGCTGGATCTGGGGAAGTAAACAAAGGAAAAATATAAATATCATCCATGGATCTCAGGAGGGTTGACACTTTCAGGAAGCCCATGATATCTGAGAAAGAGAAAAGCAGCCTCTAATATCCAGGAGTTTGCCTCACACCCACAGGCAAGACATGGTGTTCTGTTGGACATACATTCACAGCACATCAACAACAGACAAGGCCATTCTGTGACCATATTGAATCAACATTTTGTTTTGTAATCATGTCTACACACAGAAAAGGCAAAGCCAATGTGCATCCCCTGATTTTGGCTGAGTGACTTCTTAGTATTTATGAATTACAGCTTTTGCATCATCTGTAATCTGCCCTCTAGAAACATGAGATGGATGGATGTACCTCAATTTAGGATTATCCCTGCTTCCTAAAAGCAATTCAGAGCCAAACTCCACTTCTTAAACTCTCTTCAAAACCACCAAATAGCTGGGCATGATGACTCACACTTGCAATCCCAGCACTTTGGGAGGCCCAAGGCAGGCAGATCACTAGCAGCCAGAAGTTTAAGACCAGCCTGGCCAACATGGCAAACCCCATCTCCACTAAAAATATAAAATTATCTGGGGAAGGTGGTGTGCACCTGTAATCCCTGCTACTTGAAAGGCTGAGACATGAGAATCACTTCAATTCAGGAGGCAGAGGTTGCAGTGAGCTGAGATTTCACCACTGCATTCCAGCCTGGGTGACAGAGTGAGACTCTGTCTCAAACAAAATAAAACGAAACCCACCAAATAAGTCCATACCCTATAATAAATAAGTCTTTTTTAACACCTGTATGGGACACCCCTTAGCTCTCCATGGTGGCATGTTCCTTACTAAGATGAGTAATAAAACCAACCTGTTGAAACACAAGGTGTCGCAGGTGGTATCGACAGGTCTAAACTATCTCCATAACAATACTAAGTTGTTATTTGGCCTTTCTTCTGTTTTTGAATTTGAACTAACTATGCAAAATCAATAGCAGATAAAACTATTGGAACCCTACCACCCATAGCTTGACTGATTGTCTTGGGATTGCTACTATATTACTAGTTAATATGTATGTCAACACCACACACTTGTGGGAAAAAAAAAGAAAAATAGAAGAATGGCTTAAAAATGTTCTTTTAAAGCTAGTCAGATAATGTTACATTTTAATATTCTGTGTGGTGAAATTAGAAGTACACATAAGGCACTTTTGTCGCCTACTGAAGTGTGACAGTTCATGGGTAAAAGCACATAAGGGATTGTCTGAATTCTGAACTGAAAGAGCCGTATTTTCCAAGGAACAACAATTTCATTGGAAAGAATGACTAATACGCAAACTCTGGTTACTCAACTTGGGTTTTGGCAGACATTTAAGAAAATCGGCAAAATGAGCCTGTCACTTCAAAAGAAATAACTGATAGTGTTTGCTTTAAATACCAACATTTATGCCTCCCAGTTAAGATTAGAATTTTGGAAAATCTAATGGCCACCATGAGCTTGACAGCTTCCAACACTTAAAGGAAATATATGAACATTTGAAAAATTTGCATAATTACTGAACTGATATTTTCTAAGTGGCAAATGCATGATAATCATACATATGTTAAAGATTTACCCGAAGTGCAAGATAGTCCAACTTATTTTAAGACAATAAAGTATGAAAAATTCATTGAAATAATTTCAAAGTACAAATTGCAAATAACCTTTTTTCAAGTAACTACCACATACCAAATCTTGGTGTGGTATCAAAGACAAATATCGACAATTACCACGGAAGGTAATTCAAATATTCCTCCCATTTCCAAATATATATCTGTGCAATTATGAATCTTTTCTCTATACATTTTTAAAAAATGAATCTGGAAAAAATTGACTGAGATATCAATAAGAAATTTCAATTGACCTGTACTAACCCAAATATTAAATATGTATGCAAAAACTACAAAAAAGTTCTCTTGTCATGGTTATTTTTTGACAATAGAGTTTCTATGAGAAATAGACTATTTAAGTTAACATGATAAGTGCTATTTTATTGGTATATAAAAATATTTGTATTATTTTATTCTTACTCTGCTGTAAAAAAACTACCTGAGATTAGGTAATTTATAAAGAAAAGAGGTTTAATTGGCTCACAGTTCTGCAGACTGTACAGGAAGTATGGATGGGGAGGCCTCAGGAAACTTACAATCATAGCAGAAGGCAAAGAGGAAGGAAGCACATCTTCACAAGACCAGAGCAGGAAGAAGAAAAAGGAGGAGGAAGTGCTATACACTTTTAAACAACCAGATCTTATAAGAAATTACTCACTATTATGAAAACAGCAAGGGGGAAATCCACCCCTATAATCCAATCACCTCCCACAGGTGCCATCCTCCAACACTGAGGATTTGCCATGAGATGAGTGGGGACACAGAGCCAAATCATATTATTTCACCCTGGCCCCTCTCAAATCTCATGTGTCTGTTACATTGCAAAATACAATTATTCCTTTTCAACAGTTCCCCAGTCTTAACTCATTTTAGCATTAACTCAGAAGCCTACATTCCAAAGTCTCATCTAAGGGAAGGTAAGTCCCTTCTGCTTATGAGCCTGTCAAATCAAAAACAAGTTAGTTATTTCCAAGAGACAATGGGGATATAGGCTTTGAGTAAATGCTCCCCTTTCCAAAAGGATTGGCCAAAACAGAGACTGCAAGCCCCATGCAAGTCTGAAAAACAGAAGGGCAGTCATTACATCTTAAAGCTTCCAAATAATCTCCTTTGGCTCCATGCTTCACATCCAGGCCACACTGATGCAATGGGTTGTCTCCCAAGGCTTTGGACAGTTCTGCTTTTTTGGCTCTGCTGGGTTCACCTCCCATGGCTGCTCTCAAGGGCTGCTGTTGAATGCCTGTAGCTTTCCCAGGTGCATGGTGCAAGTTGCCAGTGTATCTACCATTCTAGGCTCTGGAGGATGGTGACCCTCTTCTTTCAGCTCCACTAGGCAGTGCCCCAGTGGGGACTCGGTATGGAGGCTCTAAGCCCACATTTCCACTCCATATTGCACTAGTAGAGGATCTCCATAAGGGCTCTGCCCCTGCAGCAGACTTCCTACTAGACATGCAGACATTTTTATACATACACTGAAATCTAGGTGGAGGCTCCCAAGCCTCAACTCTTGCCCTCTGTGCACCTGCAGGTTTAACACTACATGGAAGTCACCAAGGCTTATGGCTGGCACCCTCTAGAGAAGCAGCCCGAAACATACCTGCGGCCCTTTTAACCACAGCTCCAGCTGGAGTAGCTGGGATGCTGAGAGCGGTGTCTCAAGGTTGTGCAGGGAAGCGAAGCCATGGGCCTGGGCCACAAAGCCATTTTTCCCTTCTAGGCCTCCAGGTCTGTGATGGTAGGGACTGCCAATAAGGTCTCTGTAATGTCTTCCAGGCATTTTCCCCATTGTCTTAGCTATAAACCTTCGGCCCCTCTTTACTTACACAAATTTCTGCAGAATGCTTAAAAGCTGGTTTTTCTACCACATGGTCAGGCTGCACATTTTCTATACTTTTATGTTTGTTTTCCTTTCTAATATAAGTTCCAGCTTCACATTATCTCTTTGCTCATGCATATGACAAAACACTATTAGAAGCAGCAAGTTCACATCTTGAACGCATTGCTGTTTAGAAATTACTTTTTGTTAGATACCCTAAATCATCATTGTCAAGTCCAAAGTTCCACAAATCCCTAGAATATGGGCACAATGCCTCCAATCTCCTTGCTAAAGCAGAGAAAGAGTTACCTTTACTCCAGTTCCCGCTAAGTTCCTCATTTCCATCTGAGACTACTTCAGCCTGTACTTCATTGTCCACATCACCATCAATACTTTGATCACAACAATTTAACAAGCCTCTAAGAAATCCCAAACATTTCCACATTTTCAGGTATCTTTATAGCAACGACCCACCTTCCAGTACCAACTTTCTGTATAAGTCAGTTCTTGCACTTCTATAGAAAACTACCTGAGACTGACTTATTTATTTTTTAAAAAAAGGAGGTTTTACTGGCTCACAGTTATGCAGGCTGTACGTGAAGCATGATGCACATAGAAATTTACAATCATGGAGAATGGTGAAGAGGAAGGAAACACATCTTCACATGACCAGAGCAGGAAAAAGAGAAGGGGGAGGTACTACAAACTTTTAAAACAATTAGATCTCGTGAGAACTCACTCACTATCATGAAAACAGCAAAGGGAAAGGCCACCCCAATGATCTAATCACCTCCCACTAGGCCTCTCCTTCAACACTGGGGGTTACAATTCAAAATGAGATTTGGGTGAGGACAGAAATCCAAACTATATCAATATCAATAAATAGTATTCAGTAAAATATAAATAAACAATATTTAAACATTTATTAGTTGTAATTACCAATATAGTAAGTAGAGAGAAAGAGAAATAGTAATTTAGACTATTTAGAACTTCTATGATAGTTTTAAATATAAAGGCATCCTGAAAACAAAAAGTTTAAGGGCTTCTGGGTTAATATATTAAAAATATTTCCTACAACAATATTAAGCAATTAATGTATAAGTCTCTTTTCTTCCCTTTTGGAAACTGAGTACATTAATTGTAGTGCAAACAGCAGAGTCAAAGGTTACATTGGTTTTAAGACATTGTCAACATACTAAGAATACCAAAAAATTAAAAATACTATTGCTTCTTTTATATTCTGAGTTCCCAGAGTGACTCTATTTCCATGATATCCTGACCAAAATTTATTTTTAGAAAACTATTTTGTATCAGGGGAACCAGCCCCCAATATTTCAACGTAGGTCCTTTCTATTTTCCCTCAGTGTCAGCCAGTCTTAGAAATAAAGAGAAAGAGTACAAAGAGGGGAATTTTACAGCTGGGCCTCCGGGGGTGACATCATATATTGGTAGTTCTGTGATGTCCCCTGAGCTGCAAAACCAGCAGGTTTTTATTAAGGACTTTAAAAGGGGAGGGAGTGTACGAACAGGGAGTAGGTCACAAAGATCAAATGCTTTAAAGAGCAATAAAGATCACAAGGCAAAGGGTAAAGCAAAGATCACAAGGCAAAGGGCAAAATTAGAATTACTAATGAGGGTCTATGTTTGGTTGTGCACGTATTGTCTTGAAAAACATCTTAAACAACAGATAACAGGGTTCGAGAGCAGAGAACCGGTCTGACCTCAAATTTACCAGGGTGGGATCTTTTTCTCACCCTAATAAGCCTGAGGGCACTGCAGGAGACCAGGGCGTATTTCAGTCCTTATCTCAACCACATAAGACAGACACTCCCAGTGCAGCTGTTTACAGACATACCCCCAGGAATGCATTCCTTCCACAGGGTATTAATTATTAATATTACTTGCTGGGAAAAGAATTCAGTGCTCTCTCTCCTACTTGCATGTCCATTTATAGGCTCTCTGCAAGAAGAAAAATATGGCTCTATTCTGCCCAACCCCGCAGTTAGTCAGACCTTTGGTTGTCTTCCCTTGTTCCCTAAAATCACTGTTATTCTGTTTGTTTTCAAGGTGCACTGATTTCATATTGTTAAAACACACGTGTTTTATAATCAATTTGTAAAATAGTGGTCCTGAGGTGACGTACATTCTCAGCTTACAAAGATAACAGGATTAAGAGATCAAAGTAAAGACAGGCATAAGAAATTATAAGAGTATTCATTTTGGGAACTGATAAATGTCCATGAAAACTTACAATTTATGTTCAGAGATTACAGTAAAGACAGGTGTAAGAAATTATAAAAGTATTAATTTTCGGAACTGATAAATGACCATGAAATAATCACAATTTATGTTCCTCTGCCGCGGCTCCAGCCGGTCCCTCCATTCAGGGTCCCTGACTTCCCATAACATGTTGTCCTATTTTGGATTCAAATGTTTTAATATTTGGAAAATGCAGAAGATAATACACTAATAGTCAATAACAATGCTTTGTTTATGGGATACAAATCAAGTATAAAAATCAATTTTTAGAAGAATAAAATGTCAGTAGGTTGTAAAATTCTCAGAGTTTAGGAAAGAAAATATGAGAAAAGAAAAACTGCTAATAAAGGATTTCCAATGACAAAAATGTGTACAAAACTATAGTCCATTGTTACTTTCAGTGAATCCAATTAATTAAAGTGATTGAAGGATACAACTTCTATTTATATAAAACAAGACTGGCTAATATTTTTAATTTTCAAATTTTAAGTTGTGGGATACATGTGCAGAATGTGTCAGTTTGTTACACAGGTATACGTGTGCCATAGTAGTTTGCTGCACCTATCAACCCATCATCTAAGTTTTAAGCCCCGCATGCATTAGGTATGTGTCCTAAGGCTTTCCCTCCTCTTCAATCCCAAGCCCCAACAGGCCTTGCTGTGTGATGTTCCTCTCCCTGTGCCCATGTGTTCTCATTGATCAACTTGCACTTATGAGTGAGAACATGCGGTGTGTAGTTTTCTGTTCCTGTGTTACTTTGCTGAGAATTATGGTTTCCAGCTTAATCCATGTCCCTGCAAAAAACATGAACTCATTCTTTTTAATGGCTGCATAGAATTCCATGATGTATATGTGCCACATTTTCTTTATCCAGTCTATTATTGATGGGCATTTGGGTTGGTCCCAAGTCTTTCCTATTATAAATAGTGCTGCAATAAACATATGTGTGCATGTGCCTTTATAGTAGAATGATTTATAATCCTTTGGGTATATACCCAGTAATGACATTGCTGGGTCAAATGGTATTTCTAGGTCTAGATCCTTGAGGAATTGCCCCACTGTCTTCCATAATGGATGAACTAATTTCCTCTCCCACCAACAGTGTAAAGGTGTTCCTATTTCTCCAGATCCTTCTCAGCATCTGTTGTTTCCTTACTTTTTAATGATTGCCATTCTAACTGGCATGAGATGGTATCTCATTGTGGTTTTGATTTGCATTTCTCTAATGACCAGTGATGATGAGCTTTTTTTTTTCATATGTTTGTTGGCTGCATAAATGTCTTCTTTTAAATGTCTGTTCATATCCTTTGCCCACTTTTTGATGGAGTTGTTTGGTTTTTTATTGTAAATTTGTTTAAGTTCCTTGTAGATTCTGGATATTAGACCTTTGTCAGACGGCTATAGTGCAAAAATTTTCTCCCATTCTGTAGGTTGCCTGTTCACTCTGATGATAGTTTCTTTTGCTGTGGAGAAGCTCTTTGGTTCAATTAGATTCCATTTGTCAATTTTGGCTTTTGTTGCAATTGCTTTTGGTGTTTTAGTCACGAAGTCTTTGCCCATGCCTATATCCTGAATAGTATTGCCTAGGTTTTCTTCTGGGGTTTTTATGTTTTAGGTTTTATGTTTAAGCCTTTAATCCATCTTGAGTTAATTTTTGTATAAGGTGTAAGGAAAGGGTCCAGTTTCAGTTTTCTGCATATGGCTAGTTTTCCCAGCATGGTTTATGAAATAGGGAATCCTTTTCCCATTGCTTGTTCTTCTTAGGTTTATTGAAGATCAGATGGTTATAGATGTGTGGTGTTATTTCTGAGGCCTCTGTTCTGTTCTGTTGGTCTATATATCTGTTTTGTTACCAGTACCATGCTGTTTTGGTTACTGTAGCCTAGTAGTATAGTTTGAAGACAAGCTAATTTTCTTTCCCATTCATTTTTTGCCTTTTAAAAATTATTTTTGTTTTAGTTTATTTGTTGTTTTAGGGAGAGGTAGTAAAAGGGACATTATATGCTATCATTGGTAGTCGAAAAATGATGATATATAATGTTGCCACTTATATTTAAAGATTAGAAAAAAAACTGTAGTCACTAAAAGAAGCTAAGTAATGATCCCAATTTCCAGCAAAGCTATTAGATAAGTTCAGTAATTAGATCAACTTCATTAAATATTAGAAAAAGCTAAATTTTTAGGTAAATCTTTGAAAAGAAATTAGGAATCGAGAAACAATTTTATATCACAAATATAAAAGTCTCTTTCTTATGAATCTTTGAGGATATTAGCAGATAACTGTGAAATATTATAATATCATAAAATCAAAATGTCCTTGGGACCTAAATTTTAAGAGTTCCTCTTTACGCTTTCATAACCCAGTCATTTCCCACCACTGTTTCTCAATACCTGTTGACTTGCATTGTCTGACAAAGACAATATTATAATTACAGCAAAGGCAAAATGTTGCTGTTGTGGTCTTAATCTTAAACTGGAAAAAAATCTTTAACTGGAAAAAAAGTACACTGGAAAACAATCTTTCTGACAATTGTCACAAAAATGATTACAAGGCTCTCAGCAGGTTCAGAATTAATAAAGCTTAAAATAAGCAACCAAGAAAACATACTAATTCCCTCTCTCTTGTCTAACCAACATTATTTGAATATTAAAGTCAATAATTGGCCCAATTATGCTATATAAAATATTATCTTTATTAGCTTTTATTTACCTTACACAGTAAGGTAATTAAAAATTATAAGTACTATCAAATAACATCAACATACATGAGCCTTCAACTTCTTTAAAAAAGAATTAAGCACTGAATCAAACTCTGTACTTATACCAGAATCTACCTAGTACATGACCTCATTGTAATCACACCAAATTACCTGTCAATATTTACCTACTCATACCCTGCTCTTAAAATATTTCCAAAATGGTATTAATAAAGTAAAAGAACATTGTCATAAATAGCATTTCTTCTGGGAGTTATATTTTGACTTTTTAGCCCAGAACCTTTTGGGTTTTGTCTATTTTAAACACCAGCAAACTAAATGCCTTCAGAAACAATATATATATATTTTAAAACTGAATATTAAGCATTTTAATAGCATTTTTAAGTGTGGACAATCTTTTTTTAACCTCATTGTATTTAAAAATAATAGAAACATGCATCAAAATGGACATGGCAAGAAGCATGTTAATTGTTTTTGTATGGAGAATTTGGTGCTCTGGCTTGTCCCTGAACATTAAGAATAGATGTATCATAACTTGTTATTATCTACATTCATCTTTCAGTAATTTCATATTTTGCTTTCTAGTTCCAAGTTGGGATTCCTGGACTAGAATAAGATCTTGTTCATTCTGCAGGGAGTTTTGCCTCAGTATGCATTTTCTAACTGGGCTTAAATAATAAATTCAATAGTTAAGCTAGCCAGGTAAAGAGGAGTCAACAGTTGTTAAATGCCTTCTCCAATGTTTACACTCAAGGATATTGGTTAGGGTGGTGGGATTCCATTCTGAAGATATAAATTCTGAAATCAAGTAGTTTTGCAGAGAAGTGCCAGTGAGAAATGTAAAGGTATGAACTTAAATCATTGATAATGTGAACTTAGGTACTTTCGCCCTTTCCAAGGATCTGAGTTGCTTGTGGGGTCATGTGAGGGGACCTACAAGACCACACTTTTATATTAGTGCTGAGAACTAAGCAGTAGACAAGAAAATTAGGAAAAGGAGGAATCACATGACCCTTCCAGGAGGAAATAACAGAGTGGTGAGTTAGACAATCCTTCATGGCTATCCACAAAATATTAATATTATTCAAGTAAAGGATGAAGTATCTTAATTTGACTTATTTCATAAACACACTTTATGAATAAATGAATAGTTCCTTTTACTATTCCCTATTAAAATCTACAAGAATGTTGTTTCAACTAAAAAACATGTTACAATTTGTTTACCAGCACTTGTGAAATATTTTCTAGTCATGAGCAACAGAACAAATAATATTTGTTGATTTCAAAACACATCAGAGAAGCATAAGCCTTTGAAAATAAAGATGCATAATCAAGGTATAAAATATTCTTAATGCCTTGCTAATTATGTTTAGAAGCACAGAAGCTTAACAAATGCAAAATAGCATGAGAAATAAAAGTGCAATTCCATCAGTCAAAATAAAGAATGGATTCAAAGTGTTTAAAATTCAAAAGCACTCTAAGATGCAGTAGTCTTATAGACATCACTAGATCACAGATATTGGAGTGCTCACTAGATTTCTTTAAAGGACTTTAAATTCAGGTATGATTATTACTATGAGCAAAATGAAGAAAGTTAATATATTAGCCCTAAGAAGTTAATTTATCAGCCAAATCTCTTATAAAGTGGATTTATTTGTTAGGTAAAAATCTAGTAACTTTGAATACAACTTAAACAAAGAAATAATTTAAATTAAAATGGAATAATTTTAAGAAGATCAAGAAATGTAATTAGAAATGGAATGCCAAATCACCAATAGCTATTGTTCATCCAGTAGTTTATATGTGGCAAGCAGAACACAATATCATCCATTTAAATGGCATCATCACATAATACATTAACTTGACAGATTACATAGATTATATTATATACATTATGTATAGATTATATAGAGAGACGTTATATAGATTAAGAAATCTATATAGTGTATCTCACTTAATCCTCAATGCAACAAAAAATGGTAGGTTCTGTTATTATTATCCCACTTTACAGATGGGCGTATCAACCAGTCTTATTTTTCCCTGGGTCTGAATATCTGAAATTCTACAAGGATAGCCAGCCCTTCAAGGCTTCAACCTTGCAATAATCAAAGGAAAACTTAGACAAATTTATGTATTGACCCCTTTGGATTAGACTATAATCCTAATCCACTTGAAATAGTCAGTGTTAAATTTGATTCTATTTTAATCTTGCTTTCTATTTCACTAAGTTTTGCTTCAATGTCCACTGTCAGAGAGTACAGAATAGTGGTTAACAGGATAATTTCTAAAGCTAGTCTGCTTGGGTTAACAAGTATAGATGATAGGCTGCTCTGCCTATGAAGCAGCCATGCTTTTATTATTTACTTCTTTAATAAACTTGCTTTCATTTAAAAAAGTGTGGATAATAAAAAGATCTACCTCATGGCAACAGTTGGAAGACTGTTAGACTATGTAAAGTGTTTAGAACAGGCCCTAGCCCTATGTAAGTGTTTTATATTATTTAATTATAATTTCTATGGATTTATTGTATTAATGTTGTACTGTAACACCTAAAGTTAGACTTTTTACTCACCAGTGTTCAGCTTTTCTTCTCTAATTTAATTGTTTAAGGCTATAAATTTACATCTGAGCACTATTTTACCTATATTCCACAGGTTTCGACAAGGAGAATTTTACCATTGATGTCTAAATGTCTAATTTCCATTATAATTTCTGACTGGCCCCAGAAGTTACTGATTATTAATTGGCTTTCTTACTAGATTTCAGAAGCATTTTTCTAGTTTTTTAAGTTATTGCATTAGAGGCATTGTAATCACAGAATTTTTTTTGCGTGAAGATCTGCAACTAGCTTTATGTCTTAGGATATAGCCAATTCTCACAGAGACTTTGTGTTTTATGTTTGTACAACAGATTTAGCTTACTTATTGGTTTCTTCAGATTCCCTATGACTCTATTTATAGCTTTTATGTGTTCTACCAATTATTAAGAAGGTAAGGCAAAAATCCCTCCCATATAATGGCAAATTTTCTAATTCTTCTTGCTATTAAAAATTTTGCTAAATATATTATTAGATGTATCAACTCAGAACATGTTTCTACTGAGTTGAAATATTTATATGCACTTTTCTTCCCTAGGGTGCTTCTTGCCAAAAAAACGTCATTTTTTATATTAATATAGTCTAATCAGCATTCTTTTGGTGTGTAATTGA
>NW_012100499.1:391853-413956 GCF_000951045.1 Mandrillus leucophaeus | reverse complement strand
CTGCTGTAACACTATAGCCCTCCCAACCTCCACCAGTATCAGGTGGGCACACCATGTGACAGGAAGCAGCAGCAGGGCTGGGTCAGCCCAGAAGCTGTCTCTTATACACATCTAGATGTGTTCTAATCAGCATTCTTTTGGTGTGTAATTGAATAGTATTTGCCTTGTATGTTTTCAGTGTATCCGTTTAGATTTACTAATAATAATCCGTTTAGATTTAGATTTGCTGCCTTACTTGCTTATCTTTTCATTGTTTTCATTTCAGACATGACATATAGAATCACTTTTAGGAAACATCTTACTAGTTGCCTTAGAGAGGGTCTGTAGTGTCTAACCCTCAATTCTTGTTTATCTAAAAATACCCATATACTGTTCTCACATGCAATACTTTCAGGTCGTATAAAAATCTGAGTTATATAAATTTTTTCTTTTATAAGCACTTTAGTTTTTTTTTCGGTGTCTACTGAATTTCTATGGTTGAGAAGTGGGTTTTCATGAGAATTCTCTCATGCCATTGAGGATAATCTATACTTTCCTCTAGATATTTTTTAAAGCTTAGTTTTCCTCTTCTTAACTCTTTCTCTCAATTTCTTCAGTAATGTTGATTAGAGACATCCTATTTCTTCTCATTTTCACTTTCATTTTTCTTGAAACTTTTAAACATTTATTTACTGCTCTGTGTTGTATTCAGAATAACATCTTCAGATTTATCCTTATGCTCACTAATGTTTCTTCAGATATTCATAATCTGATATTGTACCCATCCAATTAGTGTTTATTTCAATTACATTATTTTTCCATTTAGTTTCCTTTAAAATCTGCTTCTTTTTATGTAACAATTTTGTTGAACATATTTTAATAACTTACATTATTTCAATATAATTTATATTTCATCTGGTAATTCTAATATCTGAGATTTTTATGAACCTCACTCTCTTCTCTGCTTTTGATGTCAGCAGGAGTCAGACAGATTCTTAGGCAGAAAGGGGCAGGTCCCCAGTGAGGCCCAATCTTCAAGCCAGGGATGGCCTGAAGCCAGGGGCCACAATGCCAGTTCTGCCTGGAGTCCATGACAGAGTGGGTACTTCCTTGATCCCTTTTGGCCAATCAGATGGTCCAAAAGCCCAGCTATGGACAAATCAGCACTTTCTCTCACACATGGACCAATCAGCATGCACTTCCTCCATTCTGAGCCCATAAAGACCCCAGACTCAGTCAGACTCAGTAGGAGCTACCCACTTTGGGTCACTTGCCACTGAGAGCTGTTCTGTCACTCAGTAAAACTCTTCTCTGCCTTGCTCACCCTCCAGTTGTCCATGTAATCTCTTTCTACACTTTCCTGGACAACTCACCAGAGCTGTGGATGGTGACATGTTCCCATTCACCAGACTGTGGAAGTGAAGAATGGTGTCCCTTCTGGAGGCCCAGACCTTGGGATTCCCTGAGACACTGCTGTAACACTATAGCCCTCCCAACCTCCACCAGTATCAGGTGGGCACACCATGTGACAGGAAGCAGCAGCAGGGCTGGGTCAGCCCAGAAGCCATGGGTTGAATTGAGGTGGCAGGACTAAACAAGCATAACACAGATGAGCTGAAACATACCCTGCCAACGTTCACCATGCTGCAGGTGATGGGAATGAAAGAGTTGTAACATGCGCCCCTCTAAACCCTTTGTGCTCTGTGATTGTTGACATCTCTGATTTTTTGGAGGCCACCATGTTCCCCTCATCCAGACACTGGTGCCCACAACAGAAACCACTTCCAGTATGCCTGGTTCAGCTGCAGCCTTGCACAGAGCTGGCACCTGTGTCTGCCAAGCCACAGCAGCTGACACAGCTGGCTATGCACAGTGGCCAGACTCTGTGCTCACTTACTCACACGCTTCTTGCCACTTCATGCCTGTTTCACCCTCGATGGGCATGGAATCTGGGCCAGTAGTGTGAGTCAAGTGCAGCCTGCCTGGCAGAGTGGGTGAAATGAACAAAACTCAAGCATAGGTGTCACTGGCCACAGAGGTTTCTGGCTGACAAAGCAACACTCAGAGGATCCTGTGATATTTCGTCTTCTAGTCCTAAATAGTGCTTCATTTTTCTATTGTGTTTTTTGTGATTTGTGACTATGAGTTTATATTCACTGAACTTTACTGTGGCAGTAGTTTTTGGGCTGATCTGAAATTGAGTTTCTGCAAAGAATGTTTGCTGCTTGTTCTGTCAGGCATTTAAAGGCATTACTTAGCCCACTTTTAAATTAAATTTTGGCTTTTAGGTGTTTTCTATCCACCAAGTTGTATAAATTTATGATGCAAACCTGCAAACCCATGTTTATGTACTTTTAATATTATTCTTTTTCCTCACTCAGAGCAGTATTTCTTAAGATCATCAGATGAGGGCAAGTGGGTTTGTTTTTCTATTTTACTTTAGTATGATCATATTCTTTGGGATACTTATGATAAGCTAAGGATCCTATTTTCTTTCTTGAATTTTCTGCAGAACAGGAAAAAAAATGACTTTTCAGGACCATATTGTAGAAATGACAATATGCATTTAACTATTGGGAAATAACTATGCCACAGTCAACAATGTGTCTTTTACAGATTGAAGGGAAAATTGATTTTTTAAGACCACAATTTACAAGAAAAATCTCTCACAACTCTAACCAAAAGTGATAACAAAAAGTCATGAAAGCAAGAAGGCAATATTAAGTGAAGATCTTGGTTGCCTTATTAACTCTCTGTACTTAATTGTGGTCTAGTTGGTTACCCATTTTAGTTGTTGAAGGTTTTGATTAGTAGGGGATTGGTGGAAGGAAAAAGCAGGTCTGGAAAGTCTTTGCGTATGCAAAGTTATCTCTTCATGTTACTTAATAGGGTAATGGTGGAGGCACCTAACAGCCATAACGGAAGTCTACTTTGAGAGTGACCCCATGGTCTAAGAAGAATGTCTGCTCTGAGTTCTGAGCAAGGAATCCAGAAGTGACCAGCTCAGTGATTCACTCCTTATCTTTGAAGGATGTCTGAACACCCAGTCCATTCCTTAGAATGCAGCCTGTTCAGGGAATTGAAGTCCTGTGTTTTGAGTTAAATGGAAGTTACTCGGTGGAGGGTGCTAACTGAAAATGCTATATAAACTGCATACTTTTTACAAACAATAGTGGTTCTCCTGTCTAGCCCACTACCATGAGACTGCCCCATATATAATTCTCCTCAATAAAACTTATGTCTAATTCACTGAGTCTCTAGCTCAGCCTCTCAGATATGGTTTCATCCATATTGGAGTCAATAGGGGTCTGGAACAACAATGGGTCACATGGGCAACTTTGGAGGGAGTTCATATGAAACACCTGTGGAAATTTAGGCTGTGATGTCAGCAAGCTCATTCTGTGTAAACTCCAGTCAACCATCTTGATCCCAATTGATTTCAGCCAGATTTCTCTTTATCTCATAAGCAGAGGGAGTTTCAATGTTTCAACAAGTTGTTCTTTTCATATCTGCTATCCTGCAAACTCAAGAATACATGCTAGTTTCTAGTTTCTTACTCTGTAGGGTAAAGTTCTGGTTTCAGCTTTTAAGCAAGTTGCTTGTTCTTTTTATATACTATCCTGTAAGTCTGATAATTTCGTCATTAGTTTCCTTAACCCTTTGGGGCACAGTTCCACATGTGTTCCCTCCTTCCCTTTGCTTTGGTCATCTTTTATATTCTCCCACTTCCTATGATAGCATTTACCTGTTTTCTCCCCCAACTATGTGAACTCCATTATTAACTTTAACTTACCCTTAGGTCACGAAATGTACTTCTGCCTTATTAGTCTCTCCTCTGTGTCCTTGGAAGTGTTGCATCATTATCTCAGATGTTATCAATGTTTCTAAGTTAAACCCTTGACTCTATCCCCTTGGCTGGTACTGAGATGGGTTCCTAAAGACAATAGGCTTAGGATCATCCGTCTTGCTCGATCTATTATGACACCAAATCCTTGAATCGCTGATGACCTATTTATTTCCTGTTCTCAACAAGCATTTATTAAAATCTTTCTATACCAGGTTTCATGCTAGATACAGTCTGCTCTTAAGGACCTCAAAAATGTACCACAGTGATTCTAAATTTTGACAGCATGTAATACTTTCTTTTGTATTTAAATTCTTAAAAAAAATTTTTTTAATTTTACTTTAAGTTCCTGGATACATGTGCAGAATATGCAGGTTTGTTACATAGGTATACATGTGCCATGGTGGTTTGCTGCACCTATCAACCTGTCATCTGGGTTTCAAGCCCCGCATGCAGTAGATATTTGTCCTAACACTCTCCCTCCCCTTGCAGATATCTTGGCCTTATGCATAGCCATTTTAATTCCATAAAGCCAAGGGAGGTGCATGAAAAAAATTACTCCCAGTGAATCTAACACTCATCTATATATAGGGAGAGACAGGAAACCAATTAAAATGGAGCCAAATATATGTGCTAAGATAGTGTGCCAAACCCCAGGCACAAAAGCCTGGAGAGGCTGCCCAAAATTAGTTGAGTAGACGTTCTTTCCTCGCATTTAGCGTGAGCTAGAATTGTCCAGTCACACCTAAACTGTAATAACCTTACCGATATGTTGAAAGGCAGGACATTGAGGTTAAAACATTTTCTCTGGAATCAACCTGTCACCTAGGTGAACCTGAGCAAGTCATTTAGCCTTTGTGAGCTTCAATTTCTTACTTGTAGCATCTTTATTAAACATTATTACCTTTTAGGGGTTTGGGGATATTTGAATATAATACTGTATGTTCATGCTTAAAGCAATGTCCAGTGCATAACCAATATATAATAAATGCAACATATTCGTTTTTTTCTAAGAAAAATATTTATCAGATGATTTTCGAAAAAACTGTAAAGTTCTTACTTAAAGCGTCAATATATTTTGTATTGCAATTTAAATATTTTTGCATTCCTTTTTACTTTATTGATCAAAATAAGTGAATGAAGGTGAGCCTCTCCTGAAGGTATAGGTAGGGGTCCCCCTTATGATAATCAACTGCGTAGCCCTGAAATAAACAGGTTTGGGATTCATTGATCCATGGGGTTGCCTGACAGACAGAAAAATGATTTAAACTGCATAGATTTACTAGAAGGTAATCTTGTGCCCTCATATTCAGTATACATAGTTTTACTCTCCTGAAGACGCTGAGTTCAACAAGCCTGGTCTGTTAAAGAATATCAGATAAAGCACCACAAATAAGCTAGTTAAAATAATAATCTTAATTTCAAAAACAACAAAAACTCAAGTGGACTTAGATTTTTGCAAAACAACAACAACAACAAAAAACCTAATTTCAGCTATTCTTAGCTATTTATAAAAGCCCATAAGTTTTTATGCTTATTTGAGCTTGGTTATTAAAAATGTGAGTTGGCTGGATGCAGTGACTCACACCTGTAATCCCAACACTTTGGAAGACCAGGGCGGGTGGTTCACCTGAGGTCAAGTGTTCGATACCAGCCTGGCCAATATGGTGAAACCTCATCTCTACTAAAAATACCAAATTAGCTGGGTGTGGTGGAGCATGTCTATAATCCCAGCTACTTGGGAGGCTGAGGCATGAGAATGGCTTGAACCTGGGAAGTGGAGGTTGTAGTGAGCCAGGATTGACTCATTGCACTCCAGCCTGGGCAGCAAGAGCGAACTCTATCTCAAAAAAGAAAACAAAAAAAAAATCTAAGATATAAAAATTTTAAACCCCCATTGCTTTTAATTTGTCCCACGTAAAATACAAAAATGTTATACAATGTTAACTCTAGGGATGCTGAGTAATAAGTCAACACATCAGGCAGAGTCCAGTCAGAAAAAAATTAGAACCTAAAATGAATATTTCAATGGAATGGAATAATTACCAAAGAGTAAAAAGGATGAAAAGGTGCAGGTTTAAAAGAAAACGGTGGCCAGGTGCTCACACCTGTAATCCCAGCACTTTGGAAGGCCGATGTGGGCAGATCACTTGAGGTCAGGAGTTCAAGACAAGCCTGGCCAACATGGTGAAATCCTGTCTATACCAAAAATATAAAAAAATTAGCCAGGTGTGGTGGTGCACACCTGTATTCCCAGCTACTCAGGAGGCTGAGGCAGGAGAATTGCTTGAATTTGGGAGGTGGAGGTTGCAGTGAGCCAAGATCGTGCCACTGCACTCCAGTCTGGGTGACCGAGCAAGACTCAGTCTCAAAAAAAAAAAGCAGATGGTGAAGCTATTACCAGCGTTAGGGAGGAGGTGGAGCTACCCCAGCCTTGGACTGAAGGCTTTTGGTGTAAATAGGAACCACAGATGAGATCAAGCTATTTAGAAATGCATCCTGAACTAGAGCAAAAGATGAGTGTTTCTTCCAGCCCTTCACCCTACGAATTGCTTCTGGTGACTGTCACTGCCTAGTAGGCAGGAAAGTAGTTGGTTAAGAGAGAAGAAGAAAGAAGTTGGTTAAGAGATCAGAAAGAAAATAGGCAAAGGTCAACACAGTGAGAATATAAGGAAACAAATTACAAAGCACTAATGACTTTCTGAAGACCTGTTATAGAACAAATAGGAGTATGTGTTCACGTACTCCCAGAGGCTTGTTCTTTGTAGCATCCTAAAATGAATGTCCCATAATTACCTGGCCCATGGTTTCTTTATTTTCTTTAAGTGTTCTTGCCATAAATAATTAACTTAGAAAAAAACTTGATTGCATTTATTAAAAATCAACTGTGTATTTAATTTAAAGCAAAATTAAATGTCACTCAAAAATACAGCTAAAGTTAAATGTGAAAGAAACCAACTTGTAATCATGCATTAAGGATATGTTAATGGTTTGAGGCAGTCTTATGTCTGAATACCCTAGAGCCTTGTTGAAAATTATATCCTTGTGCCTCTAATAAAGGTAGGCAACAGCAATCAGGAGATTTTTCAGAATATGTTCTCCTCTTGCACTCTCTAAAATGGCTTAGAAATGAAAAAAATCTCTAAATAACAACAAAAGTTAGCATGAAATCAAATCTGGTGTACCCAAATTTGTTTAGCTTCATCATTTTTTGAAAGTTGTACTCCATTCCATGCATTCTGTACTATTCTATGCACTACTGAAAACAACTGACATTATCAGTAATCTCCATCAGGTAAGAAAACCATCAGTGTCTAATTCGATGTGCTGAATTTAACTCTTATTCATTTATGAGACAATGTGTGGGAATTCATTAAACCTCTTTGAATATAGTTTCACCATTTAAATATTAGAAAGGAAGTAATGAAAATATGTAAAGGATATTAGTAAACTCTCAAAATGTCATGTGGAGGTATTTATCCCATTTCATAGAGAATGAAAGAAACCAAAACTAAGAGAGGTCAAAATGGCAGTTTCTTCCAGTAATAGATGGGCAAAACCACAATTTTGGCAAAACCACAGCCCTACAATATAATATTAACTAATACTATTAGAGAGTACCAGGCATATTTCTAAGAATTTTTGAAAATTAACTCAAAGAATAATCAAATAACAACAAACAAACAAACAAACCAAAAAAAACCCCAAGAATTCTATATGAATAAAAACTAGGAAGCACAGAGGAATTAAGTAATTTGTTCAAGGTCACACAGCTATTAAGTGGCAGAACTTCAAAAAGGAAAGGAAAGGAAAGGAAAGGAAAGGGAAAGGAAAGGAAAAGGAAAGGAAAAGGAAAGGAAAAGGAAAGGAAAAGGAAAGGAAAAGGAAAGGAAAAGGAAAGGAAAAGGAAAGGAAAGGAAAGGAAAGGAAAGGAAAGGAAAGGAAAGGAAAGGAAAGGGACATTACTGAATAAACGGGAAATTTCACTGTGTGGAAAGCCATAAAGATGTATAATTTCTATTTTCACTCCACCTAAGTTATATGTCATGCTTTAGTTTTTCATTTTTAAGCTGATATTATCAAGCAATGGCAAGATTAGGCACATAAGGAACTGTAAAGTACTGCTGGGAAGAATTAGAATTGTTTTGACTACATTAGAAAATAATTTATCATGAATTATTATATTGAATGCATAAACTTATGACTCAGAAATCATACTCTGTGGTTGCCAAGTATGACATGTGCCCAAGAGGACATTAAGTAACAAGTTAAGAGGAGCATTTTAATCATAGCATCAAGAATTAACCAAGAGCTTCACAAAAATCAAATAAATGATTGTGCCGTACCCATGCAATGCACGAAACACTATCTGGCTACAATAATAAATGGATCCAAGCCACAGGCAACAACTTAAATCATAAAAGCCTAACTTTCAACAAAAAATTAACAACTATGTGATTCTATTCTCCATAAAAGGTCAAATGAAACCCTATTTTAAAGTACAAGGCAAAACAAGGAAGCAGTTTCTGTAGAATTCAAACAGGTCATGTGAAACATACTCTGGAATGTAACTCAAAGTTTTAACACATGCTTGTAGATAAAAATGCAAACTTTAATTAATGCATAAATAAAAGCATCTACATCAGTGACAATAATAATACAAACAGTAATAACATTTCTAGTAGTTAGACTTCGATGTGTAAGAGCACTGTGACACAGAATAATAACCAACATTCTAGAATGCTCTAAGTTTATATGTCTATTACCTCATTATTGAAAAAAGTTATATAATTAATAGTATCACTAGAAGGATTAAACTGTAGCACTTCTGACATTAAATCTTGGACTTCTAGGGTCCACAGAATTAAAATCCAAAGTGCTTTAACTTCAAGTTGACTGTCTTGAAGTGGGATAAGACAATTCTTGGAGTTGTTTCTTACATTAAAATAAAGAAATTATACTAGATGTTCACAAGCATACGTTTTGATTTTAAATCTCTATTTCTACACCAATATTTTCTTTCTTTTTTGAAATTAATATATTTGCTCAGTGACAAGCCAAGTAAGATCAAATTTATAACTTTCAAACAAAGATAACTACAGAAAAACAGTGATTTTGTATTTCCATTAACTAACTTAAAATAATATATTACTATGATTCATCAGGAAGCTTTTTCTTCTATTCTAAGGATTTTTAAGTGAAAATAACACTCTAAAGATGATCTCTGAAATCCAAGAGGATCCCAGAAAAGTATAGAAGTTAAATATTGTGATGTTTTAAACATCATTTAGGATCTAGCACTCATATGCAGTACCTTCAGTAAGACCGATCGGGACAATTACTCCTCATTCAACAAAATGAAGTTTTGTACAAATCTTTGCTCCACTCTTCGTTTTATTTCTCCAGGAGCAAATGATTGCATTCTCTTGTTTGCTATTACTATTTAGTCAAAGAAAGAGAGGAGACAGTTACATCATTTTATTTTTAGAGTATATCAGTTTACGCCAATCGCTTCTTAAGCCTTTGGCACAAACAACTGAAATTTCATTCTAATATTCATCCTTTAGATCACATTGCTGTGGTATTTCTTCTTGATCATTTCATATGCCATGTGTCATGACCCATGGAAAGGAAGAGTTCATTTAGGAAGTGCAAATACAATTCTGTTACTATATAGGGATACGAAATAGGAGATACCAGGTGCATCACTTGCTGAGAAAAATGCGTCAGTTTCGAGAGTGCTTCCTATCACAGTCAGAGTATAGGAAGTAAAGTATCACTTCCCCAGATACTAAATTTTCTTCCAGCTAGCTGATGATTACAGCACATGCACTCATGAATCATTATGACATGTTCTTCATGTTTGTATCTCTCCATGACTTGAGTATAATTGTTAGAGAAGAACATACCACCATCTAAAACATCTCTGAGTAATTAAACAAGACCTTAATAAGCAACCTCACAGGAGTGGTCTGTTTTATGCACATCACTCCTTGATATCTGATTAATGAATGTTTCAGGCCTCTGTAATCTTGGGGAGTTTGGTCACAATTGAAGCTGCAGAGTTTTAGCTGATGTAATTATTCATGTGATATAATCTGGACACAGATTTCCTACCTGTCCTTGACAACCTCAGTGATGTGTTACCTACTAAAGACCCTTACTTTAACGGGTGAATAAAGGACTGAGCAGAGCCAAATAGAAGAAAATGGGCTACTTATGGTCCCTTGGACTAGAAGAAAGTCAAGCAAAAGAGAAAGAATCCCAAGGTTACTGAGTCTGACTTTTACAAGGCAACCATAAAAGCAAAACATTAGGATGATTTGTCATCATACTTCTAAAGTGATGATGAGAAACCTTGTTCTAAATAGTTACAACAAAGCTACCCCATCTCATTGTCTTGGGGGGATTAAATGCCAAATTAAATAGTAGATCCTGGACTACTCTCTGTATTTGATTTATGAGACTACTGTGTACTGGAATAATTGTGAGAATTCCAAAGAATACAGGGAGGCTTTGGGTAACACAAATGAAGGAATTCTTCCTTTAAATTTGAGAACTTTAGAGTGAACATTCATCACTGTGGTCTCTGTAGATAAATTTCTGAATCATAGACTTTCCACTGTCTCAGTAGGCATGCTGTCATGGAGAGAATCTCGGAAGTCTGTTGTTCTTAGAATAAAACTTTAAAAATTCCAGGGAGTTCGAGTAGTTATAGATTGGAGAAATATGAATACATGAGAGTGGATTCATTTAACTTCAGTGTTTACTCATCAAGAAAACAGTATTAGTCCTAAAAGCAAAGAAAGCACCAATTGAGGCTCAGCAGAATTCTCTAGGAATATGATAGAATAACATTTACAGCCCATTTTTTGGAAAGATCTTAAAATTAAATATTGGCTTCCAGAATTGCAAAATCATGCACATTTTTTATATTTTTATTTTCAATGTTTTAAGCCTTTAATTGTACTCTTGAAATATAAACTTGAAGGCTGATGTTATTTTTATAAAGGCATTTTGCCTATACTTTGACCATAAATGGAAATATATGAAATCAATTTAATGAACTACCTGAATATTGCCATTTGTTGTAATGTATTAAGATGAGTTCATAAATAATAGAACCAGCACTTCTTCAGTTTTAATGGCCCCATTCATAGGATACCATTACAAATTATTCCCTTCTATTATAATCAATTCCAATATTTGCATTTAAATACAACCTTTTGCATTTAATTTTTTTTTTTTTTTTTTTTGGCTTGAGAAATGAAAAAAATAATAATAATAAGGCCACATTGAAGTTTGGGGAAATGTAAGAATAAAACCAAACAGAAAGTATTATTTTTCTATGGCTGAAATATTAATAAGCTTTAAACAAAGTTAATGACAATTCTTTTTTCAGAGAATAGACATTTATATTGATGAGTTTTATTTCCCTCTGTGGAATGTATTTCTTTAAAATAGTTATGTTTTATTATTAACTTAAAAATATGCACTGATAAATTTGGGCATTTTTAAAAATCTATGCCTCAAGTTGTGTTTGTTAGCCTGATAATTTAATTATTATACAACATTTAAATTTTTTTTTTAAATTTTGATAAACGGAGTAATAGTTGCTAATGTTTACATTTCTAAATCACAGATCCACTGCTTTCTTAGTAGGCATGGTGCAAGGTAGATCTGGGAATTCTACTGCCTTTATAGTGAAACTCTCAAAATTTCAGGAAGTTTCAGTAGTTATAGATTTGCAAAATAGGAATACAGGAGCATAAATTCATTAACTTCAGTTTTTGAAGTTACAATTTTATAAGCAAAGGGAAATACAATTACAGAAAATAACTTTATACTAGTAAAGTCAATCAAAAACAAAATTTGCCATATTAATCTTATAGTTAGTGATATTATTGACATTTCTTTCAATTAAATATCTTAAAAGCAAAGTTTCTAGAATAAAGCTTCTAAGGAACATTTATTTTTACACTTCATTTAAGGAGCAAAAGACAATTCATAAGAAATCAAGGATCAAAGATTTGTTTCTATATACAATTTCACAATATACCTTGGGGACAGTACCTGTCTGGCCTACTCCCTTTCCATTTTTACAACTATACTCTTATACAATAAAAGACAGTGTAAAACCCAAGTCATCAAAGAAAGATTTAGCAATTACTTTTAGCAGAATTAACTACCATACCAGGAAAAGCAACTGACTGATTTAAGAAAGACTTTCAACCAAAAACTTTGGGGAAACATATTTTTTGTTTTTTTATTTTTTTACCAAAAGCCTAATAAGAGGAGTCTAGGCTATTGCACAGTTTAATATATGGCAACTATGGCTTAAAACATGATGATCATGACAAGACAATGGTAATTCTGCTCCCAAGATTATCCTTGTCTCTTTATACTCCCCAATGGTCACTGGCACCGCCTACCACCTGATTAGGGACTCCCATTCTAAGTGTTGTTTGAATGGTTTCATGAAGTCTGGGGAATAGTAGCTGCAATATCGTAATCAAAACAACTTTATGTTACAGGCCAAAGAAAAAGGCTTCTAGCTGTCAACTCTTTGTCATTCCCTTTCCAATGGAAAAAGTCACTAGGTCATTCTGTTTTTGTTTTTGAAGATCAAGATGGTAGGACTTCAATAGGATGGGAGTTTACAAATTGCATTTCTCTGAACAAGCAGTGAAAGTGATACCTTTCTGATCACACTGACTTGGACAATATATTAAATTATAAAAAGTGCCCAATTCTGAAAGATTCTGTTTATATTGTACGTTATACCTCAATCATTTTATATAAAAATATTTTCTGAGACAGAAAAACTATGTGTAAAGATATAAGGCAATGGAGAATAAAATTTGCTGAAATCGTTCATAAAGTAAATCTCATTCTTTCTTCCTAAAGATATAACTTTGGGCCAAATTTAGTGTAAAGTCTCAAGCACAGGATATTCACTATATTTCCAATAGTTAAACTGTAGAACAAACTAACAGTTCACTTAAGATTGCCAGGCCTCCCCTGTAGATCTGTCTTATGAGACACAAATGATGTAACATAGGTCATCTTAAAGTCATCTAAGGAAATCAGAACTTGTGTGCTCAGGGAATGCATACTCTAAGCTAGTCATCACTGACATTTTGCTGCTCCTCAAGCCTTCTCTCTCACCTGCTATGTTAGTCTTTTCACAATTTGCCTATGACCCTTGGTTAAGGCCTTTTTTGAGTATAACAGCATAAGTGTTGGGCATCTACACGCAGCACAACATTTATATTGTATGTTAGGTGAATCTGCAACAATGGCATAAGTACACCTCATCTGGACAAACCCAATGAGGAGTGTGGAAAATTGTAAAGAGCCAACTTATTCAATACATAAAGCCATTACCTACATTATATTGTTATGTCAATTTAATTATTTACTTTCTCCATTGTTCTACAGCTATCTGAAATGTATAATGAGCTGTGTGAAACTATTTATATAGTAATATTGCTATTCTAGTTTATGCAAATTTATGTGCAAGGCAAGTTGTAGAGCTAATGGATAAACTTGACTATAAATTCTTAATCTACATTAGATAGTGCAATTGCAACACTAATTGTGTGATCACAGAAATACTGCTCATGTCCTTTTAAACCATTTGTGGACTGTATTTTCCCAAAACACACTAAAACTCTGCCCAAGGCCTTGGGAGCCCGTCCCTTGCACTAGTGTACCCTGGATGTGGGACATGGAGTCAAATGAGATTATTTTGAAGCTTTAAGATTTAATGTCTGCTATTCTGGGTTTCAAAATTCAAAATTGCATAGGGCCTGTAGCCCCTTTATTTCAATGGATTTCTCCCTTTTGGAAATGGAATGCTTACGCAACACCTATACCCTCATTGTATCTTGGAAGTAAATAACTTGCCTTTGATTTTACCGGCCCATGGGTGGAAGGCACTTGCTATGTCTCAGATGAGTCTTTGGATTTTGGACTTTTGAGTTAATGTTGGAATGAGTTAAGTCTTTGAGGGACTATTGGGAAGGTATGATTGTATTTTGCAGTGTGAGAAGGAAATGAGATTTGGGAGGGGCTAGAGAGCAAATGATATAGTTAGGATATTTATGCCCATCCAAATCTCATGTTGAATTGTAATTTCTCATGCTGGATGCGCGGTCTGGTGGGAGGTGTTTGGATTACAGGGGCAGATCCTCATGACTTGGTACTATCTTCATAATGGTTAATTCTCATAAGATCTAGTAATTTAAAGCCACTAGGTCATTGGCACCTGCCCACACTACTCTCTCTTTCTCTCTCTCTCCCTTCCTCTCTCTTTTGCTTTCTCCATGTGATGGGCCTGCTCTTGCTTTGTCTTCTTCCTGAGTAAAAGCTCTCTGAGCTTACCCTAATAAATATGTAGAAATGAAATAGACTATGCTACATTTCTATAGCCACTATTTACATTATTTTGATTAAGATATACACGTTTTTCTGTGATACAAAGAACTTTCGGTTTTTTAAAGAGCTGCAAAATTCATCTAATAACAGAATACTATTTAGAGCCCTTCAATACATTTTGAGTATGGCAAGATTGTCATATGGGTCTTCTTCTAAGAGGAAGTTATATTTTTTCCTTGGGAATGTATAGATTGTAAAATGATTTAAATACCAAGGAAACACAGCATAGTAACATTTTTCAAAGTCTAGCCTTCAGATCACCTCCATGGGATCACCTGTTCAGCTTACTAAGGACATCATATTTTGGACTGCCCCCTCACCCCTCTTAATCATATAGTCCCTGAGGATGGATATATATAGTTTGCATTGTAAAGAAACTCTCTAGCTGATTTTTATGTGCACTATGAATTAACAACCAGCATAAAATCTACTAACAAAGATGTAAGATATATAACGCATATCAAGAAGAGACCATCATGGGGAAGAAGTCAAAGAGTATTACACAGGCAGCATTTAAGGTGAAGACAGAAGATGACTCGTTTCATATAAAAATAACACAGCATTTATAGAAAGAGTATTTTCTTTCAATTTTTAAAGACTTAAATACAGTAAATGTCCTGATTATGGGAACCAGGATAATTGGATGTAAGACTGAAAATCGAAGTCAATGGAGCGAGTTCTAGATACATAGGTTATGTAAAATAAATATTTGTTGGCTGACTAATTAATGAAGACCTTAAATAGGGAACTGAGAAATTCAAAGGCATTGTATGAAGTGAATAATAGCAATAGACATCATTTATTTCATATATTTCTATAAAAATAGTTTTGTATTTTCATATCCCATGATGTTCAGAACACCTCTCAGGATGCATAGATAGTATCCTAAGTTACAAAATAGGAAATTCAAGCTTAAAAAGTTAAAGTAACTTGCCTGACTTCATGCAGTTACCTAGTGAACCAAGGAGTGGCTCATGTCTACCTCCATTGATGCTACCTCTGCACATGAGAAGGGGCCCTGGGAGGAGGAAGACATCATGTACACAGTACGTTCAATGCTACAGCTGTCTACACATTCTGACTGGTTCTTTGTAAATTTTGTTTTAAAATGAAAACCATCATCTAACCTTAGAATACATATTTTTCTATCTGAATTATGTTTTCACTATTTGCTGGGGGAAAAATAGTCTAACTCTTTCAATGTAGGCTTTATTATTTAGTTTTTTTAATATATATACACACACATAAAATATATATATAAAATATATATTTTTAAATATATATATATACACACACACATAAAAATATATATATATTTTTTTTTAATATATATATGTATATACACACACATAAAACAAACACAGTTTTCTACCGGAAGCGTCACGTCTCTACATGTAATCATGTCACTGTTCTTAAAAGTGAAAACCATCTCCAGCATCTGTGCTGGAGAGGATGTGGAGAAACAGGAATGCTTTTACACTGTTGGTGGGAATGTAAATTAGTTCAACCACTGTGGAAGACAGTGTGGCGGTTCCTCAAGGATCTAGAACCAGAAACACCATTTGACCCAGCCATCCCATTACTGGGTCTATACCCAAAGATTTATAAATCATTCTACTCTAAAGACACATGCACACATACGTTTATTGCAGCACTGTTCACAATAGCAAAGACTTGGAACCAACCCAATGTCCATCAATGGTGGACGGGATAAAGAAAATGTGGCACATATACACCATGGAATACTATGCAGCCATAAAAAATGAGTTCATGTCCTTTGTAGGCACATGGATGAAACTGAAAACCATCATTGTCAGCAAACTAACACAGGAACAGAAAACCAAACACCACATGCTCTCAATCATAAGTGGGAGCTGAACAATGAAAACATATGTGCACAGGAAGGGGAACATTACACATTGGGGCCTGTCCGGTTTGGGGGTTATGGGAGGGATAGCTTTAGGTGAGCTACCTAATGTAGATGACGAATTGATGGGTGCAGCAAACCACCATGGCACCTGTATACCTACGTAACAAACCTGCACGTTCTGGACATGTATCCCAGAACTTCAAGTATTTAAAACAAAAGTGAAAAACTTACTTTTTCTTTCCCCAAATCAGCCAATTGACCTTAATCCTGTACGAAACTGTGAAGTACAATTATTTTCATGATTGGTTTGCTCAGAAGCCTTGCCATAACTCTGGGGTGAGAACGGTTAATGAGTAAAACACATTAACCTATGTTTAGCATTTCTTTTAAGAAATGAGATTGTGATTTCAATTTAGATGACAATCACCAGGACCAAGCCTGAACATTATTGAATCATCATCAACATAACCCTCACTGATCACCTTAATGGTAGTGAAATAACAACAACTGCGAAGTTATAATATGATGATGATCTCTAAGGCCCCTACCACCCAGCTCTTCAAATAGCACTGAAGTGTTGAGAGATGAGCGTTGTAGGCTATGTTTCTTTCTGTTTGGACTCACTTTGTAATTGCTGTTGCTTAAGCCACCTAGTGTATGTGATTGTGTTGTGGCTGCCTGAGCTGATTAAGAGATACCCTGTAGCTATTCCTGCTGTTAATAATTACCATGAAAAAATTATGTTATGGCTTGTCATTTTATTTGGTGCTGATTATGGATATAAGTTCAGGCAAGGTTCTAGGAACCTAGATTAAGATAAATTAGAATACAATGCTCAAAGGTAATCAGGGGATTTTGTGTGTGTGTGTGTGTGTGTGTGTGTGTGTGTGTGTGCGTGTTTCAGTTTTGAGAGACGTCACTGAGGTATTCAGATATTTTAATCTAAATAATTCCAATATAATCATTTGAGCATGATCCTCATTGGATCATGCTGATGCTGAAAGTTTAGGCAGCAGCAGGACAGGATTAAAAAAAGAATGTAACCAATTAATCTAACTAAGGCTTTTATAATAGGGATATATATGTTGTGGTATTTGTTTATAAAGACAAAGCTTTATGTCAAAGAAGAGGAAAAGGTTGCCCCAACCAAGAGGTAAGGCAGCACCTCTTAGGGATTAAAGAAGTTATGCTGACCTTAAGGTTTTCCACTTGAAGTTATTCCCTGATGAGCCACAGGGCAAACCTCTCTTTACTCACAGACTTACAAATATTCCATAAAATAATGAAAAAGGGCATCAACCTGACCCTCAGCACCATGATAACAAGGAAGACATGATGAGCCTTGGGGGATTCTCTCAGTACAGTATTTTTTTAAAGCCATTATTCCTATAAAAATGGAGCTCAGGCCTTTTGCTTTAGCCAGTGGTTTATTTTGTTTGATATCCTTTAGTTAATACGAAGCACAGGAGAATATAAGGAAGTGAGTAAACTACAGACGTTATTAAAGTGAAGTGAAAATGAGGCAATCATAGAGGCCCTGATAAATTTTCTGGCCTCAATTATCAATGTATTTTGAAATGTATTTAAGAGGTTGAGTCACCCGAATAATTAAGTCAGCAGCTTCTTAGGACCAATTTCTTTTCTTTATAACTTAGAGAGGTCACAAAGAATTCACATGTCAAAATGGAATAGAATTGAATTTTTTCTAATCTCATTTTTCAATAATAATGAGAAATGATGTTTCTAGCTACTTAAATAACTTTTGATATGTTTTGGCTGTGTCTCCACCCAAATCTCATCTTGAGTTGTAGTTCCCATAAGCCTCATGTGTTGTGGGAGAGGCCCCGTGGGAGATAATTGAATCATGGGGGTGGTTACCTCCATGCTATTCTCATGACAGTGAGTGAGTTCTCACAAGATCCGATGGTTTTATAAGGAGCTTTCCCCCACTTCTTTCTACACTTCTCCTTGCTGCCACTATATGAAGAAAGATGTGTTTGCTTCCTCTTCTGCCATGATTGTAAGTTTGCTGTGGGCTCCTCAGTCATGCAGAACTGTGAGTCAGTTAAACCCCTCTCCTTTATAAATTACCCAGTCTCAGGTATGTCTTTATTAGTAGTGTGAGAATGGACTAATTTACTTACAGACTGTCATCTACTTTTCTGTAAATATATATTAAATTGAATTTTGAACCATAGCTAAATTACTTGATAAATGTTACTTAGCGTTTTCAGAGCAAGAACATATGCATGCATTACGGTTCATTTGTTGTATTTTATTATAACACAGAATACTTTAAAATACCACAGATTTCAGAATATTGATTAATTGGAAGTAGATTATATATAACAGTACATTCCAAATATGTAGCATTTTCCCAACTAATGATAATATTAGGAAAATTTAAGGCATATACATACATTTTTCCTTTGAAGTCAAATGTCTGTATAGTTTTAGCGAAGCTATGGCAAATATTATATTATGTAGACAACAGCTTCAATTTTCCATTTCAGTTTCCATGTATAGATAACACACAAATTGAATTTCTTCTGCGCCATAATTGAATATGTATTTTATGTACACATGAAATATATATTCAGACATGGTTATACAAAATCTATATTTATAACTGGAAAGTAGTATGGAAATTGAGGTATTTCATTATTTTAGTATCTGAATATTGAAATAAATATTACATGCAAATATTTCATCAGATTATGTTAATAAGGTATATCAAAACAATAAATAAAAATAACATTATAATAATAGTGAAATGGAAAGATGCAAATTGTTGAAAGCAGAGAAATGGTAAGATTTGTCTGTAGGCCACACAATTTAATTTATACTAGTATAGATCAGTTTAACACATTTAATATTTTTTGGCTGAAGTTGAATTATATGTACATGTTACCATCTAAGGCAGTATTTTAAATATCAAAGATTACTACACCTTTTCTCTTTCAACAAAGAATATATCTCAGCTCTTTTATTTTGCTTGACATCTTTCCATCAATATGTTTCCTTGGCAATCACTGTTATTCACGGACATAATTTGCACATAGACCTCAAAATTTTCCCTGCCATTTTAATTAGTGGTTTCTGTTCATACTGTAAGAACTGAGAATGCAAGTATTGAAATCATGTAGTTAATTAATAATAACTATTATTTGCAGAAAAGAAAATATTTTGAAACACAAACCTATTATATTTGAAACACAAATATGTACGGAAAAACAGTGGAACATATATGGCACTGTTGTACAGCTATTAAAAATGAATTAAGTTCATGAAAATTATTTCTATCTGCTTAAGTCTCAAGATTATAGAAACTCTTATTACATTATCTGAAGACTTAGAATAAAGCCCTGCTTCATGATTCCTCAATTTTAAGTATTATCTATGCATCTATCATGTGATCTTTTCAAAATTCTAATTCATCCATGAAGAAAAGGAAATGACATCCTAACTATTTTGCATCTATACCCATAGCCCTGATTTTCAATTAGCTACAGATGTTTGAATTATTTTCTAAGGGATAAAAAGTATTCTCTTCCAGATGCATTAGTTTTCAGATAAAGATTTAAAAATCCAGACACTAAAAAAAACTACTGAAATTATAGATATATATATATAACCATATATTATTTATATATGTGAATATATACATGTTCCTCAGCTCTTCAAAGGAAGGTTTTCCTAATATTGTCTTTGTAAGCTAAAATGTCACCTCTGAATTCAAAAGGGCCAATTCAGTTTAACTCTGACATATACGTTGCTTGATTTATTTACCTATGTATGTAAAATGATAGTCTCATTGACAAGTAAGATTAAATACTTAATATTATACTCACTAGATTAATGAAAATGTACTATGTTTCATTTCCAAACCTCAGTGGAAAATGCTTCTCTAATAACCTATTCATTGGCTGCAAGCTTCACAGAACATTGTCTTCTATTTTCGGAATAAACTTTTATTGTAATTTAGATTCTACTTCAGGCAAACAACCTGTAGTAGTATTTTCTTGCAAAGTTAAAAAAAAATACTTGCAGGCAAACACAAAGAAAAAAATAGAAAGAGCAGACATATTTGCAAGAGAGAATTCTGAGGTGGTAGAGCAATTTCCTAAGTAAAGAGCAGTGTTTTCTCTCAAGAAGACTACACAAAAAATATAAAATTATTTAGGCTACTAATAAGACTATTTGTTTTCTAATTCCTTACAGAAAAACAGTCATTTGTGGATATAACTGATTTTGTCAACTATCATTATTAATATAACATATATTAAATTACAATTGTATTCATGCAATGTCTACTATTTACCTTTCAATTTTAAAAGTCCCCATCATTTATGATATGTGAAAGGTTAAGTGATTCATATGATAGTTTTACTATTCCATGAACAGATAATGATCTTTATTTAAAGGTCTTATAATAGGGGTAGTATAGATTAATGCCATATTCTAAAACTTTAGAGTCTGTTAAAGTAACCTAATGTGCACGTTAACACTCTCACTGCTGAGCCCTACTGCCAGAGTTTCTGAATCAGTAGATCTGGAGTGGGTCTGAGAATGCACATTTCTGAAAAATTACAGGTAATGCTAATGTTTCAATCCAGGCTACAAACTTGGGTCAAAACAATTAGAAGTTTATCTTCACACTTTATTTAAAGCAAGTTATTTTAAAATTAAAACTTAACCTAGAACTATAGTATCAGTTCCTGAAATCTCTATGCCAAGCGTAATTTATGGTAGACAGGGAATCTGACCTAGTTTGATATTGGAAAACACTAGAGAAATTGAACTTTCTCTTAAGTCACCCGGAATGTTATTTCATTAGATAGATTTATTTTTTGTATGTGAGATTCTTTTATGTTTATGAGGAATACTGGATCTATGAACTTTTAGATTATCTAAACAATTTTGATTTAAAACTTATCAAACTTATAATCTTTCAAAAATACCTAAAATTAGGGATTTTAGAAGTTGGCCTTTATGACATTTAATATTATATGACCATGATGATTAATTTGTTTCCTCTTTAACCAGAATCTGTCATCAGAGAACTCTAAAGCACTTGCTAGGTATCATTGTTTTATGAAAGGAGACAGAGAGAGGAGGAGGAGGAGAAGAAGGAGAAGGCGGAGAAGAGGAGGAGGAAGGGAGGATGGGGAGGAAAGAGGCGGAGAAGAAAAGTGACAGGAAAAAAGAAAAGAAAAACACACATCTAAGGACAAAACGTCTTTAAAGCATTTTTTCCCCCTGACTTCCACCCAGGAATACTCAGGCAGAACTGGCTTTATGTATATTTGACCTGTGCAATCACAAGATATTCTGTGTTCAGAAGATCCCTGTGCTTAGTTGAATATTCTGCTATCATTGTCTTGAAATTTCTAATAATTTAGAACAAGCGCCCTGTATATTTGTTTTGCATTGTAGCCCATCCTGTCTTCAGGTAACAAAAATAATTCAAATGTCGTTTTTTTCTCCTCTTCCATTGTAAGTGTATACTTGCTAAATAAAGGTCTCAAAATTTAAAAAATGAATTCAAGCCACAAATACTTCTAAGCATATTTACACATAGGGAATGTGCTAAGTATGACAGAATAAACAGAAGAAAACTAAGGTTGGAGGGAGAAAAACAAAAATAAGCGTATGTATGCTGGGAACAGATAAAGCCTGAAATTCATCAAATAAAGGAAAAAGAATTTGAGTCAAAGACTTCCATGTTTTGGAGGAACACTCCCATGTCTACAGAGGGAAGGGAATCCGAGACTTGTAAATAAGAGGAACATATTGTTGAGCAAAGTGGATTATCACATAATCTACTATGAAGTATTCACAGGCAGATCTAATACTTTATAAATTGCGTGTGGAGGGATTTCTGGCCTAGAGAAGAATAGATAAAATACCCAAATAGCAAAGCTAATCTACTCAATCCATGGCCTCCATTTGGAGGCTCTTATAAATTAT
>NW_012100499.1:362796-391803 GCF_000951045.1 Mandrillus leucophaeus | reverse complement strand
TATTGTAATTTAGATTCTACTTCAGGCAAACAACCTGTAGTAGTATTTTCTTGCAAAGTTAAAAAAAAATACTTGCAGGCAAACACAAAGAAAAAAATAGAAAGAGCAGACATATTTGCAAGAGAGAATTCTGAGGTGGTAGAGCAATTTCCTAAGTAAAGAGCAGTGTTTTCTCTCAAGAAGACTACACAAAAAATATAAAATTATTTAGGCTACTAATAAGACTATTTGTTTTCTAATTCCTTACAGAAAAACAGTCATTTGTGGATATAACTGATTTTGTCAACTATCATTATTAATATAACATATATTAAATTACAATTGTATTCATGCAATGTCTACTATTTACCTTTCAATTTTAAAAGTCCCCATCATTTATGATATGTGAAAGGTTAAGTGATTCATATGATAGTTTTACTATTCCATGAACAGATAATGATCTTTATTTAAAGGTCTTATAATAGGGGTAGTATAGATTAATGCCATATTCTAAAACTTTAGAGTCTGTTAAAGTAACCTAATGTGCACGTTAACACTCTCACTGCTGAGCCCTACTGCCAGAGTTTCTGAATCAGTAGATCTGGAGTGGGTCTGAGAATGCACATTTCTGAAAAATTACAGGTAATGCTAATGTTTCAATCCAGGCTACAAACTTGGGTCAAAACAATTAGAAGTTTATCTTCACACTTTATTTAAAGCAAGTTATTTTAAAATTAAAACTTAACCTAGAACTATAGTATCAGTTCCTGAAATCTCTATGCCAAGCGTAATTTATGGTAGACAGGGAATCTGACCTAGTTTGATATTGGAAAACACTAGAGAAATTGAACTTTCTCTTAAGTCACCCGGAATGTTATTTCATTAGATAGATTTATTTTTTGTATGTGAGATTCTTTTATGTTTATGAGGAATACTGGATCTATGAACTTTTAGATTATCTAAACAATTTTGATTTAAAACTTATCAAACTTATAATCTTTCAAAAATACCTAAAATTAGGGATTTTAGAAGTTGGCCTTTATGACATTTAATATTATATGACCATGATGATTAATTTGTTTCCTCTTTAACCAGAATCTGTCATCAGAGAACTCTAAAGCACTTGCTAGGTATCATTGTTTTATGAAAGGAGACAGAGAGAGGAGGAGGAGGAGAAGAAGGAGAAGGCGGAGAAGAGGAGGAGGAAGGGAGGATGGGGAGGAAAGAGGCGGAGAAGAAAAGTGACAGGAAAAAAGAAAAGAAAAACACACATCTAAGGACAAAACGTCTTTAAAGCATTTTTTCCCCCTGACTTCCACCCAGGAATACTCAGGCAGAACTGGCTTTATGTATATTTGACCTGTGCAATCACAAGATATTCTGTGTTCAGAAGATCCCTGTGCTTAGTTGAATATTCTGCTATCATTGTCTTGAAATTTCTAATAATTTAGAACAAGCGCCCTGTATATTTGTTTTGCATTGTAGCCCATCCTGTCTTCAGGTAACAAAAATAATTCAAATGTCGTTTTTTTCTCCTCTTCCATTGTAAGTGTATACTTGCTAAATAAAGGTCTCAAAATTTAAAAAATGAATTCAAGCCACAAATACTTCTAAGCATATTTACACATAGGGAATGTGCTAAGTATGACAGAATAAACAGAAGAAAACTAAGGTTGGAGGGAGAAAAACAAAAATAAGCGTATGTATGCTGGGAACAGATAAAGCCTGAAATTCATCAAATAAAGGAAAAAGAATTTGAGTCAAAGACTTCCATGTTTTGGAGGAACACTCCCATGTCTACAGAGGGAAGGGAATCCGAGACTTGTAAATAAGAGGAACATATTGTTGAGCAAAGTGGATTATCACATAATCTACTATGAAGTATTCACAGGCAGATCTAATACTTTATAAATTGCGTGTGGAGGGATTTCTGGCCTAGAGAAGAATAGATAAAATACCCAAATAGCAAAGCTAATCTACTCAATCCATGGCCTCCATTTGGAGGCTCTTATAAATTATGAAATCAATGCATTTTCTGTTACCCATAGAAACAAAAATTAATATTTCTTTGTTTTTATCAGATTGCACAAGTTCTTTCTTATAGATTGAAAGAAAATTCTCAAAAGTCTTTTTTCACGCTACTTTTAAAGGACCACCCTAAGGAAGAGAATGCCGCCATTGAGTGCGGGGAGGCAGAGGGGACAGAGATAAGTAAATAGACATTTTGTTTGCATTGTAATTAACTTCCAAGTCTCAGGAAAACAAAACATCCAACATGTTCAATAACTCATCCTCCGTTTGAAATAACAGCACAGTAAAAATGAATTACCCAAGAAATAAAGCATTCTAAAATAGGATATTGGGTCTCCTGTCCAAAAAGGATTTATTTTCATTAAAAAATATGTAAATGGTAAACACTGAATCAAAATTACTCTGGAATTTGAGTAGCAAAATTATAATTGATGATCTTCATAAAGGTAAAATGTATTCTATACTGCATCCTACATGTTCATGTCCTTACAGTTTTACAAATAGGATTCTTGAACTTCTAACTCTTAGGAAATAGTCTTGTTTTGTTTTGTTTTTTGAGACAGTCTCGCTCTCAAGCCTAGGCTGGAGGGTAATGGCGCAATCTCGGCTCACTGCAATCTCCCCCTCCCAGGTTAAAGTGACTCTCAAGCCTCAGCCTTCTGACTAGCTGGGATTATAGGTGTGTGCCACCACGGCTGTTAATTTTTGTATTTTTTTCGAGACGGTGTTTTGCGATGTTTCCCAGTCTGATTTCAAACTCCTGACCTCAAGTGATCTGCCCGCCTCAGCGTCCCAAAGTGTTGGAATTACAGGCATGAGCCACTGTGCCTGACCACTTGGGCAATAGTCATGCAAAAAATAATTACTCTAATGCAGCTATATCATTGTCTCCTTGAATTATGAAGCTAAAAAGTGCATATATTTTTGAAGATCACAGTAAAATGTATTTTGGAGACAAATGCTTGAGAATCAGGCCACTAAAATTTAAATACTGACTGACACTTAGTTCTGTGAATTTGTGAAAATGCTTACATTCTCTGAACCTCACTTTTTTATTTATATTAATGACAACAAGAGCAAAATATCATAACTGTTTTGAGAATTAAATGAATTAGATGTAAAATGCTGAGAATGGTCCCAGTATTCAGTAATTATTATTAGTAGTATCACAATATAGCAAGTTCCAAGACTAATGAAACAATCACAAAAGGCCACCCAGAGGAAGTGCTTTATGAAACTGAATTTAACTTCCCCAAAAATGTTATGTACACATTGCTACATTTTTATGATCATTTTGATGTAAGAGCCCTATTTACAAAATTTTTAAAAAATGTTAAAATGTATAGAATAAATTTATAAATTTATATATAAGCACATATTGCTTAACTGGTCTGACATATTAGACTTGAATAAAGCAAGGTCTGTGTTTTACTCACTTTCGCATTATTTATGCAAAATTCCAAGATTAAGAAATATTTGCTGGACTGAAATTGCCATATGACTTCAACTATTGGCACAAATTACTTCGAAACATTATAGAAAGGTTATGTTCTTTAAGATAATAGAAGAGGAGGCCGGGCGCGGTGGCTCACGCCTGTAATCCCAGCACTTTGGGAAGCCGAGGCGGGTGGATCACAAGGTCAGGAGATCGAGATCACGGTGAAACCCCGTCTCTACTAAAAATACAAAATATTAGCCGGGCGCAGTGGCGGGCGCCTGTAGTCCCACCTACTTGGGAGGCTGAGTGAGGCAGGAGAATGGCGGGAACCCGGAAGGCGGAGCTTGCAGTGAGCTGAGATCCGGCCACTGCACTCCAGTCTGGGCGACAGAGCGAGACTCTGTCTCAAAATAAATAAATAAATAAATAAATAAATAAAAATAAAAATAAAAGATAATAGAAGAGGAAATGATTAAAATTTTAGATGTGGCCTGTAGGAGACCTTAGACATCAAGAAGTCCAGGATTTTCATTAGAGAGATGAGAAAACTTGACCTCAAGAAGTCAAATTGCGTATCAATATATAAAGCTAGTGAACACCTGCAGTGAGATTATAACCCAAATTCTCCATCAGCACTGGTCACACCAACACTAGGGATTATGAGACCGTTTAGTTTTTAATTCCTAAGTGTATAATAATTTTGCCTTATAACACTCATAACAATAGTTTTCTTTCCACTGTTGAAAATGCCTAGGAAAAGGACAAATCAACCAATTGCCTTGCTCTGCTCCTAGAAAAATGACCTCTTTACTCCCTCAGACACTGTGCTCTTTTTAAAAAGAATCAATGTAAACCTTACCTGTAAAGAAAATGTCACCCAATTATATTTCATTATTTTAAGTGTTATGGATATAGGAAATAAAACAAAAGCCAAGAAAATTCTATCAAAATGTTAACCCTAAGCATTCTTCCATTATGAGTCAAGTGAATAAAAATACAATGTTAATTTTTTTCAGCAACACCAATTACATCTTGGCAAGGATCCAATTACAGTTGATATATCTGTTTGAAATCTTACGTTTTTCTGGTGACTAAAGTTTGTTTTAGAGATGACACATATTCCTGAAATGATTTACTTCATTTTCTCACAGAATATCACATCTCAGGCAAATATATCTACAAATATATACATATGTATATACATATGTACGTGTTTGTGTGTATGTGTATATATATGTATGTAAATATATATACACAATATATATGAATATATATAAATATATATATACACACATACACGCACATTTTTATGATCACTTTGATATAAATAAGAGCCCTATTTACAAAATGTTTTAAAAATGTTAAAATTTATAGAATAAATTTGCAAAACAAAACCATTCAAATCAGCAGACTGGAAAGCTTTGAAGAGTATTCTACATACACAATGAAATTTCTATTCCACTCCTATCTGTTTTCTTATAATAAAACCAATATATAATTTTTGCAACTTTTAGCAGTCTCTACTGATATTATCCATATCTCTGACTCTTCCATTAGGAGATGGGAGTCTCTGGTTCCTGGGTGTATTACCAATGCTTAAAACAATGCTGGAAAAATAATAAATATTTGATAAATAAATGCATCAATGGTTAAAAAGGTCTACAGAGATTCTCTTGATGCAGAATAATCTGTCAGCATTGTGCTTAAAACAAGTGCTTCCAATAAAAGCCCGATTTCAGTTCAGCAGCCACAGTGATGCTTTGAAGATATATGCTTATTATCACTCTGTCCTCAGAAAACCCTCCATATTGTTTTTTAAATTTGCTCCTATTTCTCTCCAAAGGATAGCCACTAGACACAGTGCAACACTGAGTCACCCCTTTGACCTCCTAGCCTCACTTCTTACAAATTCACTATCATTCTGTTAGATCCAGGCACGTGGACCACCTTCCTGTTCCTTAAAAGTGCCAGGCACATGCAGACCTTAAGCCCTTTGTACTGGCTGCTTATAATGTGTCATGTTGTGGTCCTTAAAAATTATTGCCTTAAAGGATGAAACTTTATGCTTTTTAAGGCTATTTGGTTTTTAAAAATTAAACAAGATCTGCTTAAAGCAAAAATTGCAAGTGATTGTGGGATGGGTTGGAGGAAGGGGTGATCTTGTTCCTCAGTTAGCTGTATCAGTATCTTTGACTAAATGGCTTCTTTGCTTTCCCTCTTACTAAATGCACAGCTTTTACTAAGAAGTTGACTAAGGAAAGACTAGGATTATAAAATATGGACTCAGGTCCTTGGGAATCACTGTAGAAAAAATTTATATGAGTTTTATTTTTTAATTTTGAAATACTGAAATAATGTTTTAAATGGTGCTATGAAACCATGGAATTATTCAATTGTCAGAAAGCAAAGTAGAACAAAAAATTTCAGAAATCGAAGAAAATTCTCTTGATTTTTGTCAGATTTTACACAGAAATTTGGACAGACTGAGAAACAAAAGCTCATGTCCTCCATTCCCTAGTTTTCCCTGCAGAGGAACGATGGGTTAGAACATTCTTATATGTTCCTTCAAGATCAAATGTTCTGTTTCACCAAAGTGCCAGCTCTTATTTTCTATCCCTACAAGACTTTCTTCCATATTATCCTCTTCGTGTGAATAATTTCTTATATTAGGAGCTACCTACCTACTTTTTCTCCTACATTCTGCCAGTGCTTTTTCTTTCAGTAGGTATTATAGAGTCAGGTTGCCAAAGGAGGTAAGGGGGAGCTACAGTGAGAGCAAGTACACAAAGGGGAGCACCCCGGGGAGGTTTGCAATTGCTCTCTCAAATGTATACCACTGAAATGAACAGCAAAACTTTCCCTAAGATAGTGAGGAGGAAAACAAGATTTTAAAGTAAACCCACAAAATTACACTTGCATACTCACTTTGATGCGGCAACCCCATGTCTAGGAGTCTGTCCCAGAAATTCGGCTGCATAGAAGTAAAGTGACATGTGCATATGGTAATTTGTGATGACTTAACTTGTAACAGTTAAAGCTAAGAAACAGCCCGGTTTCCATAAAGAGGGGACATACGTAAACCATAAGTGGGATACAATGCAACATAAGAGTGAGAAAGTTCTCCACTTACTGTGGGGAACAATCTCCAAGATATGTTTGAAAAACCAATCAAGGTGAAGAATAACATGTATATTATGCTACCATTGTATTAATAGAGAAACTGAGAGCATATACTTATATTTGATATTTATTCATAAAAATTCTAGAATTAAGTCTAATAATTTTTATGTTTTAATTTCTTTAAAATTTAATTTGCACTTGTAATTTTACAAAAACAATTAAAGCGTTCCCCATATGCGCTGACTGAGAGGGAGGTACACTCTCTATCGAAACACATAGATGACAAGAAATTATTCTTCTACACACCATTTAAATTATCCATATTCGAACTTTATAAATTAAATATCTATTCAAATACATCTGATCTTTGACAAAGTTGACAAAAACAAGTAACAGGGAAAGGATTCCCCATTTAATAAATGGTGCTGGGAAAACTGGCTAACCATATTCAGAAAACAGAAACTGGACCCCTTCCTTACACCTTATACAAAAATTAACTCAAGATACATTAAAGATGTAAATGTAAAACTCAAAGCCATAAAAACCCTAGAATAAAACACAGGCAATACCGCTCAGGACATAGGCATGGACAAAGACTTCACGACAAAAACACCAAAAGCAATGGCAACAAAAGCCAAAATTGACAAATGGGATCTAATTAAACTAAAGAGCTTCTGCACAGCAAAAGAAGCTATCATCAGAGTGAACAGGCAACCTATAGAATGGGAGGAAATTTATGCAATCTATCCATCTGACAAATGGCTAATATCCAGAATCTACAAGGAACTTAAACACATTTACAAGAAAAAAACAAACACCCCATGAAAAAGTGGGCAAAGGATATGAACAGACACTTCTCAAAAGAAAACATGTATGCAGCCAACAAACATGAAAAAAAGCTCATCATCACTGGTCATTAGAGAAATGCAAATCAAAACCACAATGAGATACCATCTCACGCCAGTCAGAATGGCAATGATTAAAAAGTCAGGAGACAATAGATAGTGGTGAGGCTGTGAAGAAATAGGAATGCCTTTACACTGTTGGTGGGAGAGTAAATTAATTCAACCATTGTTGAAGATAGTGTGGTGATTCCTCAAGGATCTAGAACTAGAAATACCATTTGACCCAGCAATCCCATTACTGGGTATATACTCAAAGGATTTTAAATCATTCTGCTATAAAGACACATGCATATGTATGCTTATTGTAGCACTATTTACGATAGAAAGATTTGGAACCAACCCAAATGCCCAGCAATGATAGACTGGATAAAGATAAGGTGGCACATATATACCATGGAATAGCATGCAGCCATAAAAAAGAATGAGATCATGTTCTTTTCAGGGACATGGATGTAGCTGGAAGCCATCATTCTCAGCATACTAACACAGGAACAGAAAACCAAACACCTCATGTTCTCACTCATATGTGGGAGTTGAACAATGAGAACACATGAACACAGGGAGGGGAACATCACACACTGGGGCCTGTCAGGGAATGGGGGACAACAGGAGGGAGAGCATTAGGACAAATACCTAATGCATGCAGGGCTTAAAACCTAGATGACGGGTTGATAGGTATAGCAGAACACCATGGTACATGCTTACCTATGTTACAAACCTGTACATTCTGCACATGTATCCAGAAACTTAAAGTAAAATTAAAATAAAACAAAAAAATGCATTTCACAATGAAATTATTAAATAGGAAACCTTACGTTTGATTAAATTTGGTATATTTTTAAGAGGAACACCACTGGAGTTTTGTTCGCTTTTTAAATTTTTAAAATTTTTCATTAAGATATAATTGATGAAAGTTGTATATGTCCGTTATTAATAAATATATACAATCTAAAATGATTTCCACAATCAAGCTAATGAACATATCCATGTACTTAAGATCTACTGTCTTAGCAAATTTCAAGTATGCAGTACATTATTATTAGCTATAGTCACTAAGCTACACACTAGGTCTCTAGAACTTACTTAGCTTATAACTGCACATTTGTACCTTTGATGGGGAGATGTTGATCTCTCCCAATCTCTGAGCCCTGATACCCACTCTTCTACTCTCTGTTTCTGTGAGCTCAGTGTTTTAACATTACACATAAAGCAAGATCACACAGTATTTGTCTTGCTGTCCCTGACTTATTTTACTTAGCATATGTCCTCCATGTTTATCTATGTTGCTGCAAATGACAAAATTTCCTTTTTTTATTTTAGATTTCTTAATTTCAATTGTAACTTTTAAGGCTGAGTAATACCCATTTTCTATTTGTCTATCCATTCATCTACTGATTGACACCTAGGTTATTTCCATCTCTTGGCTATTGTGAGTAATTATGCAATGAACATGGGAATGCAGATACCTCTTCAAGATTAGTGATTTTATTTCCTTTCAATATGTAATATACCCAGTAGTGGAGTTGCTGGATCATATGATAGTTCTATTTTTAACTTTTTGAGGAATCTCCATACTTTTTTCAATAATGGTTGTACCAATTTACATCCCCATCAACAATGTATAAGGGTTCTCTTTTTTTCATGTTCTTGCCAACACATTTTATTTTGACATTTTTATTGTAGCTATCCTGACAGATGTGAGGTAATAGAAATACTGTGGTTTTTGTCTTTCCTTTTTGATTAGTTATCTTAAATATATTTTCATACAACTATTGGTTATTTGTATGTCTTAATTGGGAAAATGTCTATTAAAAGTTCTTTGCCAAATTTTTTATTCAGGTTATTATTATGATTTGCCATTGATTGGTTGGAGTTCCTTATTATTTTGGATATTAACACCTTGTCAGATATGTTTGCAAATATTTCCTACTATTCCACGGGTTGCCTTTTCATTTTGTTTCTGCACAGAAAGGTTTTAGTTTAATGTAATCCCACCTGTTTATTTTTACTTTGGTTGCCTGTGTTTTAGCAACAATTGATATAAAAAAATTTGCCAAGAGCAGTATCAAGGGGCTTTTCCCCTATTTTCTTATAAGAGTTTTTGGTTACAGATCCTATGTTTAAATTTTTAATCAATTGTGAGTGATTTTTAATTATGCTCTGAAATAAGGATTCAATTTCATTTCTTTTGCATGTGTATATTCAGGTTTTAAAACGTATTTTATTTAACAGACTACCATTTCCCCATTGTGTATTGTTAGCACCTTTGTTGAAGATCACTTAGTCATATACACATAGGTTTATTTTTGGGCTTTCTATTCTGCTTAATTCCTCTGTATGTCTGTTTTTTAACAGTACCATACTGTTTTGATTACGGTGGCTTTGTAATATAATCTGATATCATAAAACATGATACCTCCAGCTTTGTTCTTTTTCCTCAATAATACTTTAGCTATTTATTTGAAGGGCTTTTTTTTGTTTCATATTCATTTAAATTTGTTTTTGTATTTCTTCGAAAAAATGGCACTGGAATTTTGATAGGGATTGAGTTGAGTCTGTAGATTGCTTTGAGTAATACAAAAATTGTATGAGAGCATAAGACTCAATGGTAAAATAAGCAAACAGTGAAAATTAGAATGTCCTAATACTGTAATGCTGGTATATAAATTGCTTACATCTCAAGTATAAAGTCAAAAGACAAAACTTTTAAAAATAACTAAGTTACAATAATTTGATAATAACTAAACAATATAAAAAGATATAAATTGTGACAAATCTAAACAGGCAAATAATAAATAAGGAAATTGAATCAGTAAGGAAAAGTTTCCCATCAAAGAGAAGCCTAGGATCTGATGGTTTTACTTGTGAAACTACCAAACATTTAAAGAATAATACCAATTCTTCTCAAACTCTGTCTGAAAATGGAGTCAGAAACACTTCCATATTTGTTCTATGAGACCAACAACCAAGATACCAAAGCCAGACAAGGACACTACAAGGAAAGAAAACTATTGACCAATATTCCACATGAGCACAGATACAAAAATCCTCAATAAAACACTAGCAAACCAATCTAAGAGCACATTACAAAGATCATATACCATACCATGGGATTTATCCATAGGATTCATGAATAATTAAACTTATGCAAATAAATTACTGTGATATACCACATTAACAGAATAAAGAACAAAAATCACATGAACAACTCAATAGGTGCAGAAAAAGTCTTGACAATATTCAACAACCTTTATAATAAAATATCTCAACACATTAGATATAGAAAGTATGTATCTCAACACCATAAAGGTCATATATCACAGGCCCACAGTTAACATTATGTTCAACAATGAAAAGCTGAAATATTTTCCTCTAAGATCAGGAAAAAACATACGGACATCCAGTCCTGCCACTTCTACTCAATATAGTACTAGAAGTCCTAGCCAGAAAAATTAGGCAATAAAAAATAATTAAAAACATCCAAATTGGGCTGGGCACGGTGGCTCACACCTGTAATCCTAGCACTTTGGGAGGCTGAGGCAGGTGGATCACGAAGTCAGGAGATCGAGACCATACTGGCTAACATGATGAAACCCCATCTCTACTAAAAATACAAAAAATTACCTGGGCGTGGTGGCAGGCACCTGTAGTCCCAGCTACTTGGGAGGCTGAGGCCGGAGAATGATGTGAACCCGGGAGGTGGAGCTTGCAGTGAGCACAGATTGTGCCACTGCACTGCAGCCTAGGTGACAGAGTGAGACTCTCTCTAAAAAAATAAAAAATCCAGATTGCAAAGGAATAAAAAATTGTCTCTTTTTGTAGATGACATATATATATATATATATATAGAGAGAGAGAGAGAGAGAGAGAGAGAGAGAGAGAGAGAGAGAGAGAAAACTTTAAAGACCCCACCAAAAAACTGTTGGAACTGATAAACAGATTCAGTAAGGATGCAGAATACAAAAATCAAGGCACAAACATCAATTAAGTTTCTAGAAACTAACTTCAAAGTACCTGAAAAAGAAATTAAAAAAAAAAAATCTCATTTACAATAGCATTAAAAAGAATAAAATTTTCAGGAATAAATTTAACTGAGGAGGTAAAAGATCTGAAAACTATAGGCTGAAAACTATAAAACATTTGAAAAAAATTGAAGCAGACACAAATCAGTGGGAAGATACACTATGTTCATGAGTTGAAAGCATTAAAATTATTAAAAGGTCCATAGTACACAAATGAACAACTTTTTTTTTGTTTGTTTGAGATGAAGTTTCACTCTTTTTTGCCCAGGTTGGGGTGCAATCGCATGATCTTGGCTCACTGCAATCTCCGCCTCCCGAGTTCAAGCTATTCTCCTGCCTCAGCCTCCAGAGTAGCTGGAATTACAGGCATGTACCACCACGCCCAGCTAATGTTGTATTTTTAGTAGAGACCGGGTTTCACCATGTTGGTCAGGCTAGTCTAGAACTCTTGACATCAGGTGATCCACCCGCCTTGGTCTCCCAAAGTGCTGGAATTACAGGCATGAGCCACCATGCTTGGCCCCAAATGAGTAACTTTAACGATAAATGCATTTAAAGGTCAATGCAATAACATTACCAATAACTAATACCAATTCTTCTCAACCTTATCTTTGGGCTTCCTAGACCCCTTTTTATTAAGCAATATTTTCATGTACCAGGACTATCCCCAGACTTTGTCCCACGATTCTCAAACACCATCAATAGTTTTACCTTTTAATTATAATAAAATTACTTTCTCTCTATTAACTACTTACTGTTTTTCTAAGTATCTACCAATACATAGACAGCAGTCATGATATCTGTCTGTTACCTAGAAACACACATCCTGAGATGGTAGTCTCCTGGTTCTACTTTTAACCCAGGAACCTGGAATTTGAGTGCAAAGGGGTTCCATTACAAGCCACAATGTGAATTTAAAAATTAGATGGGAGCACTGAGAGATTTTATATCTATCTTATGTGAAGAATTCAACATTTTCTTGAAAACCTCATTGATGTGTTATTTGATTAACTGTCTTTTCAAGATATTATATAGTGCTTTCTCCTGAGAAAAAATTTTTACTTAGTTTGATTTACTATCGAATCAGTAGCTAGCATGATTTAGTATAGTTTCAATTACATCTGATCTCATAAATTCACATATGTGCAACTTTATAGATATTGTGCATGCATTTAGCAATTCTTGTACCTAGGAAAAAAGACTTAAACATGTGGGGGTTTTTTACATTCAAAAAAATTTTATAAAGATGAGACAGTTAACATTTTTTCTCACTGTTGAATGTTCTTTGAAACAAATAAATTCAATTTATATTGATACCTACACATTTATTCATTTGTGGTACATCCTCCCTCTGAAAAAAAAAGAAATCACATTTAAAATAAGATTTTGATTAAGAAGAATTTTCATTCTGCTGTTAAAAATAGATTTTTCAGAAAACAAAACTTTTACATGGACTTTAATAAAACATCATTCCTTGACGATTAAAAAATCAGGAAACAACAGATGCTGGCGAGGCTGTGGAAAAATAGGAATGCCTTTACACTGTTGGTGGGAGTGTAAATTAGTTCAACCACTGTGGAAGACAGTGTGGCAATTCCTCAGGGAACTAGAACCAGAAATACCATTTGACCCAGCAATCCCATTACTGGGTATATACCCAAAGGATTATAAATCATTCTGCTATAAAGATACATACACATCTATGTTTATTGCAGCACTATTTACAATAGCAAAGACTTGGAACCAACCCAAATGCCCAGCAATGATAGACTGGATAAAGGAAATGTGGCATCTATACACCATGGAATACTATGCAGCCATAAAAAGAATGAGATCATGTTCTTTTCAGGGACATGGATGAAGCTGGAAGCCATCATTCTCAGCATACTAACACAGGTACAGAAAACCAAACACGGCATGTTCTCATACATGTCAATTGAACAATGAGAACACATGGACACAGGGAAGGGAACATCACACACCGGGACCTGTTGCTGGAGGATAAGAGGAGGGAGAGCATTAGGACAAACACCTAATGCACGCAGATCTTAAAACCTAGATGACGGGTTGAACACCATGACACATGTATACCTTTGTAACAAACCTGCACATTCAGCACATGTATCCCAGAACTTAAAGTAAAAAACAATAATAATAAATACAACATTCTTAAAAATAATCTAACAGTGTACATATGCCATCTATTTAGATCAACAGTTCTAATTTCTAATTCCTGTTTCAAATAAAGGAACATTTTATGTTACTAAAATGATTTGAGAAGCCAAAAGGACTTTTGTTTTTTGTGGGTTGTGTGTATCAAAATCTTTGTGAAAAATTACTATGTTCTATATCTCCCTCAGAATACAAAAAAGAAAGAAGAGTGAAATTGTACCACTGTTTTCCACTTTTTTTTTTTTTTTTTTTTGAGACGGAGTCATGCTCTGTCACCCAGGCTGGAGTGCAGTGGCCGGATCTCAGCTCACTGCAAGCTCCGCCTCCCGGGTTCACGCCATTCTCCGGCCTCAGCCTCCCGAGTAGCTTTCATGTCTGGTTGAATAGCACGCAGCAGGATTACCACATGTGATTGTGGATTCCATCTGTTGCCTCCCGCATATATGTAGTCGGATAATGGAGAAATATTTAAAAATAATTTTTCCATGATTGTAGATATTTTTCTTTGCTTCTACCACAAAGTTTAACAAGCGCACAAGTGGTGATTTCTTAAAGGTTAGCTGCAATGTGGAATGTGAATTAGTATCAATGTCCTTTTTGTACTTTGTTACATTAAACTTTATTTTTTGAATTAAATTAGAATTAAATTGATCATTTACCCATGCATAATTTTGTAACATCATGTACTGGTCAGTTGGTATATATTGTCTCACTGAATTATGTAGCTCATGGAAATGTGGACACATTCTGTTTTATGACATCAAGATATCACATTTGTTAATATCACCAATAGTCTCATCAGAAAAGTCTTTCAGAATCACGAATCTCTCAAGCTCATGATGATAGACACAAGTTTTCCAAAAGTCTAGTTTTCACTAGAAATTTTCAGTACAGTCATTGACAACAAATACTGTCAGTTATCCTTGAAGTGACAGTCTGACATCACTGACAATTTTTAGAAAATACCTTTCAAATACTAAAATCCAAATAATTGGTGTCGGTCATTCTTTACAATAAAAATTGTGTCCCATGGAAAACCACCTAGTATAGCTCACAGCTCAAACAACTGCGTATGAAACAACCGCATATGAAACAGCTGCATATGAAACAACTGCACCTACTCAAGTAAAGCATCATCTTTCCTTTTGTAACAAATGTGTGTAGTGTGCCCTTCCCGTTTCACCACAGAGAATTTTTAAAACACATGGATTTGAGGGTCACTCAAGTGTTACTCTCCTAAACAGTAAAGAGAATAAAAGGAAGCCACTAATCAAAGCAGAGTCATAAACTGATGAATTATTATTTTATAAGGTGAAGTTTTCTTTACATCTTCCTCCATTCCTTTGTATGATACTATTCCTTCTATTTATGTCAAAATAGAAAGTGTTTCCCAAGCCTAGTTCCATACAGGAAAATGTAAAGTTAAATTTTTGTATCAGAATTGCTCAATAAATATTCTATCGTGTTGATGTTATGAATATTCACTCCATCTCTTAGGTGACTTTACTGTTCTTTACTTGGGCCACAGAATGCAGATCTAATTTTGACATTAGTAAGTTACCATATGTGTTATCGTTTAGCTCTCTGGGTTATATCATACATAGAATTTATATGATTTCTAAACATTTTTAAGACGTGCGTAGATAGCATTAAATGTTGAGAATAAGCAAAAGTTTCTGATTAGCCTTAGTTTTCAAACTAGCTTCAATCACAGATAAAATTCACTAAAGAATATAATCAGTATTCCAAAAATTATTGTGTGGGTATCTTCACAATTCATTCACCTTCTAATTCTTTTTTTTTTTTTTTTGAGATACAGTCTCACTCTGTCACTCAGACTGGAGTGGAGTGGCACCATCTTGGCTCACTGCATCCTCTGTCTCCCAGGTTCAAGTGATTCTTCTACCTCAGTCTCCTAAGTAACTGCAATAACAGGCATGCGCCACTACACCCAGATAATTCTGTATTTTTAGTAGCGACAAGGTTTCACCATGTTGACCAGGCTGGTCTCAAACTCCTGACCTCAAGTGATCCACCTACTTTGGCCTCCCAAAGTGCTGGAATTACAGTCATGAGCCACTGCGCCCGGCCTCACCTTCTAATTCTATCTCTTTATAATAAGGCCACTTGATTTGTTTCGTAGTTAGAACTCTTTTTTATAAAGTGCACAGAAGTGCTTGGATTTATGCTGAAAAATGCTGAATAAAATAAATACAAATGAAGTAGAGATCTCAGTCCACTGGATTCATTATGTGGAACACAGGGCAGTAGAAGTATTTGTTGTCACTTTGCTAGTTGATGAAAAGTATCTGGATTTATTTCATATAATGTACACTATTTCAGTTTTAGGAGAGTTTCTGAGAAATTGTTAAATTATATTCTTGAGATAAAGAGTTGAGGTGTGATAACCAGTTGGAGAAAAGTTTAGGGATAAATTTTCCCAAATAAGAAGTATAAATGCAAAGACGATAAGATATTTATAATTCTGACTGTGTGTTTTAAAAAATACCTGTTACATATTAGAGTTAATAAAGACAAAATAGGTAGAAAGCATAATAAAATTGGAATTAAAATTATTTTTTGATTTAAGTGACCTAAATCACATGAAAATAAAATATAGAATATGTTTTTTACAAGGCATAGTACCAAGAGCAAATAGTTGCAAATATTATTTTAAGCTAATGGTTTAAATCATATATTACTTTACTGAATCTTTGGCTGGGGAGTTAATCTAGAACAATAATTGCATTTGTACTATTGGCAAGAACCTGTGGCTGAATGTAATGGAGCAGCATCTCACTGGGAAGCAAATGACTTCATTTGCTCTTCAGCCACTCACAACACCTCCAGCAGCTTAAGCATGGCACCTAGCTTACCGTGGAGCAAAATAATTCTGCACAGGATGACGGGCTTTCCTTTTGATGTGCTAATTAGTCATAAAATTCACACTGGAATCAAAGTAATGAATGATCAGAAATTGTTACCTACAGGTTGCATCATTTGGAAATGTGTAAATAATCAGGCTAAGATTCTGGATTTAAGATCTCTTTGCCAAGTGGTAGTCAGCCAATACACAGGCCGCGTTTGCCTGTGTTGACCGTGTATTTGAAAGCTCAGGAGAGCCTTCAGCATCTTGTAGTCCTCATGAGTCCCCACTGTCATGATTATGCCTTTCTTCCACCTTTGTCCCCAAGATAGGCTCCTAGGAACTCTGATTTCAGAAAGATACCTGGAAGCAAATCCTCTCACAAAATATATTTAATAAAACCATTAACAGCCTACAGACATGAAGAAAAAACGATTTCAAATTCTTATAAGAAAAACATAATTATATTTAGCAATGCACTAGCTTTATTAAGTGGAAAGGGCATGAACTCAGGATAAAAAATACAAACAACAACAATAATACTATAACAAAGGAGAAACATGCACACCTGATGTCATAGGTTTTGTAAAGTAAGTAGAGTTTTTGTCTTAATACATAATTTCTATCCCACAAAATCTAACTTTGCACGGCTTAAGACAATAAATGACCAGTAAGAACATCAAGAAACATAACTATCCTACAGCCTTTTATGCATAGGTAATAATTACAAATGCGTATGTGTGTGGAAAATATATTTTCAATATATTTTTAAAACTTCAAAACTCATATTTCCATATGAGTAAGCTAAGTATCTTACACCAACTCTTTTACCAAGAGTAGACATTAGCCCTGGAATCTACAAGAATCCAAAAATTAGATCAATTATCCTTCAAGTACCAGCAAAAAATCTAAAAAAGTTCCCTGATGGGCCGGGCGCGGTGGCTCAAGCCTGTAATCCTAGCACTTTGGGAGGCCGAGAAGGGCGGATCACGAGGTCAGGAGATCGAGACCATCCTGGCTAACATGGTGAAACCCCATCTCTACTAAAAACAAAAAACAAAAAAACTAGCCGGGCGAGGTGGCGGGTGCCTGTAGTCCCAGCCACTCGGGAGGCTGAGGCAGGAGAATGGCCTAAACCCGGGAGGCGGAGCTTGCAGTGAGCTGAGATCCGGCCACTGCACTCTAGCCTGGGCGGCAGAACGAGACTCCGTCTCAAAAAAAAAGAAAAAAAAAAGTTCCCTGATGACTCATGGACTCACCATCCTTCACTGCCCCAAGGTCCTTTAAGTCACTTCCTTTCCCCAAAAGCCCAGATACCATTTTGAAGAAAAAGCAGAGAAGAGGAATCTAAAAGACTGAGGTATTAAACCTATAGAAACTAATGATATACTTGACTGTGCTGATTAAAATCCTCTTTTAAGCTTCTAAGTTTGCTGCATTGGACTACATTTCATATATTTTTCCTCTACCACCAATCAAGGGCGTGTCTGTGACGGGGGAAAAAAGCAAAGCTTCACACATCCAAGTTGTAGTACTATCAATTATGTGATCAGAATGAATTCAGTAAGATAAAAAGAAATAGATGAAAAGAAGAAAATGACAAAAGAAATGCAATTAATTCCCTGGGCCTTTTGATCTGTTATAATTTTATTTAACATTCGTTTCATCTCCTACAAATTTCTCTCTGTCTCTACTTCAGAGCTGATGCTCTAACAATTATGTTTATCTTCATGCATCTGATGGCTTTTCTCTGTTCACCTCACATTTCCTGTTATTTTGTTGTCTGTCACCTCTGGATTTCAACACATCCCAAAAATTTCTCTCCTATTGTGTCCAGAATTGGTTCCGTCCGGTGGGTTCTTGGTCTCCCTGACTTCGAGAATGAAGCCACGGACCCTCACAGTGAGTGTTACAGTTCTTAAAGATGGTGTGTCCGGAGTTTATTCCTTCAGCTGTTCAGATGTGTCCAGAGTTCTTCCTTCTGGTGGGTTTGTGGTCTTGCTTACTTCAGGAGTGAAGTTGCAGACCTTCGCATTGAGTGTTACAGCTCTTAAAGGTTGCCCATCCGGAGTTGTTCATTCCTCCCGGTGGGTTTGTGGTCTTGCTGACTTCAGGAGTAAAGCTGCAGACTTTCACAGTGAGTGTTACAGCTCATAAAGCTAGTGCGAACCCAAAGAGTGACCAGCAGCAAGACTTATTGCAAAGAGCAAAAGAACAAAGCTTCCACACTGTGGAAAGGGATGCCAGGGGGTTGCAGCTGGCTAAGGTGGCCAGCTTTTATTCCCTTATTCGGCCCCACCCACATCCTGCTGATTGGTCCATTTTACAGAGTGCTGATTGGTGCGTTCACAAACCTTTAACTTGACACAGAGCGCTGATTGGTACATTTACAAACCTTTAGCTAGACACAGAGCACTGATTGGTGTATTTATAATCCTTTAGCTAGACAGGAAAGTTTTCCCAGTCCCCACCTGACCCACAAGCCCAGTTGCTTCACCTCTGACTATTATGATTTTCTCTTTGACTTCCTTATCTTCCCACGTCCTGCCTGTACTGTCAATGCCCAGTGATCAAGGTGTTACAGGTAGTTCAGCATGAGCAGGGCAGAAGTGGGCTCCCCACTCCACCCACTAGAAATATCAGGTGATGCTTTGGCAATTACTGCATTGCCTCTCTAAAAGTGGTAAGTTGTGCAGCCAGCTCCAGGGAGAGGCCATTTCCTGATGGTCCACATTTGTTAATATTAAAGTGTTAGTTAAGGGCAGGCCCAGGGAGAAGAAACTTCCTAGGCATGCACACTAAGAGACAAAAATGGTGAAGTATGATCTTTCGGGTACAGACCACTGGTAAATGGAAGAAAGCCTCAGGTGGGCATGCGTGCAACTCCCTAAACACACTGCGTGCTAGGGACATGGTTAAACAGGGCACTTGATCTTCTCTTCTCTTCTCTCTCTTGGACTTTCATGCACCCAATTGAATCTCTTCCAAAAGTTCTTTTCTGTTCTAAAGACTTTTTAATACACTTCCACTCCTGCTCTGGAACTCACCTCGGCCTCTTTTTCTGCATGCTGCCTCTCAGTCAAATTCTTTCTTCTGAGGGAGCAAGGGCTGAAATTGCTTCAGACCTGCACAGATTCGTTGCTGATAACTCAGGGTAACTCGGATCTCTTCCACGGGTAACGAAGGGGCCTGTGCGGTGGCTTCCATTGTTAATGTTCCAAGGAAAACAGGTTGCAAGGTTTCTCAAAAGTAATTTCTGCAGCTTATGAGTGTGGTATCAAAATACGATATATTTTAATTTTGAGGTTTTTTTTTTTTATGATTCTATTTCTCCAGTGGATTGGAATCAAGAATAGAGACTGTGGGAAAACGAGAAAAATTGAAACCAACCCAGTTGTCCCATAAACAGTTTTCTTATTTTGTTTTGATAAACATAGAAATTGACCCTTCTGGTCTTAAAGCATGAAACATGTATTTGTTTTTTCTGAGTTCTTTCCTCAGGAAAGAACCTTCAGACCTCTCAAAAAAAATGATAAAACAACTGAAACTCACCCAATAATAATATCCATATAATGAGATGCCAGACCCCTCATTCATCATGACTGCTGCGTGGTCCCTCACTAGTTTCTGTTTTCTTACACATTGTCATATTTCTTCCCTGCTATATAAACCCCTAGTTTCAGTTGGTCTCAGAGATGGTTTCAACTGAACTCCCATCTCCTTGGCTATAGCACCCAATTAAAACCTTCATCCCTGGCAATACTCATCTTCTCAGTGACTGGCTTTCTGTGCAGCAAGCAGCAGGACCCAGACCAAACCCCTGGTGTTTTGGTAACAAATTAACTCTATTTGTCCATGCCAATGTACAGCTAAGGAATTCTAAGAATCAGAAGTTGAAGGGCCAGCATGAGTTTGTTATTTTTCCACAAGTTCTTTCAGTAAATTCAATAAAATATATTTTATAATACATTTTCAATATATAATAAAACTCTTTATTCTTCAGTGGTCATTGACTCTACCCTTCACCTGAAATGGGAAACGGTAAGCAGAGAAAGAGAAGTGTGAAATGAAACTAAAGAGATGAAATGGACCAGATTACTAAAGAGATTTTGGTTTGGGGGACTTTTTTCTCTAGACAAAAGGAGAGAAATAAAAGTCTTTTAAGGAAGAGAATGTCATAGTGTAATTGGCAATTAAAGCCATTGAGAGAACTTCTGCTGAAAGAAACCACAAGGGAGGTCAAAATCGCTGCTCCATATGGAAAACAAGCCTATGGAAAGTAATGTACTTGCAGTACTATGTGTGGAGGGCTAAGGGAGATACACTGGGCTTGGATCTGAAATGTAACTTCCCTAGGATTTTCAGTAATATTTTGTGATGATAGTTGTTATGGGATACTGTAAAATTTGAGTTTTACCTGGTTTCCTAATGCATAAAAATGCTTTCATAATAGTAATATTTGTTTTGAAATATAAATCAGTATGATTACAGAATATATGTTCTTGTGTACACATGTGTGGATGTGTGTGGACCTCGAGACATGTGCATATATATGTGGCATATATATATATATATATATATATGTCTGTTTATGTGTATGTCTGTGTGCACATGGCATTTGTGTGTTTGTGTATCTTTGGCAAGGGAACGATAGAACATCCAGTTGGAAACCTGCCTGTGAAACCTTTAGTGAAGCGATTTCACTAGGTTTCTAGGTGGAAATCAAACTAATAAAACGTGACTTTGTTACTGAAACATCAGGGGTTCACTGTTTCAGTGCTGCTGCTTGCCACATAGTAAGCCAATCACTGAGATGCCAAGTATTACCAAGGAAGAAGGCTTTAATCGGATGCTGCAGCTGGGGAGATGGGAGCTCAGTCTCAAATCCATCTCCCTGACTAAAACCAGGGGTTTATATAGCAGTCAAGAAATGAAACAATGTATAAGAAAACAGGAACCGGGGAGTGGCAAGGAAGCAATCACGAGCCTTCCTGCAAACAATGATCTGGTTTCAGTTTTTTGATACTTTTTGTGAGAGTCCTGGAGGTCATTTCCTGAGGAAAGAATTCAGATAAAACAAATATAATCACACCTGTAATTCCAGCACTTTGGGAGGTCAAGATGGGAGAATGATGAGAGGCTGGGACTTCAAGACCAACCTGGCCAAGATGATGAAACCCTGTCCCTACTAAAAATACAAAAATTAGCTGGGCACAGTTGTGCAAGTCTGTAATCCTAGCTACCTAGGAGACTGAGGCAGGAGAATTGCTTGAACCCAGGAGGCAGAGTTTGCAGTGAGCTGAGATTGTGCTACTGCAGTTCAGCCTGGGCAAAAGACCAAGACTCTGTCTCAAGATAAGTAAATAACTAAAAATAAAAACGAACATTAAGTTTCAAGTTTTTAAGACTAGAAGGGTAAATCTCTATGTTTACTGAAAAGAACAGTCTATGGGACAACTGGGTCGGTTTCAGCCTGACTCAAAGATAGCCATGCCTTTTGTGTTTAGCACATCTCTCATTAAAATTTGGTACACGACTTGTGTGTTTTGCAATACACTAACAGGTATCTCTAGGCTTTGTATGGAAGGCAAGGGAAAGGTCCCTTATTCTGCCAATGGATTCTGCACTTTAATATCTCCAGATTGGTTCTCAGCAAAAACCTTTCAAAAACACAGCCCACTGGAGGCTGTCTCAAAACTCATGGCTAGAATTCACATATATCAGTGATCTTGTGGTTCTTTTGTAAAATTTCTGTGTATTTGTATACATTTGTATCTGAGTATATACTCCCACAGCAGTATCCTCTTATTACGTACATGTGTACAATTTTACCCTAAAAATAGTTTAGGCACACAAGGAAAAGAAGAAAAAACGTTATGAGTCTCATAACTCATAACATAGGGAGGCTCAGAGCAGACTCTTCAATTCCTTTTGGGAAGAGGACAGTCATTCTTCCAGAAAAAAGAAAAAGGTAGTTGATTGAGAATTATTCAACCCAAATCATTGTTTAAAAATATTCCTCAGTGCAATGACAGAAGAAAACTTCAGGCTCTGAGGTTAGGTCTTTAAGTAATATAAATGCAAAAATTACAGTTATATAATACAATCCAAAAATAATGTAATTCAGGACTTGCAGATGGTAGTGAGTATCCGGAAAGTGGAGGAGGTGAGGCACAGGGAGAATAACCTTTCACAACCACACTGAAATAACTTTTCATTTTTCTTCTAAACTTCACTTAAAGAAGAATAAAAAATAAAACATTTTCAAGTAGATTTTGGCATAAATAAAGCCAGTTCTTATTTAAAAAAAAATCTCAGTTCTGTTCTGAATGGTCAGATTAATTATTGGAAAGTTGGCTTCCAACTTGATGAGATTTGCGCTTACTTTGCTTTGAAAATTGACCTTTTCATTAAACAAAGTTTTACAAAGGCCAAATAAGTCCTTACAAACTTTGTTTCCAATGCATCATCACATGTGACTTGTTTGCAAATAAGAATTCTGCATACTTAGGGCCCAATTCTCTTTTATTTATACCTTTGATCTCAGCACATTTTATCTGGAGGTCTCCAAATACTACTGGCCTTATTGGATCTTACCCTAATGCTGCCTAATAACACCTAATGCCTATGTCCTACAGTCAACTGTTCCAGTGGGAAAATAATATTTACTTCTTCCTTTACAAGTGGCCACTCAGAACTGACTCATGACAGTATTCTCCATCATCTGGCCTTTGTAAACCTCCTGCATCCATAAGTAAATCTCTTTAGGATGAAACTTTAATGAACTAAAATGTCACAAATGGCTGTTCTCCTACATCTGCTATATTTGTCAGCCATCTCTCAACTTGGTCTTTATGGTTCACATTTATTCATGATTAATGTGTCTCCATTTAGTACTAGTAGAAAAAAATTCAATTTCTTCATGGTTCAGTAGGGAAGATTATAAACCATCTAACTTAAAATTATTTTCATATTGAAATTCTGCCCAAATACAAATCCCAGATAAAGCTTCACATGTCCTGTTATGTTTTTCCTTGGTGACCTCAGCCTACAGAAATTTGTGTTTTCTCCAAGTGTCTTTTGCATTTATGGCTCCCAGCATAAACTTAATCACATATATTTAAACTCTATGGTTGTTCTCTGCATTAAATTATTGCCTCAGAAGTGCTTAATCTCCTTCTCGGTAGGATCTATATTGTGCTTCCTCTGTATCCCATGAAGTGCCTAGAATACTACTCAGTAGGGGTCAAAAGTGTTGATAGATTTGATTTTGTAATGTCATAAATGGGAAATTATAAAGAATATTTAATCTCTTCAATTATTAAATTTCAAGACTTGGGTTCCTTCTAAACAAAACTCCTGAAAATCAGAGAAAATGTAACCTGTTGATAGACTCACTCAGCATCCATCTTGGTGCCTTATAAGTTAGAACGCAATCTCAGTGAGGCCAGGGATGTTGACCCTCCTGTTCACCCCTACAACATGACACACAATTTGGGTCCTAGATAAGTGCATGTTGAATGAAACAAAGTGAGTTGTGTCAAACAATTTCTGGGATGTTTTCCCAGTCCGTATTTCTCTTTTTGATGTGGTTTGTTGGTCCCTAAAAATCTCATGTTAAAATCCCACTCCCAAAGTGGTGGTGTTGGGAGGTTCAGCCTACATGGAGGCATTTGGGTTATGGAGTAGATCTTGGACAAATGGCTGGCTGCTATTCTTACTCTCGCAAGATGAGATGAGTTCATGGGACTGGATTAGTCCTTCCCAGAAGGGGTTGTTATAAAGCTGGGATACCCCTCAAGTTTTCTTCTTTTCACATGCATCCACCTCCCCTTTGGTCTTCTCTGTCATGTTGTGACACAGCAAAAAAGTCCATGCTAGAAGGCAGGGCCAAGCCTACGAACTTCTCAGCCTGCATAACCATGAGTTATATAAACCTCTTTCAAATAAATTACACAGTCTTGGGTATTCTGCTATAGCAACAAAAAGCTGGTTAGGACAGAACACTACTTTTCTCACCAAAGGTAAGCCCCATAGGCAGAGAAAGTCCCTTTTATTTTTGTCATAACTGACTAGACTTGTAATACATGCTTGACCTAAACCAGACAGTCAGATTCCCTTTTATTCTTGTTGAACTATTAATTTGGGGCACTGGAGTACGTAATAGGGATGAAAGCTGACAGTAGGGGTGAATTACAGGGCTGGAAGAATCACATGCTGCCATAGATACCGACGGCATAGCTCTCAGGTACGAGAAGGAGAAGACAAAGCTGATCTGTGGAGACAGGTGAAGGAGCAAACCAAGGGGAAGAGACTCATGGGGCAAGAATAGACAAGCTTTGCCCCAGGGTTCTTGTCTGGTCCTGCCTCTGATACCTCAGGAGTTTGACTAATCCCCTGCCCTTAGTTTCCATGAATCACTCCTGGGCAGTAACAAGCCATCTCTCAGGGTTTCCTATTACTATGTCACCAAACATATTTTAGGAACTCAAAATATTCCATAAATAGGTGTAATAGGGATTGAATTGAGAGGCCCATGAAGGTGCTTCTAAGTAATAGACAGAGGACTCAAACCCTGCTGTCAGTTGCACCATAGGTTGTGAGTGAGTGCAAGTTAAGAATGCCGAACCACATTACATCCATCGATGCTTCTACCTCCCAATTTTTGTCATCTGCCAGGTACCAGTCATTCCAATGAAAAGGATTATATTCAATTCACCAAATATTTACATTCACCAGTTCACCAAAACTATTATATTCAGTTCACCAAAACTATTACATTCAATTCCCCAAACTATTTACATTCAATTCACCAAATACCCAGACATTTCATCACATGTGAGGATATATCTAGACATTTATAGCATTTTTTAGTTTTCACTTAGTTTAAATTAAATTGGTGCAGTTTCTTTTCAAATCCATTTGTAGCTCTTCACATTCATATATCACCAGATTTTATTTCCTTTATTCTGGGATCTTTCCAAACAAAATGAAATCAAAATTATGTTTAAATAGGCTTTTCTAATCCATGCGCATGGAACACCTGTCTTTTTTATATCTGTAGAAGGCTCTCTCATTAAAAATTTAGTGTTATGATTTTATGATTTTTTTCTTCTGAACATATTAAAGCAGCTTTCTCAACAACATTTACAAGATTTTCTGGGCATATGTAAGTGTAAAAAACATGGTACAGGCCTTGATAGAAATTAATACAGACCCAAGGGACAGAAAGCATGGCGCATAGCAAAACAAACAAATAAAGCAATAGATATTATCATATCCAACTCTAATATTTCAATAAACCTTTACATAATTACTTCTATGTAGTTGAAAGATACTTTGTAAGATGGAATTATAGTTGTTAAAGACTGAGAAAAAAATATATTTTGAACTCATAACTTTTTCTATTCTTTGTCTTGTTAAGCAGCTGCAGAATGTGTTTGCTAGCCCTAATTAAACAGTATGTATAAAACTATATTTGTTACATACCAACACTTATTGCTTTATATATATACATAAATGTGCATATATATGTATGTATGCGTGCGTGTGTGTGTGTATATATACATATATTCAATATTCTCTTATAACTTAGTCCAAGTCCAAAATACTAGTTTTGTTGATGTAGTTATCTACAATATGATCACATCATATGTTCCTCCAGGAAAACTCACATTAGAAAATGGTAGAATCCTCATTCTGACCCTGAGTTCATGTCTCAGTGTAGCATAGTGACCTAATCCATAGCATGCTAGCATTCATCCTGGTACAGGGGACCATCCACCCCCGTCCTCAGATGCACAAAGGCAGGCAGGGAGCCTATACATATTCATAGGCCAATCTCTCCCTGGTGGGAACCAACCCATCTGAGTATCCAGACTCATTTAAATGGAGCAGAATAGTTTCATGAATGGCCAGCACAAAGGGTGAGAGAAGAACTGGCTGACAACCATGGGAAGGGAGGAAACCCAAGAGCTTTGTTAAAATGAGGACTCAAAGAAATCAACAAACGTGCAAAAACAACAAATAGTTTAGTTTGACTCTGTTAGAGGTTGCATGAAATGATGAATGGGAATTACATCTAGAAATTTAGATCAGAACCAGATTATAGATGGCATTGATTACCAGGCTAAGGAAACCAAATCTCAAACTGTACTTAAGATACCGCTGATGATTTCCAAGCAGAGAACTGACTCAGAACAACGGAAACAGGAATGGCAATATTAAATCCTATTATCATGTCATAATCATTTACACTGGGCAGAATACTGCATGGAAAATAAAGATTAGTAAGGCATCATATTTGCATTCAGGAAGAAAAAATCTACATGCATACAACATAAAATAATGAATATCTTCATACCATAAAGTAGAAAGAATTAACTCCTTAAGGAAGGACAAGAGTGCTTTGGGGGTCATGTCAGTTCTATAATTCTTTGCTGCTGTATCCTTTTTCTTCCATTAATTGACTCTGATCCTCTATTAATTCAGTCCTACTGCCAGTCTTCAGAAACAAATATGATTTCAGATAAAAATTATTGAATCAACTTTTACCCAATACTCTGAAGCTTAGCAAAAATCACCTTTACCACCCACATCTAATAATCGCAAACATCCATTGAGCATATGCTAGATGGCCAACATAGTTCTAATCATTTTATAAGCCTCGTCTCATCCAATCTTTCCAAAAGCACTACCTGGTAAGTTCTGTTACCATTTCCCGAAGCTGAGAGATATAAAAGAAGATGCCCAAGGCTACCAAATTTATGCTCCTTGCTCCTAGTCAACACACAACACTGCATATGACATAATTTGAAAATCTGCCTCTGACCTGGAGTCAAAAGCCCTCACATTGTTCCCAGTGTCTGTCTTTCCTTTGAGATCTCACATTGTGCTCACATTTTCTCACATAGGTTCTGTCTTGTCTTGCCTGCTGTAGTCCCTGTAGCAAGACAGTCAATGTCTCAGAGAAAGAGAGCTTCATCAGCCTAGCTGTGGGAATGAGGGTATGTGGGGTAAAATCAAAACTGACCTGTAATAGAGGCTCAGAACCAGATTCAGATGTCTCTGTCTCCACACCGGTTCTTTCTCAGTCCCTGAGGCATATACACTCCTCACAGCACCAGTATTTACATTAAGTGTTCTAGCTGCAGGCCACATTCCCAGGAAATTGACCCTGAAATGCTTGGATTTGTGCATGGAAAGTTTATTGGGAAGTCACCTTTGGAAAAACACCTAAATCCTATTACCATGTCATAATCATGGGTGAGGAAATGACGGGTGAGGGAAGCGAAACTTGGCAATGCAGAAATTGAGTTCTGATGCAGATGTCTTCAGATTACCTGTTTGTGAACCTAGATCTAAAAGGTCCTTTAGAGTTCTCCCAGTTGAGACAAGAGGGCAGGAGATTTGTATGCCCATTCCATTGGCTTGTCATTGGACACAGGATACCCCATTAGGTAAGGCAGCTTCCTCGGCCAAGGTTAATTCCTGGACAAGGACTTAACCTTTAAACTTCTGAGGCAATACTCCCTGTAGTTGGGGCAATGGTGGATCCATTCTAAAGTGGGTTCTAGACAATACACAACAGTATTGACCTTAGCCCCTCATCGTGATTTCCATCCATCTTGAAAAAGCTTCTGGTTTGTCTCTTTTCCTACAAAAACTTAAATAAAGGAAGGTTAGCCAGCCAACTACATCCACTCCCACTGCAGCTGGTCTTAAGGCCACAATGGGTACTCATAATCTCTCTGCTACTACCCATGCTATATTTCCCAGATCTTTGTCAAAGGACTTGAAGGGCTTTGGGAACATATCTGGTGTGGTGAACCAGACTCTTATTTCCAAGGGCAATGCTTTCCTGTCCATCTGTCCTTCTCCAGGTGCGCCTGTCAGTTTTGTCCATTTACAGTCAAAAGTGAACAAGTGAGTACTAAAAGACACACCAGTGGGTTACCCAAGTGCAATATATTTTATTCCCTTTCTCCATTGAATAATAATAGCTTTTCCTGAATTACCCCTTCAAGGAAAGAGCCTCCTTTCCTTGTCTGCTAGTCTCTTGAGACAAGGAGTCAGATGCAGCCAGGAAGCAGCCCTAGCTTTAAATTTCATAGCAGGATTCCCATTACATTCCCAAATGGAAGCATTTCTTCCTCAGAATCAGGACTATCAGATGTGAAAATCTTAAGAGTTTCATGATCAAGAAGCACAAATTTCCAACTGTGATACTGGGAGTGATAGTCCTTGGGGCTAAGGCTTCCATAACAACATACCATAAACTAGGTGGCATGAAAAACAGAAAATTATTTTCTCACAATTTTGGAGCCTAGAATGCCCAAAGTCAAGGATCTGTCAGAGTTCAGATTCTGGTGAGGATCCTCTTTGCAACTTGCAAATGGTCACCTCACAGTGTTCGCATACTGGAGAAAGAGGGAAAGAGAAAGAGAGAGAGAGAGAGACAGAGACAGAGAGAGG
>NW_012100499.1:350485-362746 GCF_000951045.1 Mandrillus leucophaeus | reverse complement strand
ATAAAAGAAGATGCCCAAGGCTACCAAATTTATGCTCCTTGCTCCTAGTCAACACACAACACTGCATATGACATAATTTGAAAATCTGCCTCTGACCTGGAGTCAAAAGCCCTCACATTGTTCCCAGTGTCTGTCTTTCCTTTGAGATCTCACATTGTGCTCACATTTTCTCACATAGGTTCTGTCTTGTCTTGCCTGCTGTAGTCCCTGTAGCAAGACAGTCAATGTCTCAGAGAAAGAGAGCTTCATCAGCCTAGCTGTGGGAATGAGGGTATGTGGGGTAAAATCAAAACTGACCTGTAATAGAGGCTCAGAACCAGATTCAGATGTCTCTGTCTCCACACCGGTTCTTTCTCAGTCCCTGAGGCATATACACTCCTCACAGCACCAGTATTTACATTAAGTGTTCTAGCTGCAGGCCACATTCCCAGGAAATTGACCCTGAAATGCTTGGATTTGTGCATGGAAAGTTTATTGGGAAGTCACCTTTGGAAAAACACCTAAATCCTATTACCATGTCATAATCATGGGTGAGGAAATGACGGGTGAGGGAAGCGAAACTTGGCAATGCAGAAATTGAGTTCTGATGCAGATGTCTTCAGATTACCTGTTTGTGAACCTAGATCTAAAAGGTCCTTTAGAGTTCTCCCAGTTGAGACAAGAGGGCAGGAGATTTGTATGCCCATTCCATTGGCTTGTCATTGGACACAGGATACCCCATTAGGTAAGGCAGCTTCCTCGGCCAAGGTTAATTCCTGGACAAGGACTTAACCTTTAAACTTCTGAGGCAATACTCCCTGTAGTTGGGGCAATGGTGGATCCATTCTAAAGTGGGTTCTAGACAATACACAACAGTATTGACCTTAGCCCCTCATCGTGATTTCCATCCATCTTGAAAAAGCTTCTGGTTTGTCTCTTTTCCTACAAAAACTTAAATAAAGGAAGGTTAGCCAGCCAACTACATCCACTCCCACTGCAGCTGGTCTTAAGGCCACAATGGGTACTCATAATCTCTCTGCTACTACCCATGCTATATTTCCCAGATCTTTGTCAAAGGACTTGAAGGGCTTTGGGAACATATCTGGTGTGGTGAACCAGACTCTTATTTCCAAGGGCAATGCTTTCCTGTCCATCTGTCCTTCTCCAGGTGCGCCTGTCAGTTTTGTCCATTTACAGTCAAAAGTGAACAAGTGAGTACTAAAAGACACACCAGTGGGTTACCCAAGTGCAATATATTTTATTCCCTTTCTCCATTGAATAATAATAGCTTTTCCTGAATTACCCCTTCAAGGAAAGAGCCTCCTTTCCTTGTCTGCTAGTCTCTTGAGACAAGGAGTCAGATGCAGCCAGGAAGCAGCCCTAGCTTTAAATTTCATAGCAGGATTCCCATTACATTCCCAAATGGAAGCATTTCTTCCTCAGAATCAGGACTATCAGATGTGAAAATCTTAAGAGTTTCATGATCAAGAAGCACAAATTTCCAACTGTGATACTGGGAGTGATAGTCCTTGGGGCTAAGGCTTCCATAACAACATACCATAAACTAGGTGGCATGAAAAACAGAAAATTATTTTCTCACAATTTTGGAGCCTAGAATGCCCAAAGTCAAGGATCTGTCAGAGTTCAGATTCTGGTGAGGATCCTCTTTGCAACTTGCAAATGGTCACCTCACAGTGTTCGCATACTGGAGAAAGAGGGAAAGAGAAAGAGAGAGAGAGAGAGACAGAGACAGAGAGAGGAAGAGAGAGGAGACAGAGAGAGAGAGAGAGAGAGAGAGACTCATCCTTAAAAGGACACTAATCTCATCAGATTAAGGCTTTACCCTGATGATCTCATTTAACCTTAGTTAATTCCATAGAGGTCTATTTACAAGTACATCACACTGGGGGCTAGGACTGAAACATGAATTTTGGGGAAACACATACAATTCACAGTAGGGCTACTCCTATTCTACCTCCTTGTTCATAAGTCTTTCTCTTCTTCTGATTTCAGACATAATATCACAACATGCTCATTGAGTTGTATGCATAATATATCCTAGAGGTGCACCAATCCAGATGTCTTTTTCCATGTATAAGGGTCTCACTCCTTCATATTCTCACTCCTTTACATTCAGTGTCCTGACCTTGGCATACCAAATGGCCAAATGTTGGGGGAGTCAACTCTCTCTGGAGCTCTCTGCTCTCATAAACAAGACCTGATCTGTAGCCTTATCTTCTTCTGTCCTTTGGATGTATGAATTAAGAGTCTCTCTATGTGCTACAACAGCATCTCCTGTTTTTCATGCTTTGTCTTATATTGGAGTTATTTACCTTCAGCTTTTGATGACCTTCAATGTATTGATGATTCCCAGCAATAGCCTCCTATTCCATAAAATTACTACTTCCTCCATACCCATGAAACACCTGATAGAGTGCACATTAACATTTTCCTTTCCATTGGTATTCCACCCCAGGTCACCAGCAGTGAAAGTTGAATGTCTACACCACACCTGCCATGACCAATAAGGGCTTCTTTCACAAGTAATAATGTTTTAACTGCCAGACAGTAACTGGGTAATCCAGCTTGAAAAATTCATTTCAGAGTCAGCCTCCTACGACAACAGAGGTTGGCACCAACTGTCATAAACAAGATTCCTGGAAAACAGATACACTGAGTCTCTGAAATTTGCGTACAAATGGTTACTCGGGAGCAGAGGTGACGAGAATAGGATTGGGCAGGTAGAGAGATTGTACTGTGATTAAATTTCAACGGGGGCCTCAACTGGATATTATGGAGAGCTCTGGAGCTGGAAATTCCTTGGCTTGCTTCCACTGAGACAAGGAAGCCATGTCTTTTTACTCCTACATCAAGTTATTGATTACAGGCTACCCCCAGGAAGCAGGCATAAAATCAGGCAAAGCACTTTCCTTCAGCTGAGAGTAGTTCCTAGAGAAACCAAACTGTGAGCAGTCAGCTGACAAAACAAGACAGACAAGAAAAGCAGTTGTGAGACTGATTGCCTAATTCCCAAAGCAAAATGTGATTGGCAAACAACAGGGTTCAAGGGGTTCTGGGTCTGTAAACTGGCTCTAGTCTGAAAACTGATTGAGGGGTTGTGATTCTTAGTTTTTTAATTTGAATTAGTCTTTTGTCCAATCGACTTAGACGTTTTCTCCTTATATAAATTAAGTAGGAACGCAGCACACTTCCTGTCAGTTTCACTTCTAGGAATATCGTAATTAATTAGCCAATGCCAGAGCTCTACACGAGTCAGACTGTTCTGATTGCTGCTTTCCCTCTGCTGTCCATTATGGTAGTAGCTGTGCCCACCTTGCCTTTGACAGTTGAGTGCTGCCACTTGGCCCCTGCCACCTCAGGATCCAATTATTCCCATTGTATTTAAATTTTGTAGTTTCTTGACTGAGATTACCACTGTTAGATCTGACATACAGAGAAGAGCAATTACAGGGCTCTTCAAAGATGCAGGTGCTGGCTTCAGAAATCTATTTCACAAGGCATTGGTCAAGGGTATATCTTCTGGACCCTCCCAGCTGGGATGAGTAGGTCTAAAGTGACTAATCCACCTCACCGTCCCAATCTCTCTCAGCCATTAGAACCCTTCCTCTACATTAAACCAAGGCAGATCAGGCATTTCCAGTTCACTCACAGTGGGCCATCTTTTAATCCATATTTCAGATAATCAAACAAATAAGCTATTAGAACTTTTTCTAACTTCCCAAGCTGCAACATTAAATGCAGAGTTCCTACTTAGTGGGCCCAAATCAGTAAATTCAGCCTGATCCAACTCTATGTTCCTTTCACCATTATCCCATATCCTTAATATCCATTCCCATGCCTGTTCTCCAGATTTGTTTATATAAATTAGAGAACTCAAGCAGTTCTTTTCTAGTGTAGCACACCTCCTCATGGGTCACACTCTCACCCTCACCTCTAGGGGCCTGCTGGAACATTAGTCTAGTTATAGGTCTAGAAGCCAACGGGGGTGTTGGGGGTGGCTCCTGAGGAGAATCAACATAACTTTGCCAGGCAACTGCCTTACAAGAGGTCATCACTGTTGCCTCAGGCAGTGCAGGGTTTATCTCTTCAGACAAAGTTAGAAAGGTTAATGACAGCATGGGTGGAGGAAGGGATGTTGCCACTACTGAGGATGGGGAAGCTGTTCCTTCTGGCAAAAAAGATTCATCAGGTTTTACAACTCAGCATACTCAGCCTCATCAGGGTCCTCCCAGATGTCCCCATTCCAAGTTGCAGGGTCCCATTCTTTTCCAATCAATGTCCTCACTTTAACAGTAGACACCTGGTGAGGTTGTGCATGCACCTTTCATTGCAGGTCAGCCACTCACATAATAAAAGCTTGAGTCTGTTTTTCCATGATTTCTGCTCTTTCTTGACAGGAGATAAGACTCTTACTCAGGGCAATCATAGCAGATTTGAGGCTCAGTATCAGCTTTTGAAGCTGGGAGACAGAATCCCTGAGTTCATCACCATTTTCTTTCATCACTCTCTCCAGTGAACTTGGGAGCAATCAATCAGTTTCATTATGTTCCTTGGTTCTCCACATATGATCAAAGGTATTATATATAGAGTCACTAAACTCCTTGCCCCTCATGAGGAGTGAATCAGGAGTATCAAATACATTTATTTTGCAAAACTCTCTAAAATCTTCATGCCAAGGACTATCAGTGTTCTCCATACTATTAGAAATAGAATCCTTAGCAATTTTGGGTCTAATCATATTAAGCAGCCAACTCCAGAAACCCTAAAACCAATGAAAGAACTCCATTTTTAATATTATGTTCCTCTAGAACCACTCCTGATACCAAAATCTGTATTAGTCAGGGTTCCCTAGAGGTACAGAACTAATAGGAGATATATAGAGAGATTTAGATCTATCTATCTATCTATCTATCTATCTATCTATAAAGGGGAGTTCATTAAATATTAACTTATATGATCACAAGGTCCCACAATAGGCTGTCTGTAAGCTTGAGGAGCAAGGAGAGCCAGCCTGTCTCAAAAACTGAAGAACATGGAGTCCAATGTTCTTGGGCAGGAAGCTCCCAGCATGGGAGAAAGATGTAGCCTGGGAGGGTGAGCCGGTCTCGCCTTTTCAGTTTTCTGCCTGTTTTATATTCACTAGCAGCTGATTTGATTGTGCCCACCAGATTAAGGGTGTGTCTGCTTTCCCCAGCGCACTGACTCAAATGTTAACCTCCTTTGGCAACACCCTCACAGACACACCCAGGATCAATACTTTGCATCCTTCAATCCAATCAAGTTGACAGTATTAACCATCACAATAAGCAAGGAAAAAATATTGGAGGAAAGACCTTCTCAAAATTATAAGACATAAGAAGACATACATGACTGCTTACTTTTAAAACCATATCACAGTTTTGAATATGTTGAATAGGCGTGGTGATCCTTGTCTTGTACTGGTTTTCAAAGGGAGTGCTTCCAGCTTTTTCCCATTCAATATGATATTGACTGTGGGTTTGTCATAAATAGCTCTTATTGAGATATGCTCCATCAATACCTAATTTATTGAGAGTTTTTAACATGAAAGGATGTTTAATTTTATCAAAGGCCTTTTCTGCATCTATTGAGATAATCATGGGTTTTGTCTTTGTTTCTCTTTATGTGATGAATTACGTTTATTGATTTGCATATGTCGAACCAGCCTTGCATCCAAGGGATGAAGCCAACTTGATCGTGGTGGATAAGTTTTTTGATGTGCTGCTATTCTCAATTTCCCAGTATTTTATTAAGGATTTTCACATTGATATTCATCAGGGATATTGGCCCCAAATTTTCTTTTTTTGTTGTGTCTCTTCCTGGTTTTGCTATAAAGATGATGCTGGCTTCATAAAATGAGTTAAAACTGGACACCTTCCTTACACCTTATATAAAAATTAAATCAAGATGGACTAAAGACTTAAATGTAAAACGCAAAACCATAAAAACTCTAAAAGAAACCCTAGGCAATACCATTCAGGACACAGGAATGGGCAAAGACTTCATGACAAAAACACCCAAAGAAATTGCAACAAAAGCCAAAATTGATTAATAAGATCTAATTAAACTAAAGAGCTTCTGCACAGCAAAAGAAACTATCATCAGAGTGAGCAGGCAACCTACAGAATGGGAGATTATCTTTGCAATCTACCCATCTGACAAAGGTCTACTAATATCCAGAATTTATGAGAACCTTAAACAGATTTACAAGAAGAAAAAAGCAGTCCAATCAAAAAGTAGGCAGAGGATATAAACAGACATTGCCAAAAGAAGACATTTATGCAGCCAACAAAAGTAGGAAAAAAGCTCACCATCACTAATCATCAGAGAAATGCAAATCAAAACCACAATGAGATACCATCTCACACCAGTCAGAAAGGCGATTATCAAAAAATCAGGAAACAATAGATGCTGGTGAGGTTGTGGAGAAACAGGAACACTTTTACACTGTTGGTGGAAATGTAAATTAGTTCAGCCATTGTGGAAGACAGTATGGTGATTCCTCAAGGATCTAGAATCAGAAACACCATTTGACACAGCAATCTCATTACTGGATATATACCCAAAGCAATGTAAAGTATTCTACTATAAAGATACATGCACACCTATTTTTATTGAAGCACTGTTTACCAGATCAAAGACATGGAACCAACCCAAATGTCCATCAATGATAGACTGGATAAAGAAAATATGGTACATATACACCATGGAATACTATGCAGTCCTAAGGAATGAGACCTAAGGAATGAGTCCTAAGGAATGTCCTTTGCAGTGACATGGATGAAGCTGGAAGCCATTATCCTCAGCAAACTAACACGGAACGAAAAACCATACACCACATATTCTCACTCTTAAGTGAGAACTAAACATTGAGAACATATGGACACAGAAAGGGGAACAACACATACCAGGTCCTGTTGGGGGGTGAGGAGAGGGAACTTAGAGAGTGGGTCAATAGGTGCAGCAAACCACCATGTCACATGTATACCTATGTAACAAACCTGTACATTCTGCATATGTATCCCATTTTTTTTAGAAGAAATAAAAAAACAACATATATATATAAATTATACTTATAATTTAAACCAACATATGTATTAATTATAAACATATACTATAAATATATGTTTATTTATAATATGTATTATGTTTCATTGTAAATACTATATGTATATATATCCTATTTTCTGATATACAAATGTTGGAAAATATAATTCAAACGAGTAAGTTTAAAAGCAACAAAGAAACATGAGTTGAATTGAGTCTACTATCACTTTTGTCTTCTGACCAAATACACCCATATCCAAAGTTTTCTAGTTACATTTTTCTCTTCTAATTTATTGAAGCATCCAGAGATTCCATTACACCTTCAACCTTGAGAAGAAATATCTGAGCAGCTAGCCTAGATGTAAAATACAACAGGGTGTAAATTGCACTCTTCACTGGGAGTACCTTATTCCAGAGAAAACTTTTAAATGTATTTGTAAAAGTGTTTATGTGAGGTTAAATCTAAGGAAGAAAAGCAGTTAGCATTAAAATCACTCAGTTCATATTTGATATTTCGGTAATAAAGGATGATTATACTTGACTTTAGATTACATATCATGATTATAACTTTCATAATATAACTATTCACAAAATTCTCCAAATTAGCCAGGCTTCTCAAACAAATCCAAAATTTGAATCTATATTGCCTTCTCTTGCTTGAATGTCCTGATTACAATCAGCAAATTTCAAATACTTTTCTCAGTTCTAAGTTGAATGCTACATACATTTTATACTAATTATGACTTTAAAATTTAACTATAATTCAAGAGACAACTAAAGAAAAACAAAGCAGCACTTTTGTGATGTCTCAGTAATTTTAATTAAAATTTTAAATTTACCCTTCCATCTTACATTTATAGCAAAATTACAAAGCTTAAAGTTTTTAAGCCCTGTCTACTTCAGTGAGAGTTAGCCTTGTTCTATGATGATACTTGGTTGAATTCTGGGAGTGTGGAGGGTGGGGAATCGACTGTTTTGCAGAAAACACTGATGTCCCTATTTCTTTCATAATAAGTTCTCTTCCAGAAGTTTTCTACAACTGAGATGACAGTTGCCTAAGGATTCAGCGGGTCTTCCCTTTATATTATAAGTCTTTCTCTCATGGAGCCTATAGTTATGGTGGATGCAAGAGTGGGCTACTGGTAGGTAGGACTAGGCAGGAATGGTCAAGTTCAGTGGCCCTCTGTAACTTCTACTGCCTTCTATGAATTCTCAGCTCTACTCACAGTTTCTACCACTTCCAGTAACTTGGTACCTTTTTCTTTGAATCATTATCTCTACAAAACCCTAGCTCATTGTTCACCAAATGCTAGGCAAAAATTTATTAAGTATTCATTGGTCAATACCTCCATGAAATCTTTAACGAACTAACCTTAAATCCTGATTACTCCTTGCTATAGTAATGTCTGATAGAAATTTGAAAGTAGTCTTCACCAAACAAAGTTTTCATTATCTCAAGCCCATGCTATCTGAAAATCTAGCTCTATGTGAAGATGAAGACTAAAAATCATAAGTTAAGAACATCTAGTAGTAGAAATAACAAGAAAAGAAAATGAAAGAAATTGAATTAAGGTGTAACACAATCTAGGTAATTTGACTATAATTTGACTATGTGTGTGTGCATATGTGCATATATATATGTGTGTATATATACATACACACATACATACATTCTCATGAAAAACATAAAAGAATGTGTCAGAACATGATTTTGTTGTTTTTTGAGACAGAGTTTTGCTCTTGTTGCCCAGGCTGGAGTGCAGTGGCATACTCTCGGCTCACTGCAACCTCCACCTTTCGGTTTCAAGTGATTCTCCTGCCTCAGCCTCCCAAGTAGCTGGGATTACAGGCACCTGCCACCACTCCCAGCTAATTTTTGCATTTTTAGTAGAGATCAGTTTTCACCATGTTGGCCAGGCTGGTCTCGAACTCCTGACCTCATGATCCACCCACCTTGGCCTCCCAAAGTGCTGGGATTACAGGTGTGAGCCACCGTGCCCAGCCAAGAACATGATTTTTTAAATTAGTATTTTTATTATTTAAAATTATGTGAAATTCAGGTAAATTTTATGTAACTAAAACTATAAGTCTAAATGTTTTGTGAAGCATGGAATCAATTATTAGGCAGATAACAAAAGTTGGAGAAATTCCAACTTGTGTAGATAATCTTGTTCTAAAGCCTTAAACAACACATTTCATGCTACTTAGCTCTCAAAACTAAAGTGAAAAAGTCAAGTATTGTTTTTCCCAGCCTCCCTTGCAGCTAAAGGTGGCCACGTAATCCAGTTTTTACTCATGATATTTGATGTGAGATAATGCTTTTGATAGGAGAGGGGAAAAGAAGCTGGCAAGGTATTTCCTCCTGAGGCCTTCTTCCTGTTTAAATACAGAGATGATTATTGAAATTACAGAGATAAGGCCAGGTGCGGTGGCTCATGCCTGTAATCCCAACACTTTGGGAGGCCAGAGCAGGTGGATCACCTGAGGTCAGGAGTTTGAGACTAGCCTAGCCAACATGGTGAAACCCTGTCTCTACTAAAAATACAAAAATTAGCTGGGTGTGATGGTGTGTGCCTCCATGCCTGGCTAATTTTTATATTAGCTACTCAGGAGGTTGAGGCACGAGAATCCCAGAAGGTAGAGATTGCAATGAGCCAAGATCACACCACTGCACTCCAGCCTGGGTGACAGAGCAAGGGAAAGACTCTGTTTCAACAACAACAACAAAAAAGGAATTACAGAAATATTGGCTATAGCACCATTCAGCCACTGAATCAAAACAAACAATTTCCTTCTGGTGGACTTCTTATATCAGAAACATACATGATACATTTGCATAAGCCATTATTGCCTCATTGTAGCGTTTTCTTTTTTCTTTATTTCAAATACATGCTGCTTAAGTGAATCTTTGAATTACGCTGCTGCATTTTCTTGTTTTTAACCCTTGAACAAAATATATAGACTGATAAATAATAAACAGATGGATAGACAAATAGTCTGATAGAAAATAGATACATAATATATCAACACAATAAAGGGAATAGTGTCTGACTTCAGACAGTCTGGCTTTAATTCCCTGTTCCATTACTTAATACTTGTGCAACTTCGAATGAATTCGTTTATTGCTCTGTGCTTTAGTTTCCTATATTTAAAATGCATTTTCTTAAAAATAAATTAAAAATGCATCTTATGACAGTTAATTATTCAGTTATTGTAAGGATCATAAGAATGAATACATACAACACTAAAACTTAGTAAGCATTAAGCCAAAGGCAACAGTAGCACATTGACTCTTAATTTTTCTCTGATGACATAATATAAGAGAATAGAATAGCACATTTAAATAAAACACACATTTGATTTAGAATATTCAGAATTAATCGTTGGGCTCCTACAGAAAGAGATGAATACTTAAAAGTTATCTAATACTTTAGCCTTGTCATCAATTTCGCGTTTTTTTCTTTTCGTTCTCTTCCTAGAGCTCTTCTGATAACATTAAGCCATCCGCCTCTCTCTGCCCCAATATCATTCTTCCCCTTTCCTCAGGACCCTGGAGGATTAGCTGGGGCTTGTCAAGGAAGGTTTTTGAAGCATATACAGTTTTAAAATATGTTAAATATAATGTTTAAGATAATCTAAGTAGTCTTTTTTCTCTACATTTCATTGCTCTTAGCTTAGAGCTATCTTTTGGCTTAAGCTCTCTGTTAGGGAATGAGGAGACTCAAAGAAGAACTACTTGTCTCCATCTGAGATCTGAAGCATCTTGAATAACTCAAAAGGGAAATGGAGTTGAAAAACCAGAGTACCTCTTTTATTAATGATGAAACAGACATCAAAAGAACCTAGAATAAAGAGAGTTACTCAAGCATCACTGGGCCTCCTGGGGCTGACACTAAAATAAAAAAGGATAGAGATGGACACATGCTCTATGAGTATTATTTATGAGGGTGGGACCTGAGTTCCCTATGCTCAGTTTCTTCTACACGCCTCATCAGATTACGAACTTCCTCATTCCCAGCGAGCCATGACTTAAGAAGTGAACAGGAGACTAGAGCGCCATGGGAGCTGTCCTCCCTGACTAGAGGAGTGTCATGCTAGCTGTCCCATCTGAAAATCTACCAATTGCAAAGAAACGTTACAAGAGGCGACAAAGCCTTCACCCTCAATGCTGGTTCAACTATCTTACTTGACATTAAGTTGTACCTCTCTTACTTGATATTAAGGGCCCTACATATTTCCTAAATGAATGGCTTCCTTCTTTCTTTCTTTCCTTTCTTTCTTTCCTTTCTCTCTCTCTGTTTCTTTCTTTTCTTTCTCTTTCCTTCCTCTATCTTTTCTTTCTTTCTTTCTTATTTCCTTCCTTCTTTTTTTTTTTTTTTTTTTTTTTTTCTTGACGGAGTCTCCCTCTGTTGCCAGGCTAGAGTGCGGTGGCGTGATCTCAGCTCATTGTAACCTCCGCCTCCTGGGTTCAAGCAATTCTCCTGCCTCAGCCTCCCAAGTGGCTGTGACTACAGGTGCGTGCCACCACGCCCAGCTAATTTGTGTACTTTTAGTAGAGACGGGTTTCACCATATTGGCCAGGATGATCTGAATCTCTTTACCTCGTGATCCGCCCACCTTGGCCTCTCCAAGTGCTGGGATTACAGACGTGAGCCACCGCACCCGGCCGGAATGACATATTTCTAATTCATTGTTTTCTTCTTGGTTGTGGTAGGTATAATCGATGCAAAATAATTAATTAAGATTATTGGCCAGGCGTGGTGGCTCACGCCTTAAGTCCCATCACTTTGGGTGGCTGAGGCGGGCAGATCACAAGGTCAGGAAATCGAGACCATCCCGGGTAACATGGTGAAACCCTGTCTCTACTAAAAATAAAAAAATTAGCGGGGCGTAGCGGCGGAAGCCTGCAGTCCCAGCTACTCAGGAGGCGCAGGCAAGACAATGGCGTGAACCGAGGAGGTGGAGCTTGCAGTGAGCCGAGATCGCAACACGGCACTCCAGCCTGGGTGACAGAGCGAGACTCCGTCTCAAAAAATATATATATATTATTAGCAATTTTCTAATAATGTATAATATTTACAACCTTGGCTCAATAAATTCATCAGCCCAGAAATATTTCCCAGAAATATTTGATAAAAACAACCTTGGCTCAATAAATTCATCAGCCCAATTTCCCAGAAATATTTGATAAAAACA
>NW_012100499.1:344088-350435 GCF_000951045.1 Mandrillus leucophaeus | reverse complement strand
TGCAAGCAAGAGGTGAAATGAACATATAAAACTAAACAAATAAGGGAGAGAAATGTCCATCTTTATCTCAGTTATTTCAAACACAGATCTAATGGGAGGCACATCCATAGCCATCCATCATAATTGTTTCTTCTTATGTTTTTACTCTTAGTGTGCCTGCTGGAATTTTTAAAATCAGTTACAGTTTCAGTCTCTGAAAAATGATCCCATGTGAGGGAATCTTTATTGTCATGGTTGTGATATATATTCTTGTTATTTTTTCCTTGAAAGAGAAAAAATATTCTATAATCTTTAATATAGAATGATTTATTTCTTCATTTCACTAACCAAAGATTTTTTGGATTGAAAGAATTATTCTGCATATTGCTATCCCAGCTCCTAGTAATTTACGTGATTTTTATTCTGAACCAATTTATCAATTTACATGTTTATCCTCTCATAATTTTTGTTTGTGTCTGAATTTACAAATGTAATGTCCAACTTGATTCATTATATGTATTTTATAAACTGTTACTCCTTTGTGTGAATTTCAATTAGGATTTAGAGAGAAAATACTATTTTTCATGCCTAACAGAGTTTGCTTTTCTTCATTTCCGTATATTCCTAACTAAGCACTGTTGGCCTGTAAAGAAGCCTTCATTAAGATTCTAGCATAAGTTGAACTATTATTCTAAACTAACCACCACCATAAGGTAACTCTAACTCAGTTACATTGAGCCATGTGTATATCCTTTCAAACTGTCTTATTAACTCTAATTTTATCACTCTGTAAATTGGGTGACATGAATCTTCTCACTTTGTTCATTTTTGGAATTGTTTTGGCTGTTTTAGTAACGTGCCTTTTCATGTAATTTTAGAATCAATTTTTGGGTATCTCCAAAAAAAGTCTTACTATTATTTAGAATAGGATTGCATTGAATGTTTAGATAAAATTGGAAAGAACTGACATTTTTTTTAAATATTGAGTCATCCAATCCGTAAAGATGGTTCATCTCTCCATTTTGTTAGATCTTCTGTGGTATCTTCCATCAGTGTTTCCTGGTTTTCTCTCTATATATATCTTGTACATATTTTACTTCTTAAATTTATATCTACTTCCATTTTTGTTGCTACTATATAGGGTTTAGGGTTGATTTTGTTTTCAAATTCCAGTTTTTCATGGCAAGAATGAACTATATATATATGAAAACAATTGACTTTAGACATTGGCACTGTATCCTGTAATCCTGCTAAACTCATTCACTAGTTTCAGAAATGGTTTGTTGTGTGTGTTTGTTTGCAGTTTTTTGGAATTGTCTATGTAGGCATCTGTGTCATCTGCAAATAAATGTAGATTATTCCTTCTTTCCCTTTGTTTTATGTATGATTTTTGCTTTTTTTCTTCCTTTATCACAATAGCTGGGAATTCTGGTACAGGGTTAAATAACAATGGTGAGATTTCATCCTTGCATTGTTTCAAATCTTAGAAAATATTTCATCTGTACATATTAAGTATGAAACTAGCTGTAGAGTTTCTTTGTTTACCTATGCCCTTTATTATGTTAGGCACTTCCCTTCTATTTCTAGCTTTTTAGTTTGTTTTATAATTTTTAGTTTAAGTTCAGGGGTACATGTGCAAGATGTGTAGGTTCTTGTGTTTTATCATAAAAGAGTGTTGCATTTTGTTCATTGCTTATTTTGCAACTATTGAGATGACTGCATGTTTTTCTAAGTCTGTTAATATAATAAATTACATTTTTATAATATTTGTATTTTAACTTTATAACATTTACAGAGTTATATTAATGTAATCAATTATACTGTTGTATTTACAAATGATGAAATATCCTTGCATTCCCAGAATGAACCCCACTTGGTCATAGTTTTTAAAATTCATTTTAAATATTGCCAGATTGCATTCACTAATAGTAAGTATTAAGTATTTCTGCATCTATGCTCATGAGAGGTAATGATCTTTAGGTATTTTGTAAAATATTTGTCTAGTTTGGCTACTAAGGAAACATCTCATGTTTTCTGAGAGAGGTCTTTTGTAATTGCTGTTAATTATTTCATCGATGTATTGTAGAAGTCACCAATAAAACTATACTGGTCTAATGTTTTCTTTTGGGAAAGTTTTACACTACTATTTCAATTGCTTAATAGGTATAAAGCTTTCTAGATTATCTGTTTCTCTTTCAGTGATTTTTGTAGGTAGTGTCATTCAAGAAATTCCACGATTATCTGTTTCTCTTTCAGTGATTTTTGTAGGTAGTGTCAGTCAAGAAATTCAACAACTTTACTTAAGTTGTGGAATTTATGGATGAAGAATTGTTTGTAGTACTTCTATATTATCCTTGTAATGTCTGTGGAATCAACAGTAAAGACCTCTCTTTATTCCCTATTGGTCATTGGTACCTTCTTTTTTTTTTTTTCTTTGTTAGCATAACTAGAACTTTATTAATTTTGCAGATTTTCTCAAATCTGCAAAAGAACAAATCTTTGGCTTCAGTAATTTTTCCCTATTGTTTCTCTATTTTAAATTTCATTGATTTCTACTCTAATTTTTATTTTTTTCTTATGCTTAGAGAGAGAAATATTTTAAAGTTGTTCCTGCATGTTGAACAAACTGTAAACATCCTGCAAAGATCTGATAGCCAGTCTACTTTCTGTCCATCACCTATAGACACCCTCTTCCTTCTCTAGTCAAACTGAGTGGGTCAGTCATGTTCACTACTAAGCAGTTACAGAGATGGCTACCAGAGAGTGGAACCACCCTGTGGAAGAAGTTTCTGTCTTCTCTGACAAGGAAGAGGAGGTGACATCTTAAGTTCTATGATAATAACATACAAATACATTCAATAGCCGGGCGCGGTGGCTCAAGCCTGTAATCCCAGCACTTTGGGAGGCCGAGACGGGCGGATCACGAGGTCAGGAGATCGAGACCTGTCTCTTATACACATCTAGATGTGTATAAGAGACAGAAACAACCTTGGCTCAATAAATTCATCAGCCCAATTTCCCAGAAATATTTGATAAAAACACTAATATTCCTTGGACTAGACCATTTAAAACAATTATAAGGAGGTTTTCTGAACAGTGATATAAGGTTGTTTCACTGTAGCATACATACCAGCAAATCAAATTAATGAATATTTATCAAAGTATTATTGTCTGTAAAATATAGTGCTAGTGTTATAAGGAGTAAAAAAATGACATGACGAAGGTCATAAATACTTGGGATGTTTGATTTTTTCAAAACCACTAACACGAATTTAGTTGTGGATGTAAAGACCAAACACGAAAATATGAGCAGCAATGCCAGAAATGTATACCTTATCAACAAGGCTTATGAAACTGTTACTACACAAAATCTTATTAATTTTCAAAATAGAATTTATAACACCAGCTGTGCATACCATGCAGGGAGAGATCTCATTGAGATACTAAAGCTACCTAGAAGACAGCATCAAGGTTATTAAATAAGAAACAAAAGAGTAAAAAGGAAAGGAGGAAGGGAGGAAAGGAGGAAGGGAGGAAGGGAGGAAGGGAGGAAGGGAAGAAGGGAGGAAGGGAGGAAGGGAGGAAGGGAGGAAGGGAGGAAAGGAGGAAGGGAGGAAGGGAGGAAGGGAGGAAGGGAGGAAGGGTTAAGCAGTTCGCATTTTTAAAAAGAAATACAACATTTTAAAATTTTGAAAAAAGTAGTAAGACCATTTCGACAGGCACTAAAGATTAAAACCTGAACAAATAAAGATGTCAAAGTGAATATAGTTCAAAAGCCATGCTAAGGACTTGGACTTAGGAACAATGAGGATTAAGATAAATTTTTCTTTTTTTGATTGTGTTGCCCAAACCACAAAAGTGGCCATGCTGACTATGCTGGCTGTTGTTCCTTCCTGTATTATATCTAGTCTTTTTTTTTTCCCCCTCTAGGAAAGGTATATTGAAATATCCAGTCCTAGTAGTACCCTCAACTCCCAGACAGCATCCAATACATAGCGAAGTCCTGCTTCCTTAAACCCTTCCCAAGATCACCTAACCCAGGCCCACACAGGAAGTACTTCCTGACATCCTACTGAGACATCCCACAGTTCCCCATGGTGTGTGTCTTAAGTGTGTGTCACTTCAATGTGTCTTAAGCCAACCTGTTCAGTTGCAGATGTGTTCCCAGTGGTGTTTGGTTCGAAGTCATTGGCACAACCATGCCCCTATAACTCACCCTTAATTTTTCTTTGCATGGTAGATGACATGCTGCCACTTTCAATTTGTAAAAAATAGAAAATGTATATTCTTTTCACATTGAATCCTAGACACAAAGCTACCACTTGAGAATACAAATTGGTGTATGCCGTGCAAGCAAGAGGTGAAATGAACATATAAAACTAAACAAATAAGGGAGAGAAATGTCCATCTTTATCTCAGTTATTTCAAACACAGATCTAATGGGAGGCACATCCATAGCCATCCATCATAATTGTTTCTTCTTATGTTTTTACTCTTAGTGTGCCTGCTGGAATTTTTAAAATCAGTTACAGTTTCAGTCTCTGAAAAATGATCCCATGTGAGGGAATCTTTATTGTCATGGTTGTGATATATATTCTTGTTATTTTTTCCTTGAAAGAGAAAAAATATTCTATAATCTTTAATATAGAATGATTTATTTCTTCATTTCACTAACCAAAGATTTTTTGGATTGAAAGAATTATTCTGCATATTGCTATCCCAGCTCCTAGTAATTTACGTGATTTTTATTCTGAACCAATTTATCAATTTACATGTTTATCCTCTCATAATTTTTGTTTGTGTCTGAATTTACAAATGTAATGTCCAACTTGATTCATTATATGTATTTTATAAACTGTTACTCCTTTGTGTGAATTTCAATTAGGATTTAGAGAGAAAATACTATTTTTCATGCCTAACAGAGTTTGCTTTTCTTCATTTCCGTATATTCCTAACTAAGCACTGTTGGCCTGTAAAGAAGCCTTCATTAAGATTCTAGCATAAGTTGAACTATTATTCTAAACTAACCACCACCATAAGGTAACTCTAACTCAGTTACATTGAGCCATGTGTATATCCTTTCAAACTGTCTTATTAACTCTAATTTTATCACTCTGTAAATTGGGTGACATGAATCTTCTCACTTTGTTCATTTTTGGAATTGTTTTGGCTGTTTTAGTAACGTGCCTTTTCATGTAATTTTAGAATCAATTTTTGGGTATCTCCAAAAAAAGTCTTACTATTATTTAGAATAGGATTGCATTGAATGTTTAGATAAAATTGGAAAGAACTGACATTTTTTTTAAATATTGAGTCATCCAATCCGTAAAGATGGTTCATCTCTCCATTTTGTTAGATCTTCTGTGGTATCTTCCATCAGTGTTTCCTGGTTTTCTCTCTATATATATCTTGTACATATTTTACTTCTTAAATTTATATCTACTTCCATTTTTGTTGCTACTATATAGGGTTTAGGGTTGATTTTGTTTTCAAATTCCAGTTTTTCATGGCAAGAATGAACTATATATATATGAAAACAATTGACTTTAGACATTGGCACTGTATCCTGTAATCCTGCTAAACTCATTCACTAGTTTCAGAAATGGTTTGTTGTGTGTGTTTGTTTGCAGTTTTTTGGAATTGTCTATGTAGGCATCTGTGTCATCTGCAAATAAATGTAGATTATTCCTTCTTTCCCTTTGTTTTATGTATGATTTTTGCTTTTTTTCTTCCTTTATCACAATAGCTGGGAATTCTGGTACAGGGTTAAATAACAATGGTGAGATTTCATCCTTGCATTGTTTCAAATCTTAGAAAATATTTCATCTGTACATATTAAGTATGAAACTAGCTGTAGAGTTTCTTTGTTTACCTATGCCCTTTATTATGTTAGGCACTTCCCTTCTATTTCTAGCTTTTTAGTTTGTTTTATAATTTTTAGTTTAAGTTCAGGGGTACATGTGCAAGATGTGTAGGTTCTTGTGTTTTATCATAAAAGAGTGTTGCATTTTGTTCATTGCTTATTTTGCAACTATTGAGATGACTGCATGTTTTTCTAAGTCTGTTAATATAATAAATTACATTTTTATAATATTTGTATTTTAACTTTATAACATTTACAGAGTTATATTAATGTAATCAATTATACTGTTGTATTTACAAATGATGAAATATCCTTGCATTCCCAGAATGAACCCCACTTGGTCATAGTTTTTAAAATTCATTTTAAATATTGCCAGATTGCATTCACTAATAGTAAGTATTAAGTATTTCTGCATCTATGCTCATGAGAGGTAATGATCTTTAGGTATTTTGTAAAATATTTGTCTAGTTTGGCTACTAAGGAAACATCTCATGTTTTCTGAGAG
>NW_012100499.1:335727-343148 GCF_000951045.1 Mandrillus leucophaeus | reverse complement strand
AAAAAAAAAAAAAAAAAAAACAACAAATACATTCAATATATTTAGATTTAAGTCATATACTTCTAATAAGGTAAGTTGAAAATAATTAGACTCAGTTGTTCATATGTAGAAGCATGTAGTAAGCATAACAATATGATTTCGGATTATATGATGATTCTGCATACGATTTTCTCTGGTCAAATTATTTCATTTTTTCCCAAACTGCCCTTAAGACTACTAGATTAAGAAAAAAATAAATTATGTGATGGTTAAAAATAAAGATCAGTAAAAATATAACAACTTTCCAAATGTAAAATAATGCAGCCAGTTTTCACATTGCACAATACTTTATTAATTGAGACATACGCATATTGGAGTTGTGCAGAGTGAAGATGTGTCTCAGCATGCTTAAGTTTTTCTTAAAATAGTGAAATGTAAAGTGAGTACTCTGTTTAAGAATTAATTACAGGAGTTGTATAGTCAATGCAATATCATGTAACTTTTGTATGTTTGTAATTTAATGTTCAAAGAATATCAGAAATATAAATGTCTAGAAAGAGAGACAAAAATAATTGTTGGAAAAGAACTTATTCTTTTGACCCACATTGTGTTTCTCCTGAGTTTCATGTTTTATTCTCTTTATTTCAGTTATTATTTTCTTTCTCCAGATGCCCTTAAGTGTACTTTAACGACAGATTGCAGTTGCATGTATGCATTATTCTCTTTTTATTATACCGGCTTGTTCTTCCTTAGTATATGATGTTGTTGTGCCTCTGTATTTTATCCTTCGACTTTTATCTCTGTTTTAATTACTGTATTTGAATGCACAAAACAATGCCAAAACCGTTTTGAACGGTAAGCTGAAAAGTTCTTATTTTTTCAAGGGAATTGTCTTCTCAGAAGTGAGCTCTCCCTATCTATGGAAATATTTTTGTATTTTCTTATGGAGCCTTACAATTTATAAGGGATTTTATTTCTTTCCACCTTTTCAAAATTGAATAATCCCTGCTATGAATCCACCCTTATAAGCTCTAACAAAGTTCTTCATTGTTTGCTGCAACATTATTTATGAGAACAAATTATTAGAGACAACTTAATATACATAAAGGGGCCATGATCAAATATAGACTTTGTCAACATAAATGTCTTCCTGTTAAAAAACAAGACAGATATAGAATATATAGAGAAGTACATATACATATATATGTGCCTATTAAAAAGAATAAAGGACACTAGGACATATCAACATGGAAGCATATCACTGGTACATCACTGAGTGAAAACCTGGGGAATGTGTTTACCTACAGGTATATAAGGCAACAACGTTATTGTAATAAAGTACCTATCTTCATCTGCCTGCCTATTTATCTCTAACTTGACTCAATAATGCATAGCACATAGAAGACATTAAATAAATATTGTTTGACTCATAAATCTCTAGAAGAAGGCAACCCAGCTATTAATCATGGTTACATCAAAAAGTGAGATTATGAGGATATTTGGAGAGAGAAGTAAGATTTTTCACATATATATATATAATATAGAGAGAGATAGTTTAGCTATTTCACCATATGCATATACACACACAGATATAATCTACAGCATAATATATGCATGTCCATTAAAATACTGCAACTATATAACATATCTCTATAAAGTACTAGAAAGCCAATAAATTTTTGGGGGAAAATAATTAAAAAATTAAACATAACACTTAGTAACATTAATTATCAGAGAGCCTGCAAATTTCAGTTGTCTTTGCCTTCTGAGAGGATACGATGTAAATCCCAAAGTAGGTTGTGATGTGGCAGCCTTATTTCAATATTCCAGATAAATCTAAAATCTAGCATTGTGGTATCCACTGGTTTAGAGGTGGCTTTGAAGACTTTATAGCTTATACACAACCATGAAAAGGGGATGAATCCCTGGTATATTTTAGGGGAGACCATTATTTGTACACCAACATTAACATTGCCTCAACAACTTAGATGACAAGGTACTAACGCATTGTCGATGACATTTACTGACCAAGAAAACTTGGCCTTCAAGCACTCTTCTTTCAAAAAACTCTAATTCCAAGTATCATTTGCATATAAGCAAATCACAGTGGTTTTCCAGGGAAGAATGGCAGGAATTCCTTTAATGGTCGATGCTACTGGGGATTTCTGTAACAGGTGGTGCATAGATCATAATGAAAAATAAAAAGTTATATGAAAAAAGGAAGTAAACATTAAATTCCAAAAATATTCTGTGCCATATCCTAGCGGATGTTTTTGTCCTTTCATTCTATTTAGGTGGGGAGAATCCTTCATTTTTTTATTAAAAAAAGCAGAAAGTCTTAAAGTGGTTTCTCCATACAGAAGTATTAACAGGGTCAATTTGTCCTCTACTTCATTCATTGAGATATTTCCCCATATAACAAATATTCATTAAACATCAATTTTACCCCAGGCTCTGTAATAGGTTGTGAATACACAGTAATGATGAAACCCAACTTTCTAGGTCTTTCCTGCCCAAGTACTCCCTTTATTTTAGGGAGAGAAAAACATAAACAAGCACATATATATACACATATATATAATTTTATATATAAAATATGTGTGTGTCTATAAATACACATGTGTTTATATATAAATTATATATATATAAAATTACTAATTTCTGTAAATAAGATAAAGAGGATACTTCTGGAAAATAACAGGGCAGGAGTGCTACTTTAATATCTTGTTTAAATAATTATAAATCATAAACAGAATTTGGATTGAAGATAAAAAAGAAAAGATGAGAAGAAAATAGGTATGAGACAAAGATAGGAAGAGAGCATTCCAGGCAACAGAAAACAGACTCCAAAGCAAAATAAATTTTTACCTATTTAAGTAACTGAAAAAAGATGCTGTAGCAGAAGTCTAGTCGGAGAAAAACTTGGACAGAAACAAGTGTTAGTGATATATTAGCTAAGGTAGGCCACTATATGCTATAATAACAGACAGAACCCAATGTGGAATGGATTAACATGAAGAACGATTTTTCAGCTGCACTTAGTCCAGGACATAAAGCCCTAAACTAGAGCATCTGAGGGATATAGACATCTCTTTCTCCAACATATGCACTGTAATTTACCATGTATCATTTAGCAGGCAAGTGAAATGAATAAAAAGAGTCTGAAAAAGGCGTGCCTGCTCTTCACTGCTTCAAATTTTAAGTGTTACAGTGCTTCTGTTCAAATTCTATTGCTGAGATAAACATAAAAAGGGATGGGTGACGATAGTTCTGCTCTGTATGCTGAGAAGCAGGTATTCAGTGGGCAACTAACCCGTTGTTGCTGTAAGATTTTGGGATACCTGTAAGATACGCATATGTACATGTTACATTGATAGTTGTAAAAATTAATATGAATATCATAGAAGTGGTTTGGTGATAAATGGTGAAATGAGAGCATATGTTATTAATTTTGAAATTATGGAAATACAATATAGCATTTCAGAAAACAAGTGTAGAAAAAGAAATAGATTCTGGCTAAGATCAACCAGTCAGGGAAAGAGACTAAGACGAAATTTCTAGAGATAGGAGATATTTCTCAATATCTACATGTCACAAGAGTCAAAATAATAGACTGTGTTGTATGCTGCTAAGTTGTCTAGGACAGACAGAACAAATATTGGATGAAGTTTTTGATGTTTTAGGAAAGACATTTAGATGACTTAGGAGTGCAGTTAAAGGTAAATTCATGAATATGTAGCGTTGAATTACATGGGAATTAAATATATGTCCAGAACAGCATATTCTGAAAGCTACCAATATTATTATTGTATGTCTGAAAATGTTTATTATGCCCTTACTTTAACCAGAGTCTCTGAGAATAAAATTCTAAAATAGAAAATTTTCCTAAGAATTTTGAATATCATGTAGGTTTTGCTGACACCTTTGCTGCTATAAAAATTCTACAAATAACAGGAAATAAGTCTTTTGCTATTCTGGTAGATTTTGTCTCTTTACTTTTTTATTTTTTTAAATAATGTTTCTAAGTGTGAATTTAGTTTCATTTTTCCTGCTTAACATTTGGTATACATTTTTAATCAGGAAATACACATTTTTTTAGTTTGCAAAATTTCTTTACTTTGCAGAATTCTCCCAAATAAATATTGTTTTCCCATCATCCAGTTAATTCTCTTATTGTGAAACTCTTTCCAGACAAATATTGCTTTTTCGTTTTTTATCCTTTTGTCTCTTTGTGATTCATTTCTAATGCCTTATATTTTATTGTCTTCATCTTCATGAATTTATTTCTCAATTGTGAATTTGCATTGCAAATTTGAGGCAGTGCAATTTGAATTTTCTGGAGTTTATTCTGGATATTGTATTTTTTAACTTCAAACACTCTAGATTTTTTATTTTTAAGTTTTTCCTTTTTTCTTAAAACATTTAGCTTTAATTCACTGGTATTTTTATGTTGCAGTTTATGTTTACTGACTATAAAGTATGCCTTTACTTTTTATATCTTAAACATACTGATTTTAAATTCTTTTATTTCTATTTTATAAAATTAAATTCATGATATATAAATTAATATTCTGATAATAAATTTTATTGATTGTCTTTAGTATTGCAATTTGGTTGCTGTGCGGGAGGGGGCAATCACTGGAGGGTTTTATTTGGCCATTTTCTGTTCCTAAATATTCTTCAATTGTTCCCCTAGTATTATATTAAATGCATAGACTCTGAATCTAGTAAATATGTTTCAAAATCTTACTTCGATACTTATTAGTTGTTACTTTGGAAAAGTCAGTTAATCCACTTGTGCCTTGGTTTATTCATCTGTAACGAAGAGTTTGAAACAATTAAAAAGAATCAAGCAGAAATTCTGGAGCTCAAAAATTCAAGAGACATACTGAAAAACGCTTCAGTCTCTCAACAGCAGAATTAAGAAGAATTAGTGAGCTTGAAGACAGCTATTTGAAAATATACAGTTAGAGCTGAGACAAAATAATAAAGAAGAATAAGTACCTTCAAGATCTAGAAAACGGTCTCAATGGGGCAAATCTAAGAGTTATTGGCCATAAAGGTGAGCTAGAGAGGTTGTGATAGAAAGTTTATTGAAAGAGATAATAACAGAGAACATTCAAAACCAAGAGAAAAATATCAGCATTCAAATATTAGAAGTTATAGAACACCAAGCAGATTTAACTAAAAAAAGACTACCTCAAGGTATCTAATAATCAAACTCCCGAATGTCAAGGATAAAGGAACCTAAAACCAGCAAGAGAAAATAAACCAATAATATAAAATGGAGGTTCAGTACATCTGTCAGCAGACTTCTCAGTGGAAACCTTACAGGTCAGGAGAGAGTGAAATGATATATTTAAAGCAATGAAAGAAAAATGCATTTATCTTACAGTAGCATGTCCAGAAAAAAAGAAAGAAAAAAATCCTTCTAACACAAAGGAGAAATAGATTTCCCAAGGAAAAGCTGAGGGATTTCATCAGCACCACACCTGTTCTAGAGGAAATGCTACAGCAACTCTTCAATTTGGGGGAAAAAAAAATTAATGAGCAATAAGAAATCACCAGAATGTACAAAACTCATTGGTAACAGTAAATGCACAGAAAAATACACAATATTATAATACTGTAACTGTAGTATACAACCTATTCATATCTTTAGAAAGACTAAACGATGAACCTATCAAAAAAATAACTACAAAACTTTCCAAAACATAGATAGTACAATAATATATAAATAGAAACAACAAAATTTTTAAAAGCAGGAGAGGATGAAGTTGAAGTATAGAATTATTATTAGTTTACTACTTGCTTCTTTGTTCACTAGTTTTTGCAATCAGTGTTCAGTCATCGGTTTAAAACAGTAAGCTATAAGATGGTATTTGCAAACGTTATGGTAACCTCAAATCAGAAAAACTACAACAGATACACAAAAAATAAGAAACAAGAAATTTAAAAACACCACTAGTGAACATCACACTCATGAAAAGGAAGACAGGAGGGAAGGAAGGAAACAAGAGAAGACCAGAAAACAAATAATAAAGTGAGTCATTTCAGAAAGCGGACATAACAATTGTAAATGTATATGTACTCAACACTGGAGCTCTCAGGTATATACTAGTATCATTGGAGTTTATATTATTGGAGCTAAAGAGAGAGGTGGCCACAATGTAATAGTAACTGAAGACTTCTACACCCCACTTTTAGCATTGGACAGATAATCCAGAAAGAAAACCAACACTATAGACCAAATGAACTTAATAGATAATTACAGAACATTTCATCCAATGGCTAAAAAATTTCTTCCCCTAGCACAAGAATTACTGTCACAGATGGACCATATGTTGGGCCAAAAAACTAGTTCAAAAAATTCAAAAATAGTTGACATATCAAGTGTCTTCTCTGACCACGATGGAATGAAACTAGAAATCAATCACAAGAAGAATTTGGGAGACTATAGAGACATATGGAAATTAATTAAACAATATGCTCCTGAATAACCTGTAGGTTAATGAGGAAATTAAGAAGGGAATTTAAAATTTTTCTGTAACAAATCAAAACAGAAACAGAACATACCAGCATTTGGGGGTACAGTGAAAACAGCACTAAAAAGAAAGTTCATAGCAATAAGCACCTACATGAAAAAAGGAGAAAAACTTCAATTAAACAACCTAATGATGCATCTTCAGGAAATAGAAAATCAATAGCAACCCAAATCCAAAGTTGGTATAAAAGACATAGTAAAGATAAGAGTAGAAATAGCTGGGTGCAGTGGCTCATGCCTGTGATCCCAGCACTTTGGGAGGCCAAGGCAAGCAGATCACTTGAGATCAGGAGTTTGAGACCAGCATGGCCAACATGGCAAAACCCTGTCTCTACTAAAAATATACATACACACACACAAATAGCTGGGTGTAGTGGCACGCACTTGTAATCCCAGCTACTTGGGAGGCTGAGGCATAAGAATCGTTTGAATTCAGGAGGAACAGGTGGTAGTGAGCCAAGATCATGCAATTGCACTCCAGCTTGGGTGACAAACCAAGACTCTGTCTCAAAAAATCATAAAAACATTAGAACAGAAATAAATGCAGTTACAATGAAAAAAATACTAAAGATCAATGAAATGAAAAGTTTTTTTTTTTGTTTTTTTTTTAAGATAAAATTGATGAATCTTTAGCCAAACTACAAAAAAATCAGAGAGGAAAAGGAGATATTACAACTGATACTTCAGAAATTCAGGAATCATTAGAGACTACTATGAGCAGCTATATGCCAAAAATTGAAAATACAACAAAAAAATTAATAAATTTCTAGACATATACAGCCTATCAAGATTGAACCATGGGCCGGGCGCAGTGGCTCAAGCCTGTAATCCCAGCACTTTGGGAGGCCGAGACGGGCGGATCACGACGTCAGGAGATCGAGACCATCCTGACTAACAC
>NW_012100499.1:322350-334644 GCF_000951045.1 Mandrillus leucophaeus | reverse complement strand
ATATAGTAAGTAAAATCTAGTCTTTTGAAGACATAAATAACTTTGGTAAAACCTGAGCCCTAAGTGGCCAGTCTCTGCCTAGAGACACATTCAAAGGAAACATCTTTATCCAGAAAACTTACAACTTTTGACTCACCAGACGTGTAATTACTAATGCTCTACTGTTCACCAGAACCCTTACCAATAACATAAGCAGTCAATTAACACATATTTTTATGTTATATATATTATATACTGTATTCTTACAATAAGGTAAACTAGAGAATAGAAAATGTTAATTGGGAAATCATAAAAAAGGAGAAAATATGTCTCCTATTCATTAAGTGGAAGTGAATTATCATAAAAGTTTTCTTCCTTGTCACCTTCAGATTGAGTAGGCTGAGGAAGAAGAGGAAGTGGCGGAGCCGGTCTTGCTGTCTCGGGGTGGCAGAATCCAAAGAAGTGGAGGAGGTGGAAAGGGAGATAGGAGAGGCAGGCACACTCTGGGAAACTTTCACTGAAAAATATCTTCCTATAAGTAAATTTGTGCAGTTCAAATCTGTGTCATTCAAGGATTAACTGTGCTAAATGTACTATAAAAATATAAATGGTTTGTTTCATTTTAGGTTAGAGATTATAAATATATATTAGTACATACCAATAAGCATACTATAATTTTCTCTTGAAATGTTTAGCTGCAAATGTAGGCATGAGGCAGATAGACAACCAAGTTTATCCAGTTTTTAATACTGGTGAGAAAAATGGGGGTGAGAAATGTAATGATGTTTACAAAGGGATGAATCTAAACAAGGGTTATGGAATCTAAGCTGAGTAAGAAGAATGAAGGTGGAAAGTCAGTCATCTGGATCAATAGGTTGAGGATCTCAATGAGATACAACATCTTTACATGGGGAGATTTGTTAGAGCAAGTGAGGAGGAATTATTGTGTTATGTGGTGAGAAAATGGAACTTCAAGTGCAAATCCTGGGGCTTCATCTCGTTCTCCTGACTATGAACTGACTTCGAATTTACTCTCAACACTTTGGACTCGGACCTAAGAATCTGATGCCCAATTTTTAATTAGGTTTTTGTTGTTATTGTTGTTTTATATTGTTCTAGCTGTGCATACACGCATGCACAGAATTCACTCTAATTCATTTTGAAAGGCAAGACTTAATAAGAGATATTCAGAACTCAGAATTGCTGCATAGCTTGAGATAAATTTTCTAGGCTAAAATTTTAAGACCAAGAATTACGCCAAAATACCCTGGCAAAGATGCAGAGACTGACATGCTGTAAACCCCAAATAATGCCACTGTCAGGCAGCTGCCACCGCCACCCTCAACATCTGGATCAGCAACAGCGTGCGCCTGTTTCCTCGGTTAGCTCATTTCTTACCCAAAGCCTACTATGTGGGCACTGATTGGTGGAAATTACATGACAAGTTTTCTCTCCACAGACATGGGAAGCTGGGATGTGTGTTGCTTTGTGATTCCGTGATAGACTTGACAACATGGAAACTACCAAAATGTCAGGAGGGTGAGCAAAGGGTTTCTGGAAGACTTTAAAAAAGCTCAAAGGGAAAAGCTTAAGTTACTCATTCCAATAGCAAAACGTGCTGTTTTCCACGTTGTTTAAAGACTTTGCTCTCTAAGTTTGTCTTTATCATATTGTACAATTATCTATACAGTACTAAATACAGAAGAGTGTTCAGTAATGGTAAGTGTGTGACGATGAGATTACATAAAGGACAGGAGAGACAAATATGTGTTACCCAGTCATTCTACCCACACAGCCTATGTATGTAGATTTTTAAAGAAGTGATTACTTTGCCAGAACACTTTCCAAACTGTATTCTAAATGACAAATGCCCAGTTAGTTCATAATCTCTGTAGTGAAACATAGGGAAATGCCCTGGCATGCTTGCTGTGAGAGAATCATTAGACTCCAGAAAGCAGGAGACTAATTCATGATACTAATCTAGAAAAAAGTGTGAGCTTCAAATTATAAAGCCGAGTCATCATGTGGAATAAGGTTTAAAGCCTTTACATTTTATAAATATTTATTTTTGCCTCACTTAACCAAATACCTCAGATGAGTGCATATTTTTAGCCTAAACTTACACCATAATTACCTCAATTCTGGATCACATTGCCAATGTATAACTATGGGTATGTTACCAGAGGAAAGTTGGAGAAACAATTCTGGTAAAAACATTTTTTATGTGAGAGAGAGAAACCCTGTAATTTTCAGCAAAATGATTACATAAAGAGCTACCTATAATTTTATTTAATTGTACCTTTTTATTTCGTTTTGTCAACCTACCTTTTTTTCACCCTTGTCTCAAAAAGAAAGAAAGATATTAAAACTATGTTCAAAGCAAAGTTTTCAGGGATATTTACATAGTTAACTGTTCTCAATTTATGTCTAAGATTACAGCATTTTAAACAACTAGCAGAGAATTCAAAACTCGTTATAGCAGTATTTTCCATAGGTACAGGTACAGAGAGGCCTCCTTTCAAATATTGAACATACAAGTATTAATCATGAGTTAAATATAAGTAAAATTAATAGGACTGCACATTAATTATGAATAATAGACTATATGGCAACAAATGCAAATATAACCTTATAGATTACCATCAACCTATCAACCTGTATAATCTGCAATATGTTAAAAGTTCATGTTGCTGCATAATATTTCATTGTACATATATATCACATTTTCTTTATCCATTACAATCACATGCTGATGGGTAATTAGGTTATTTCCATAAGTTAACTGTTGTGGATAATGCTGCAATATAAATGGGAGTGCAGATATCTCTTTAGGATCCTTGTTTCACTTCATTTGGATATATACCCAGAAGTGGGTATATATCATATACTAGTTCTGAATCATATACTAGTTCTATTTTTATTTTTTGTAGGGCCCCCAAACACTTGTAGTAAACTTATGTTCCCCAAAACAAGTGTACCATTTTACATTTCACTAATAGTTCTACATCCTCACCAATACGTGTTCTCTTTTGTTTATCAATAAGTGAAATTAGCCAGTCTTACAAAGACAAATCCTGTATGATTTCACTTATATGAGGTTATCTAAACAGAGAAACATGGAGGTAGAGAATCGAATGGTGGTTGCCTGGGAATGGGAGGGGGAAATAGAGGACTGTTCAGCAGATATAAAGTGTTAGTCTTGCCAGATAAATAAGTGTGGAAATCTGTAAAACGTAGTGCCTAACACTAACACCGCAGTATTGTGCACCTAAACATGTATAGAGTATAGATCTCAAGTTAAGCATTCTTGCCACAGAAAGGACACAAGGAAACTTATGGATGTGATGGATTTACATTAATTACCTTGGTTGTGCTGAGAGTATCTGGGGTGTATTCATATGTCCACACTCATCTGACTATATACATTAAATGGGCATATCAATTATACTTCCATAAGCTGTTAAAAATTCCATTATGAAACTTTTCTTTGTTGTTGGTACATAGAGGAAAGCTGATGGTGAAGAAGGCCGATTATTAAATCAGTTTTCCTGAGTTCAAATCCAGCTCTACCAATGCTACCCTCATGAGCAACACCAAATTCTTTAATATCTCTGTTTCCTCATCTGTAAAGCAAAGATTATATTAGTACCTACTTCATAGGATTGCTGTGATGCTTAAATAAGAAAATACATGTAAAGGACAGAAACCAGTGGCTGGCACATTTTGGGCTCCCTATACAGGTTAGAGTTTTAAATTAAGTGTCCACCCTTTAAAATATTTTTAATGACTCCCTGATAGATTTTTCCATTTATATATTTTGTTCCTGGAAGACATAGAACTATATCTTCAGTGCATACTCAGTTAACACATCAATGTTCTATTCATACTACTAAAAAATTCTAGAGCTTTACCTGAAGTTTATTTATTTGCCCAGATGAGTGGCTGGCAACCTTTTTCTGCATAAGGCTAGTGAGTTAAGATTTTAATATTTGCAGGCCTTACGGTTTCCATCACAACTACTCAGCTCTGCCATTATAATGCAAAAGCTGCCCTAGATAATACTGAAACAAGTAGGTGTAGCTGCAATCTCATGGCACTCTATTCACAAAAACAAGCAGCAAACCAGATCTGGCCTATGCGTGTAGTTGACCCCTGATCTAGATATTTGATAAAATGAAAATAGAGTGCTCAAATCTTTCAACCCTATTTAACCTTTTCTAAGAGAAATAAATTCAATGAAGCTCTTTGAGTATCACAATTGTACTCTGTGAGTATATGTATCTAAACCCTGAATTCACATTAAATAAAACAAGTATAAGCAGTAGTAAGAAAATTCTGTTTTGTGTTAACAAACACAAAGAAGAGCTTTTATAGTTTATAAGACTAGAGAAACGTGCCTGATTCAACACTTAAAAGATGGAAATAATGCAAGTTGTTACCCTCATATGTTTCTCTCTATTTACCATATGAAGATCAAACACAGTATATGTGTTACTTTAAAAATACCATTAGTGTATTATTAATTCAATATCTATAACTGCCAAGATGTTATGAGATAAAATCCTAATTGTCAAGTAGACTGTTTTCTAATATAAAAAGCAGCTAAATCTATCCGATCAGAGCCTGACTTAATAGAGATATGTCCATAACCACAATCAATGGAGTGGTGCCATTACTCAAAAGGTCATTGCATTGATAGTGCCTTTCATGAGGGATGATGGCAATTTTGTGCTGTTTTTGAAAATGATAAATGAAAGAGAAACTAAAACCATTCTAGAAAAATCTGAATATCAGCAATACAAGATAAAATATATATCATCTTGATTTTTTTAAATTGTGTTTTGTTCTGTGTTAGGCTAAATTCTTGAGGTAATTGCCCAAACTTTCCATTTAATTTTACGAAGTATGCATAAGTATGTAAGGAAAATAAGTAACTGGAAGGCTGGCCACTATGCAGGTTTTGGTTTTTACTTCCTGGTTCCCAGCACCTTCCCAGTTACCCCACATGTAAAAGACACTAACCTTATGCAGAGTGTGGCAGGGGGAGACGGCATGGACCGCACCTCCCAAAACATGACTGCATATTCCCTTGTAGGCTGCTTCTGCACAGTAGAGCCCAAAACACTGAAAATATCTCTGAGGACTTTTCAAAGGGTTTAATCCTCCTGTGCATTCACCAGCAAATACCTAGGCCTCAAGGAACAGATTTGATTTCCTAAGCTTTTTCTGTCCACACTAGAAAGGTTGATTATTACGCAGAGGGACGATGCATAGCCTCGGGTCCTGGATAGACAGCTCCACTGGCTTCTCCTAGGAAGGAATGATGTCAGTCTTCATTATGAGAACACATTCCTTCTCATCATTGCTCTCATCCTGAATTCCAACCCCCAACAGATGTCTGTGCATTGAAGATTGCTGTCTACCTCTCTGTCATTTCCACTAACAGGGCCGATTCCACTGGCCAATAACTTCTGAATTGTTGAAGGGCTGCTACTAGATCCCTGCCCAAGTCTTTCACTGTAATGGGATACAACTAGGAGCTTACTATACCCCCTCCCTCCTCATGGTGACTCCTTGGCACTTTCTATGTAACTCTTCTATGATCCCTACCTAGCAGCTTCTCTCTATCCTCTAGATAGCCCTTCAACCCAAGCCAGCTCTAGAACTGAAGACACCTGGTATTTCTGTCTTCTGTTCAAGCATTAGAGGAATATCAAATCCTAGACAGACAGACAGATAAAGAGATGGACAGAGATCGAAATATATAAGGAAATTGCTTCAAGTATTTTGTCTAATCTAGTTCACATTTATGAAACACAATACAAGTCCAAAAGAGAGAGAAAAATAATTACTTCATTGCAGATGATAGTAATGGAGATCCAAGGATATCTGTCAACAATTCCACCCAAAATTGAGTAAAGGATTTTTGTGGCAATTTTCCAGTCATTGTTTATGTATATATTTAATGCATACATATTGTATTGCTATCTAAATATATTTTGTATTTTACATTTTTGCATAGTTTTCCTGTTCACTATTGCCTCTTTTATCTTGTAGACATATCTAACCCTTTAATCTCACCCCTATTCCCAGGCATTAACTAGCATTTGTGGATTATTCACATTGCTCTCCAAGCACAAACAATGTACACAATTAATATGTATGTAAAAGAATGTTTTTGTCTGTGTTTTAAAAGTGGGATCACGTGGTTTCTATTTCTCTAGTTCTCAAATTTCTTGAGCTTACTCACATAAGAAGGCTCACATGGAATCTTACTTTACATGAAAATCACCAAATTTTTTAACATCTCTGCCCTCTACTTCTTAACTATCAATACATCAAGAAACTACTTTCTGATCATTTACAGTGTTTTAATTCTATATGTAAATTTGCATCTGAGAAATAATTTTTACTAAAATTAAAGAAAAGAGAAAATCGTTCCTCCTTAGAAATCTAACTATCTAGTTACAAAATAACACAGGTCCCTGCCACCACCACATACACACATACAATTATGAAATTTGAAGAAATTTTTGCTTAATATTACACATTTGGAGTTGGGCAAAATACACTTAATTCCAGTGACTTTATAATTCATTCAATGGACAGGAACTAAAAACCTAATTATTGTGGTTTAACCCACTGCTTCTCAAAGTGTAATCTATAAACCACAGTTGGTCCACAATCTCTTACCTGTCTGCCATAACTTAAGTATAGAAGTTAACAGCATTTCAAAGTATTTCTGGTACTTTGGAGAAGAATTTCACAGTTGCTGAGTCAAAAGACCAAGATACTGACTTGTATTTTATATGTATTTTTTCCTCCAACTATATCAAGGTATAATTGACAAATAATAATTTTATATGTTTAAGATGTACAAGATGTCTTGATATACATATACATTGTAAAACAATTACCATAATAATAAATCTAATTAAAATACTCATCATCTCACATAATTAACCTTTTTCTTTTTTTGTGGTAACAGTATTTAATATGTGCTCTTTTTGCAAATTTTATGTACACATCATTATTAACTATAGTTACCATGCTGTACATTAGGTATCCAGAATTTATTCATCTTATTGTACCCTTTGACCAATATTTCCCCATTTCTCCCTATCCACAACCATGGTAACCAGCCTCCTACTCTCTGTTTCTATAAGTTCAACTTTTTTAGAATCCACATAAATGCAAGATCACTCAGCATTTGTCTTTGCATGTTTGGCTTATTTCACTCAGCATCATGTTCTACAGGTTTATTCCTGTTGTTACCGATGGCAGAATTTCCTTCGTTTTTAAGGTTAAAAAGTATTCCACTGTGTGTGTTTGTGTACATGTGAATAGCACATTTTTAAATCCATTCATCTACTGATGAACACATAGGTTGTTTCCATATCTTGGCTATTGTGAATAATGCTGCAGTGAACATGGGAGTGCAGAAATCTCTTTGAGAATAGTGATCTTATTTCTTTTGGATAAATCCAGATGTGGAATTGCTAGTCATATGGTAGTTTTATTGTTTAATTTTCTGAAGATCCTCTATTCTATATTCCATAATGACTATATCAGTTTGCATTCCCACATATGTCTTTGTTGTTTTATTTCTGGTCTGTGGCAGATTAGGAAAGCACAGACACACACACACACACACACATTTTCTGAACCACAGAAAGTCTGAGAGGCAGAGCTCTATGGCAATAGCCCTCAGTCTCTACATTATACACTACTGTTCAGTATTTTAAAACCTCTGTTATACTCTTGTAAAACAATAATTATGGGATATTTACTACAAGTGTCTACTACATGCTGAGTATCATGGAAAAGTATACAGAGTGATGAGACATGTCTATAATCTGGTTGGGTAAGGAGAACCGAGGCAGAGGAAACAATTGGGAAACTCAGATGCTTTGTAATGAAGACCTTCGGTGGGCTCTAGATGAACCTTCATCATCAGAAGTAGCTGAAAATTCTCTTAATGCTTTCTTATTCTATCTCAAGCTACCAAAGGGCACAGAAAATTTATATTCATCATGCTATTTTTTAAACCTAAGCAACTGTTCAAACAGACATTGAGAACACGGGCATTTCAGTAAAATCCTTAATACTTGTGAATCCAGTTTTTCTTTCTGTCTCTACCAACAGGTCTTTCTGCAATAGTCAGAGAAAAGAAGAGCAGAAAAGTCCCAAATCATTTATAACACTCAAACAAATAAAATGCACCTTTGGAATCTCAGTTCACCTCATAAAGTGACTTCACACTTCACCTCATGAAATAATGAAAAAGAAAAACAAAATCCTCTTTTTGTCAGCAACTTGGACTCAGTAAGACTGTATTAAACCAATTGCTTTGAGACAAAAACATCTTTGTCATCCTATAAGAGATGAGAACTGACAGGTCCAAGAGGGGAAAGGGGAATGCTCTTATTGCTTATGCTTCACACCTCACAGCTTTATCCTCAAGCCAGTCTCACATACACACACACACATGCACACACATGCCTGCACACGCACACACACACAACTGACAGATGTTTAATCTATAAAAAAGCATAAACTTCATAAAGCAATCAAATACTCATTGTTCTTTAGCTACTTTGAGGCTTTTTTCACATTGCCAAATATTAGCAGGAATGTTCAAAATCAATTTCACATTAAAAAAATTTAACAGTCAGCATTCTTCTTATTATGAAATCACCACAGAAACCCATGTAAAAAATATAAGATTTGAGGGTCTGCTTAAATATGCATGAAATTATTTTAATAATTTTATTCTCATTCTCTCTTTCACTAAACTGTGTTTCTAGTAAATTTTAAAGTGCATTTTTTAACAAAAGAAAAAAAGGCTTAATGTACACTCATATGTATAAGTTATCATGAATTTAGTTCTATATGGCTTAACAAGAGAGGATTTTCTTTTCATTCTTCACTTGATTATTCACCTTCAACAGTAGAGTTGTGAATTTAAAATGTAAATGACGTAAGTATTAATAATAAATACTGTACACACCTTGGCATTAATTCAAATGGTATAATTCTGACAACAGTAAAACAGGAATCATGGTGGATGCACTATTATAGGGGGCATGGTAAAGGTAAATGTTTCAAAAGATTGCAAGATAGTGATGTCTGACCAATTGTAAAGCTAAGTCATTCCTAGTATATTAATTCCAGGATTTCACAATTAAAATGTCTTAACCATTTTATTAAAGTATAATATACTTTAGCATAACTGATAAATAAACCCATAATTAATTTAACTTACCTATCATCGATTTAAAAATTTTAAGTTACAGACGGGCGGATCATGAGGTCAGGAGATCGAGACCATCCTGGCGAACACGGTGAAACCCCGTCTCTACTAAAAAATACAAAAAACTAGCCGGGCGAGGTGGCGGCGCCTGTAGTCCCAGCTACTCGGGAGGCTGAGGCAGGAGAATGGCGTAAACACGGGGGGCGGAGCTTGCAGTGAGCTGAGATCCGGCCACTGCACTCCAGCCTGGGCGACAGTGCCAGACTCTGTCTCAAAAAAAAAAAAAATAAAATAAATAAATAAATAAATAAAAAATAAAAAAAATAAAAATAAAAAATTTTAAGTTACAATATTAGGTTGGTACAAAAATAATTTCTTTAATGGCAAAAACCGCAATTACTTTTGTACCAAAGCATACAAAGTTCCTTTGATACTGGGGTATCTTTTCAGAACAAGAAAGATCAAATAGGTCAAAGGGTTTTACCAACAAAGTAATTTGACCGTTTACATAAATAATACCCTAATCAGGGAAACATTTCTGAAGCCTTTCTCGATCACCTTCCTATTTCTTGGTATTCCAAATGTGGGCCTCGCTGTCATCAACAGTAAGCCATGGGCATCGTGATTTATTTGTGTGTCCCTAGAACTGTGCACAAAGCCTCACTGGTAGACAGTAGACATTACATACACACTTGTCTATGAACAAATCTATTCAAGCTTTCTGTTTGGACTTGAATAAAAAAGATGAAATCTTTCCATCTATCAAGAAAACAGAACCACACTGCCTGTGGGGGTTTAGCTGAGGCCAACATATGATAAAGTTGTCACTAAAGAATTCAAAAAATATATATATAAGGTTGAGAATGATCAAAATAAATGTAATGAGATTTCATTAGACAGACAACCAGTCTAGACATAAGAATGCTTCCAACCATCTGAGTAACGAGTCAATGTGACTATTTTCTGGTAAAACTGGGAATGCTTGCAGACACCGTGGGTGAAAGGCATTCAACAATGATTTATTTTGAGGACGAACTTGTAAACTGCCAGATAAAGGGCAAGAGACTGCCAGGATGGTATCCTATCCACCTCCCACTCTATGGCGACGGCCCTGAGTTGCAGACACTTGTCACTTATGTGCCCTGGATTGTGTGTAAGAACTGTTCCCAATGCACAGTCAACACAAAGTCCTCTGTGGTTCACTGGAACCACCACCAGCACCATCACCATCACTGGAAACAAACAGATTCAAAAGCTAGCAAATAAAATACCTGTTTTCATCACCTGTACTAAAATATAAGTCCTGTCTAGAATAGAATTTTAAAACAAATGAAGATTGCATTCGGCACCCTGTCCATCCTTTTCCCATGCCCCTCCCTTACACCTGCCAGTAAAATCACGGTCCTCATTCAGTCCAGCAGTTCTCTGACCACACCATACCTGAGCACATTTACTGTGGACAGCATGTTTGGCTTGAAGTCTTTCCTTCTACCCTAGCATAGCTACCACTGTTGTGAGAACTCCCATGTCCAGCACTCCAGGAAGGTGACATCAGGTATAAATAAGGTGATACCAGGTACCATTTGTTAAAATGTCATGAACTAGAATAAGGTCTGGAAATATACAAATGTATATAATAGGTAAATAAATGACTGTTAAATATGTTTATTTGGTATGATGCTAAAAGGATATGCATTCTAATAAAGGAGGCTTGTATTTGGCAAATGTGTTCCCACATACTCCTTGACGATATGATGATGGTGAGTGATGTCTATAAATATACATGGAAATACATTTATTTTTGGTAAAATAAATGTATTTTATTGTAAAATATTCTAAAAGTACTGAAATAAAAATATTTCATCTATTAACCATCAGAATGTAAGATCTAGTTTCCATAATCCAAGGTCTATTTAGAATATATTACATAATTATTCAGTGTTAGACATGGTAGTGATGGCTCAACAGAAAATAAGATTTTTAGAAAGGAAAATGACTAGTTCAGGAAATAAGTCAACTACAGCAAGAAATCAATCAAGTATCCATTGTGTTTGGTTCCTATAAACAATGCCTGAACATCTAGTCTGAACTGGGACAAAATCACTTTAATTGCACTACTGCTTTTCAGTTTAAAGCCACTGTCAGTAATTTAATGTCAAATTCTGGGTCTTTATTCAATTACCAGAGTGGGGGGATTCCTTGAGAAATTGAGAGGTGTGCTTCAAAGTGGGATTGAGAGTTGAACAAGCCTATTAAGTATCTCTCTCCTCACTTTCTGTATAGCATATTTAATCAAAAGTTTAGAGTCGTCATGGTTGATGTGAAAGTCAACAAGACTTATCACATCTGAAAGAAATGACTAAGGGAACTAAAGATAAAAAACATTAAGTTTATTAGGGAACAGGAAAAAAATGGGAAAGAGATGGACACAAGGAGAGGGGAAGAGAGGAATGTAATTTAGAGTTTAAGTCAATAAAAAGTTTTAAAATTTCAATTATATGGAGTTAACGTGAGCAGAACTTTTAAAAATCCTTTTACAGTAGAAATAAGCAAAAAAATGCTATTCTAATTACATTCCAGCTTTCTGCTCTGAGCTTGCAGTGCTGTACTTACAGCCATTTCCAAACCAAGCCAAAACCTTCCTCTAAAGAAACCTGGGAAATTGAGGTAATATTCCATAAGTGTCATCAGTGCTGTTCACACAAATATTCTCTCTCTCTCCCCTTTTAAGTACATGGAAAGATTGTACTCTCCAAACACGAGGTATGCTCATGCAACTTCTGTGACTTGATTAAAAGTGACAAATGACACATCTATGACAAGTACATTCTCTATGGAAATTTAAGTACTCGTGTGAGTTTTTACTATGTTCTTTTCTCCCCCTAGGTATCAAGGAAATTTCAGATACAGCTAGATCCTAGAGTGAGGATACAGGGTAAAACATTCTCAGCACCATTTATTAAATAGGGAATCCTTTCCCCATTTCTTATTTCTCTCAGGTTTGTCAAAGATCAGATGGCTGTAGATGTGTGGTATTATTTCTGAGGACTCTGTTCTGTTCC
>NW_012100499.1:296930-320565 GCF_000951045.1 Mandrillus leucophaeus | reverse complement strand
TGGGAGTTATACCTGATGTAAATGACGAGTTGATGGGTGCTGACGAGTTGATGGGTGCAGCACACCAACATGGCACAAGCATACATATGTAACAAACCTGCATGTTATGCACATGTACCCTAGAACTTAAAGTATAATAATAATTAATAAATAAATAAATAAATAAATAAATAAATAAAATAAAAAAAGAACATTCTCCTAGCCAACTCAGATTGATATGTAGCATGAATAATAAATAAAATATTACTGCCTTAAGCTACTACATTTCTGGTCTTGATTGTTAAAAAGCTTAGCCTACCTCTTCTGCCTGATACATACAGAGTGTCAACATTCAAGGTTGACAAACACAGATTATGTTGGCTATATTAAAGGATCAGTTCTAGGTAACTGAAGATTAGAAGTTGATACTTCATAAAAACATACAGATTTCACACTTTCACTCCCTACCTCTAAGATACTGACCATTTTATTTTTGCCGGCATAGTTTTTCTGATGATTAGATGACATATTATATTCTGATGATAAAATGACCCATTTCATGTAAATAGTGAGAAGAAAATAGCCGTCAATACATTTTAATAATTTTCTCTATCCTTCTGTATAATCATACCAGTCCTCAAAGCCTTTGACTTTGTTCAACGATTTATTAAAAATTAAGTATTAAATAGTAACATTAAAATGTCATGTTATAAGCAGTATGAATCAAGTTGTAACCTATTTTGGGGAGTAGAATGAGATTAAGATTTATGAACTATATTTTAAGTACAGATTTCATAATATAGGTATTACATGGACCCACTGGATCAATAAAATAGATCACTATTCACATTGAAATTGTGGGTCCAATACATTAAATAAGGACCAACTGGCCAGAAATTACTTTCTTCATATAAAGACCTTCTAAACTTGTGAATAATTTAGACTTTCATTTTTTTGTTTAGTTTCTGTTTCAATTAACTAGCGATGGCATACGTGTGTTCATTACTAGATACTTGATATTGTTCCTTAATACTCTGTAGCCATTCTATGTGAGTGTCAATCAGGATAAACTAGGTTAGATCTTGGCAAAAAACAAAACAAAACAAAAAAAGAAAACGTCTAAATCTTGGTGATTCTTTGTGACAAAAGCCATGAATAAATGTGCTTTCATAGTCAAAATTAGTGTCTACATATTCATAACAGCAATATTAAACATCATATGATGACTAAAACTGGGCAAAATTATCATTACAATATAGCTTCCAAACAGCATAGCATGAAAGACTGCAGAAATTTAAGTCTTTTCAATCATGCTGTTCTATAGATTAGCTCAATTCCTGCTGGTTCTGCTAATGTGTATAAACCCATTTTAAACTGGAGTTCAAGCTGGAATAATCTCATGATTCTTATTGGCCTCATATATCCTCTATGGCTCTAGTTAAGGTGATCTAGTGGTTCTTAGTTTTTTTTCACATATAAAAATTTCATCAAAAGTATTCTAGGCTACAAAACATTAAGTCTTGGAATAAAATCAAAGATTAGGTTCACAAAAATAATAAACTATTGACAAAGTGTATCAGTCATTTTGTTAAAGACTTGGCCAATAATCAGGTTTCTAAACTTTTTTACTAACTAGTAATTGAATTGACCGAATTTACCAGGTGCTTTGACACCATACATTCTTCCTTTAACTGATGGTATGGAAAAGAATTCCAAGATCATAATTTATTTGAACTATTTCCCCAACAAATTTAGTGTATAGCACATTATCATGACTTTCTTTAACTTACAATGTCTTTGAAGGCATGCTTATTTTCCAGAAAGTTACGGGAAATCCATTATTAAATTTGGCTACATCTTTGAAAAATAAGCAATGTTCTTAGATCAAAGGAACAAATGTTGCTTTAAAGAATAATTTAAGTGCAGCACATATTTTGTTCTTTCAGTTGTTTCTGGATAGCTGATCAGAGATTTATATAGAATGCTTAGGAATTCATTTTCATATAAACTCTACCAAAGAATCAAAGGAAATCTAAGCAGATTTTAAAACATCACATCTACCATACCCATATTCTCACTCTGCTGGTACAGCATGCGGTATTAAACCAATAACATTGACCACTAGGGTTGCATATTTGGGACGTACTTATGCTAGGGAAAGAAAGTATGTATTATTCATCTGAAATTTAAGATTAACTGGGGGTTCTGTATTTTATCTAAAAACTCTGGTGACAATGCAGTTCCTTGAAATATAATAGTGGTCAAGTTAAATAACTGTTAATATTTCTTCTGTTTTCTCTGCCTTAGGATGAATTATTCATTTGTGATGAGCAGTGTGCAAACAATAATAAAGCCAAATCCACATTTTTGTGACACTCCTGACAAACTGCTGCTATATTAAAGAAATAAATTACAAGTCCTCTATTGCTCCACTGCACAGCTCTCATCCCTATTTTTGAGGCATTTCAATCAACCTTGCAATTTTCACCAAGTAGTAAGATATTAAACATATATTTTATCTGTCCTGAAATAGCATTGATTTTGAAACTGTGAGATCTTCTAATTTTTTTCCAGATAATGGTCAAACTGGCCCTTTGGGTTATAAATTAGGTTTTTCATGGCTAATATACTTCACATCGGCGTGTATTATACAAGCAAAAATTATGTCATCACAAGGCTCTGGTACAACATGAAGGGAGCATAAATGTCAAGATTGATGATGATGGCTCAGAGCCAGCTCATTAAAGGCAATGGTGTGAATAATATAACTATGTTGCTTTTGAAAGAACCGAATATGTATTATCCACCTATCAGTGCACCAAAGCAGCATCATAAACATAGATCTCTAACTGCAGCCCATTTAAATGATGAAAGGATGTATATTAATCTATGAAATAGATTTTACCCAGGGGGGAAAACTGTTCTATTTATGAAAGTTAAAAACATTCAGTGCACAGAGAAGCACTTATCAGATGAGAATCCACAGTATGCAGATGCATTTTACTAATGCTTCCTGCTAAGATAAATAGTCTGTGGTCATGAAAGATGCTACCATAATTTACTAGAAATAAAAGAACTAAAAAGAGCAACATGTAGGCAGCTTTTTGTAAAGCACGAGGAGTAAATATTCTAAATTACTGGGCCTCTGTGTTTTATATAGTTAATTCAAAAATCATTGATAAAACATGACAATAAATATATATGTATATATATACGTCACAAACAAAAATAACTGAGTTTTTTTTTATACTTACTATTCCCTAAAGGTAAGTGAATATATCTTTTGGTAATAACTGCATGCTTGATTCACATCCACCTTCATTTTCAGGATCCTCAGACCCCATTACAATTTTGTTTGTGGACATTATTTACATATGTGAATAATTCCCTATTTTTTGCATCTGCGATGAGAGAAAGGATTTTAGTTTCCATGCATAACTTTAAAATTTACCAAGACAATTCAGCAGGTTCTTCCGTAGTGCACACCACTCAGGTATCTCTGACTCAAAGTATCTTGTCTGTTACAACAGCAATTGGTAATCCAGAAGTTACAGTATTTTTTTCTCCAATAGTCTCTTATAGATATTTCTGGGCCCATCTCTTACCTATTGATACCCAATGTACATATTCCATGGAAAAATGAAATTTCAAATAGGAAAAGTACAAAATAACCACTTCTAATTCAGGGTAGGGGATGGGGGCCTTCAATATTCTCACATACATTGTCTCTCTGAATCCCTACACAACCTTACAAGATTACTTGTAAGGTTTTCTTTCAGATTGAGAAACGGAAGACTCAAAAGATTATGTATGCTCTCTAAGGCCCCCAAACTGGTAAGTAGCAGAGAACATATCTGAACCTGGGATTTCTCATTTTAGGCAGGTCATTTTTCACAGTGCCCCTGCTGGCCCATGTTGTGTGAGCAAGATGATGCCCAGTAGGTTTCCGAATTCTGGGTGAGCCTGACTCTATGTCACTGGATCTTATTCCTAAAAGGGCATTTAAACATATCCTTGTTTCCCAGACTCACTGGATAACTTCTGTGGTTTGAATGTGTCCTCACAAAAATTCAGTTGTTGCCAATGTGATAGTATTAAAAGGTGGGCTCTTTAAGAGATAGATAGACCATGAGGGCTCTGCACAGAACACTGTTGACATATGACTCCATCTTAGAAAAAGACTCAATTTTATATTTCAAGAGGCATCATACCAACAGGGGCCAGATGTTCACCCAGTCAGTAGCAACAATACCCAAGCAGATCAGGTTGTCACCCTTTATTATTAGTCCTCATCAGAGGACTCACGGGCCATAAAATGATCTGGACTTCACCAGCTCAAGACGGCCATCCTGACAGATCCCATATAGCTGTCACTAGCGATCAGCACCTGGGGGGCTCTTCGTGCAAGACACTGCCAACAGTCTGGGTCAGGCCAGGATGCTCTCTTTGTCCACACTTCTTCCCTTGGACTGCTTCCTTAACCCCTTTCCTATCTCCCTTTCTCTTGATGTTAAGTGTTACTATGTTTGGTATGAAATTTTAATCTATAACATTTGTATATTGATTAAGTAAACTACTATGTATGATTTGCCATATTGACTAAGTTGTGGAGTGACTTGAGCCTGTGTGTCCATGGCTGACAACTGAGTGAACGGATAGTACAAAGGAGAATTACCTACTTGGGAACTTTATGAAGTTCATGGTGTTTATGATTGAAATAACATCAATAAAAGTCTCACCTTGAGAAATGAAACAAGTATACTGGTTACGTCTGACCTTGCACTGCTCTCAACAGGCTCCTCTCTGTCAAATGAGAATAATATCCTTACAAAAGAGGCTTCATTCAGAGTTTGCTAGCTCGTTCTTTCTACCTTCTGCCATGCAAGGACACAGCGTTCCTCCTCTCCAGAGGATGCAGCAACAAGGTGCTATCCTGGAAGCAGGGAGCAGCCCTCACGAGGCATCAAACATGCCAGAGCCTTGATCTTCTACTTTGCAGCCTCCACAACTGTAAAAATTAAATGTATGTACCTTATAAATTACCTACTCTCAGGTATTCTGTTTTAGTGGCACAAAATGGACAAGTTCACACACCCAGACATGGAGTGTGAAATCCAGAAATCAACTTTAATTCTAACCTCCCTTAACCAAACAGTCAGTACACTGTGTCAATTCGTCTTCCTAAACCTTCCTCAGATGCAGTTATTTGTCCCTAACTTTATTGCCACTGCCTTTGATCAGCTCTTTGTTCAAGCTCACCTGGACCACTGCTCTAACACTTTAACTTGGCTTCCTGGTAAAACGTTTCTTCTTTGTCTACTTCCAATGCATTCTTTATGGAAAACTTTGTCTAAAATGCAGTCAAAGCATGTCATTCTCCTGATTTAATTATTCCAATGTCATCTAAATTATCAATTAATAAAGTCTAAAAGTGTCCATAGGTCATATATAAGTCTCTTAATGACCTAGCTATTGATTACGTTCCTGTTGGACTGATTTCCCCATAGGGTCCAAATGAACCCTACTTTGAAGTCTCACCAATTTCCTGATGACTCTATCATTTACCTGTCTGTCTCTCTGTCTGTCTGTCTGTCTATCTATCTATCTATCTATCTATCTATCTATCATCTTTCTATCTAATTTTATTCTAGTTCTCCATAATGTTGCCCCTTTTCCCTAGAATGGCCTTGACCTGTAGCTCTGACAAATAAAATGTTGCAAAAGTGGTGCTTCAAATAACATTTTCTTTATCTGCTACAACTTTTAAATAGGACTTTCATTATTTCTCTTTCTTCTCATTCTCTCTCTCCTCTCTTTCCTTCTCTGTGTGTGCATATGTCTGTGGGTGTCTGCGTCTTCAAAGGATTTTAAGTAGTGACACTATAGACAATTTTCAAACTACAAAATCCTTTTTTTAAACCTTCCTTAGTTCCCTATTGCCTTTTGCCTTGAGAATAAGCATACTAACTTTTTAGAAAGATGTACAAGCCATAACTCGTGTTTCCCTCTTCAATGTAATCTCTCATTGTATATTTCCTTTCACTTGGACTTCACCAAACTATCTTTATTTATTCAAACAACCCTCTGTGTATGTACTTCCTTGGATTTTCTCATGACTTTTTTAATGTTTGTATAAATTTAAGGGGTACAAGTACAGTTGTGTTACATTGATATATGTCACACTGGTGAAATCTGGCCTTTTGACCATCACTCAAATAATGTGCATTGTACCCATTTAGTAATTTTTTATCAATAACCCCCCTCCCACCCTCTGAGTCTCCATTGTCTATTATTCCACATTGTATGTCATATGTACAAATTATTTAGCTCCAAATTGTAAGTGAAAACATGCAGTATCTGACTTCCTGCTTCTGAGTTATTTCACTTAAGATAATGGCCTCCAGTTCCTTCCATGTTGCTGCAAAAAACATAACCTTATGCTGTTTTAAATAATAAGAACCATCTTCTTGACTGGGTCAAAAAAATTAAATCCAGTTCATTCACAACCTTTTCAATAAGTAATTTTTAGAATTTTATAGGGAAGTTTAAATAGCACAGTATTAGTCAGCCTTGCCATGACAACTTACCACCAAAATTTCTCAATGGCTTACAACAACTTTATTTCTCACTCTCTTTCATGTGAGCAGCTGAGGATTGGTTACTAAACTCTTTTCCATGTACCTTCTCATTCATCCTGGGAATCAGGCTGAAGGACAAACCCTTATTTGAACTTGCCTGTTGTGTGGCAATAGCTGGTAGATTCCTGCAATAGCTTTTACAGTTGCCTCTTGGATTTGAGACTCAACACATCTAGTCACATATCATTGATCAAGGCAAACCCATAGATCAACTCAACATCAATAGGAGTCACTGTGTGCACTTCGGCAATAGGCAAGGATGAATAATCATTGTATTGGAAAGATGAGTCAATATTTGGAAACAATAATGCAGTCTGGCTCCTTTTACCTCCATCAAATTCATTTGAATAGTTTATCTCTAGAGTTTTGCTCTAAATAAAGAAATGTGATTTATTCAGCTTTCTATCCCCAGCACCTACCTCAATTCCTGAAACACAATGTGTTCATTAACTGTTTGCAAAATAAATGATGAGATGAATGAACAGAAAAGTAAAGGAAAAAATGAAGGGAAAAGGACCTAATGTAACAACACCTCATTGCAATTAACTTTTGACAGTTATGCTGCCTTGAACTTAACCAAAAATTTCCAGAGGGCAAGGGTTTTATTCAAATTCCTAAAACACCCTCCGGCAAAGTTTCTGCAAAGAGTTTGTCACAGTGTGAGTATATATTCAGAAAATCTCACCACATAATGAATACATAAATAAATATAGTGAGTAACAATGGTAGACCCATTCATGTAAAACTATCCTCACCTGTAACTGCATTCTTATATCACTGCTCAGTAATTGTGTCTGTCATGTAAAGGAGATATGACCCTTCACTCGCTGTTCTTCAAAAAACTCTTTGATAAACGACTTGCTTTTGCTCTATTAAACCTAACTCTGGAAAGAACACACAGAAAACAAGTTTGCTTTGTTTCACTTTTAAATAAATCTATATAATGAAAATCCAAGGATGAAGAAAGGTCTACTTACAATGCCATAAAACAAAGCCAAAACACCTATTTCTGTCTTGTTTAAAAGAAAAAGCTAAAAGCATTATTTTATTGCATTTTCTGAGAGCAGCATAAGATAACATAGAAATAGACTCTTTAACTACAGTTCAGTTATTAGGAGAGTGAGCAGAAACACTATTTGAGTGTAAGTATTTTAAAGCTGTGATGGTTAATTTTGCTGTTAGTGAGGAATCTGGGCTGGGCCATCTTCTGTTCCCTCATGCAAATATTCAGTTGTCTTGAAAGAGATGATGGTGCTATAATTGGCATAGACATTACCACTTTGCATTGAATTTGCCTGACTTTGTCATTAATTCCATCCTTGGCATGCCTGTCTCACATTCCTTTCCAACTATAAAATTTAACATCTTACTAAATCTTCCACCACAACTAAGTAATGTTCCCTACTGATAACACTCTATTTTAAATGTGTATTTTTTCCAACAACCTAAAATGAGAATCTGTGTAAAACAGAAAAAGGTATAATAAAAACTAATTTATTTGTCATAGTTGGGGAAGGAGGTTCTGAAGGAGGTTTCAAGACACCTGAGATTCCTCTCTTTTAGTGTTATGAAAAATAACCATTTTGAAGAAAATATTTCCAAAACCTACAGAACAGTTCCCTGTTTTCGTAAACAAGCATACAGATATGCATTTTACCCCAATGAATCTGCATTATTCCTACATTTACATTTATATGTCAAATGCTGGCACTCTTGTTTTTAAGGCTATCAACTATGGTATTTTGTTTTTGTCTTTGCTTCTTATGAAATGCACCTCAATAATTTTTTTATTTGCTACTTATTATCAACTGTAACTGAAAAAATAGAAAATTTGGATGGTAGAATTTCTCTATAAATTGAGTCCACAAGATGGGAAAAAGGGCCAATTATAAAAAGTGAAATGCAAGCACTATAGCATGTTGTTGCTATGAATAATTTTTGTTATGCCAATGTTTTTCCTCCTTTTCTCATTTTTCTTTAGTAATTAGCTTCCCCCCAAATTAAGGATAAGTTCTGTACTAAAATAGATGGAAAATATGATATACAGTCTCAAAAAATTTAAACATTAATTGTAAGATATACCATTATTTTATCATACTCTGAAAAATAAAACTACCAATTAAACTTTTTCTCATCACTCAGATTCTATTATATTAACCAATAAATGACCATTTACTTACACATGCATTTTTATCTTGCACAGTGAAAAACAAAAGAAAGTATAAATGCAAGAAGCTAATTACAATAATCTTTCAAATTTCTTGAGCAACTTCATTTTTCTGTGACTCTCTTTTCCATCATGTTGGCCTTCACCATGGGATATAATTTCCTTCAACCAGATTACATAGTTCCAGCGATTTCCCCCTAGTAATTTTCATCATTTGCTTTATCGTTTTCTCTCATTAACCAACTGAAACTCAGTTTAAGATCTGAAAAGGCACAGCACTATGTTTATTTTCCTGGCTTCACTGGGAGAAAATGACACTTCCTTGTGACCAGACTTTTCTGTGGTTTTACTCAAAAAACTTACACACTTTCTTTCTGATATATAGTTCCTGTTTCCTTTGTAGGATTATGGAAAACACGCGCGCACACACACACTTTAAAAGAAAAGCTTTTGCCCTGGGATCTGACTGAAATGTTGTATCAATATGGTGTTGACTCATAGCAGAGGATATTTTTAAATTTTATTATTAATGCTGTTTAGTACATGCCTATACGCATGGGTCTCTGTGATCTGCCAGAGCCATTTTTCCTTGGTTGGCCTTTTAGATTTGCTATTTTGTTTTCCTGTACAAACATACCTATGATATCTTTCCAGTCCTGGACCAGTTGGTCACTGCCCTTCCTGGAAAACACTATAGACTAAGATGGTTAAGAAAAAAGGCATCAGCTTTCTGGGGTCTCAGGAATCCCTGCCTGCTTGTTTTCATTTTCACTCTAAACAACCTCACATGAGCCATTGTGCCTTTAGCATGGCATCTGTCCATTTCAATTGTTAAAAGGCTTAGATCAATTATCTTGGCAAGAACCAATCTCAAAGACCCATTTCTCATGTTGAACCACCTCAAACGCATTTCATTCCTGTCATATCTCCCTCAATGTCACCGAGTGTCTCTAAAACACAATATTATCTGTCATATTTTCACTAGGTGAAAGAGGTTCAATTATCCTCAAAGTTCAGTGTCTTGCAAACACTGCCACAAAAATTCATCCTCCTCATTAACAAGAATAAATCCAGTATATCCTTAACCCCCCCAAAATTCCTGCAAGTGCTCTAGTTCTTGAACATTACTAAGACCCACTCAGGCTGATGTGGGGAGTAAGACTCCAGCTGTGAGGCTCACAGCCCTTGGAATCGATAGCACCAGTGGCTTTAAGCCAAGACAAGGCAGATGGGGCACTCTTTTTTAGCTACAGTGGGTGTCATGTTGGCAGAGGATTTGAGTGGTGATCCTCCTTGTTAACAGGTCTGCCCTCTCTCAGAAGAGAACTGAGGCATGAGCATGAACTAAAGATGGAAGGTAATTTGATAGCGTCTGTGGGGACAAGCGGGGCTCTTCGTTCAATACATAGTATTATAAATATTATAATGGAGTCATTAGTGAGAGCAGACTGAACAGCAGCTGGATCGTCACAGTCAAAAACGCTGTAGCCTCAGGCTTAAAGATGAGAGTGTGAGGCTGAAGAAACTGAATCGAATGTTTTGTTCTGCAGAACTCATGGAGCTGCAGAGAAAAGAGCAATGTATTCTGCAACTTACTCGAGGGAGAAGAGCAGCTCAATATTCAGGAGAGTTTACCCAGTATTTCCTCCTAAGGAACAGTAGCGATGATATCTGAGGAATTCACTTTTGACAAGTGTGTGTCTGGCTGAAATATTGGGAACTGTGGAGCATGCCTCTGGAGGAAAGAAGTCAGCTTAAGAAATCTTAACAGTGTTTTCTGGGATATAAAAATCCCCCAGGTTCCTAGAACAAGGCAGTGTGATGATGCATGAGAAAGGATGTTGCATGATTATCTCGCACTCTTATTAGGTTCACCAGCTTACACGCCCATGCCTGTGGCCACTGGTAAGTCACCATGGAAGTATGGAGAGGTCAGCTGGAACTCTTGCCCCTATGAAAATTCTAAGGGAAAACAACAGAAACGTGTTGTTCAAAACCCTACTTACACTATAGATTACTAAGTAACCTCAGACAAATTTTCTGCCTTAATTCTTCTTAAGCCTTTTAAGACTAATGAGGGTCTATTAACTTCAAGGTCTTAACTTCAGACCTTAAAAATTGGTGGGACAGATAAGTCCATTGGGGACTTCAGTGTTAAGAGGAAGCCATTAAAGTGGAGACAGGTCCCTGAAAACAATATTTTGCTAATGGATAGGACTTAATCTGTGGCTTACATATGATAGTGCACAGTCACTCAGGTTGCTATAATGTATACATTATTGAAAAGAATTTAAAGGCTGATGAATCATAATTTTTCTCTGCTGTAAAAGCAGTGCTTGAATTAAAGCAGAAATATTTACTTATCAATTATAGCCATTTGGGCCACAATTCTAAGGGTGAGAAAATATTAATAGAAGTGGTCATTTTGAAGACAAAGTTTTAAGAAAGGTCATAAAAAAGAGGCCTTTTGTTCCTTGGGAAGCAATTTTCTTGGAGTCAGTTTATCCTGAACCCAATGCTTACTCAAAGTAGTGTATTCCTGCACAAAGACCTTCCAAGAAAACTAAACTGATGAAATGAGTTACAGCAGAATGAATAATTGCATAATGGATGTGAGGAAACTAATCAGTGAAGTTCCTGGCCAGTCTAGCTAAGGGGACGAGAAAGTCAGAAATATTTGAGTCACTGTCTTGTGGAGAGGATGGATTTCCTTTAAATGGCCTTCCACAGCAGATGGGTCCCTGGGCCTCGTCCGCCCATTGGCAGATGGGTGATGATAAATTGCAGCTTTGAAATACAAAGAGCAGTTCTAGAAACTATCACAAGTTTGTGACCATTCTCACAGTGGGCTTTCTGGTGGCAGGAGCCTGCTCAACTTCCAGGCAGGACAGACTGGAAGTGTAAGGGAGTTAGCTCTGAAGCAGCCCATTAACAAAAAGGAGGTGCTGGCAAACAAAGCTCTAGAAGGATAATTCTTTATTTTTTGTTGTTGTTGTTGTTGTTTAAGATATGGAGTCTCTGTTGTGTAGGCTGAAGTGCAGCGGGATGATCATGGCTCATTGCAGCCTCGACCTCCAGGACTCCAGTGAATTTCCCATTTCAGTCTCTGGAGTAGCTAGTATTACGGAAGTGTAGCACTATGCCCAGTTAATTTCTCAGTTTTTCAGAGATGGAATCTTGCTATATTGCCTAGGCTGGTCTCAAACTCCTGGGGGAGAAACAATTCTGAGCCTTGCTGAACACAGAGCCCCAATTTCCAACAGCAACAACATATTGATCAGTGCAACACACAATATTTTATATAAAGAATAAGTAGAAATTGTGCTAGGTGAAAACATCCAATACAACAAAGGAGTTGGAGATTATTAGGAAAGCAAAGAGAGAGGTTTTTTAAGCCCAGGATGGGTGGAGATTTCTGCTAGGGTTGTTGGAGGGTGGGGAATAAGTACCCATCTTTTTTAAGCCCCCAAACCTCAGGAACCCTGTGTGACTGTGCCCTAACTCTCTAGCGTGCATTCGAAATTTAAGTCCACGGGTCTTTTTCTCAGGGCCCAATGGCCTATAGCCACCGGGCTCTTCAGATGGTTGAGAAGTCATCTCTCCTTTTGGATTCTCAGTTTTTATTTCTCTTGTATTTTCCACCTTCTAAAGAGGAATCTATCTTTACAAATAGTCTGGAAAGTTTTAGAGAAAATGAGCAGGTGAGGGATTACTTGGCCCAAACCACAGAGCAGTTGGACTCTTGTTTCTTCTGATCTCCTTCCCACTTCCCTGCATCTGTGACACTGGCAAAGACAGAAACATGAGTTTGCAGGATAGATTACAGTATCATCGCTCCAGGGGAAAAGAAAAATATTCGTGCATGTGGTAAGTGGCTCCACAGTGTAATTTCAAACACAGTGGTTCAGGGACCCTGGATTTGTTGAGAGTTCAGGATGCCTGCATAGAACGAAGTGTCCCAATTCTTGATCATCTACCCACTTCTCATCCCAGGTGAGGACAAGCCTTTGTGTTCAGGCTGATGTGGAGAGCAGTGTGCAGCTTCTAAGAGATGCAGATCAGAAGCAAGTGTCCTAACTATGCTCTATAAGACTGCGATGCTGTGTCCTTCTTAAGCAAATGAATATTCGCTGTAACATCAATTAAGGATCACGTAGAAAAAGAAATTCTTTGAGTTTACCAGTGAAGAAATATAAGAAAATACTGTTCTGTCCTTATCAATGAATAAGAAACACAGAGAGCCATTAACCTAATATAGGAAGTCACGAATACTAAATGGCTGTGCCTTCCCCAAAGAGAGGAGACGGTGGAATGTGAGCCCTTCTTTCTTTCTTGTCTTTCAGAATCAATGCAGGACAGGAAGAAGAAAAAAGATGGAGAATTGAGTTTGGTTTTGGCCTGTTCATCCCTGTGCTCTCCAAGAGCTATCTATAATTTCTCCTCCCTTCAGTTCCTGTGTTCACAGTCTCGGAGGATGTCATTGCCAGAACAACTCTCTCAACAAACAAAATGAAACCTTCAGCAGGGAGCCTCATAGAAGGGAATTGGGGCTTAAGGTACATCTCTTCCCAAAAGTCAATTTAGCACTAAGATTTGGCGTGTGTTTCCCTGGCTTTTACCCATAGAAAAGGCAAAGGCCTAGAAGATCTCCTTCTATACATCATGTCAGGGTCAGCTTCTGGGAAGGTGGAAACAGAAATGTTTTCATGGCCAGTAAAGAGAGTTGAGAGAATTAAAAAACCCATTGGGCTGATCGGAGAGGGAAAAAAAGTGGAGATTATCCATCGATTTCATGCTTGAACTTCAGGTCAGCAGAGTTCAGCTGCTGGCAGATCCCTTAGATGAACATTCTTATAGCCTTCCTGCTGCCTCTCCTGGCCTGAATTTTCTAAACAGAGACAGGAAGATTGGACACAGAGACAGACACCCAGGCAACTTTTGAAATCCCAGGACTGATAACCATAGCCCAGACATCTTCCTTCCATGTCCCCCAGGGAGCCTGTGTCTCTAGTCAGCACCCAGCAGGATAAACCAGGGTCCCAGGAAGCTGAGGGCACTGTCACCATCTTAAGAGATTTGTGTTTCATTACCAGAGAAGTCTCTTGCAACCCTTCCAGAGAAGAAAGTCTAACTCAGATAATTGTCTTTATACAGCAAGAAATCGTATTAGCACTTCTGCGAGCACATCTTCTGAAGAAAGTCTCTGCTTTTTCCAATCAGTGATGTCTCCTTTCTCATAGTAGCTGGGACTCCAGCAATAACATACTCATCAGTAGAACACACATTGGGCAATCTATGGAATGCACAGAAATTGTACTAGGCAAAAACATACAATAAAACAAATGAGTTGGAGATTATCAGGAAAGCAAAGAGAAATGTGTGTTAGGCCCAGGATTGGTGGAGGTTTCTGCTAAGGTCAGTGAAGGGGTGAGTCAAATGTCTACCTTCTTCATTCAGAATACATTTGTTTCTTCATATAGGAGAATGAACTCTTCTGTCTGTGCCATGGTTTGGATTGAGGTTTGTGGTATCCTGGGAGCTTGGGGTTTGAGGAGGACATTGTCAGTCTCAGATTTAATATAGTGCCTTTTTAGTCTTTATTAGTCCATTCTCACATTGCTATAAAGAAATACCAGAGACTGAGTAATTTATAAGAAAAGAGGTTTAATTGGTTGACAGTTCTGCAGGCTCTATAGGAAGCCTGGTAGCATCTGCTTCTGTGGAGGCCTCAGGGAGCTTTTACTCACAGCAGAAGGCAAAGCCAGAGCAGGCAGTTTACATGGGGCAGGCAGGATCAAGAGAGTGAGGGGGATGGTGCCACACATTTTCAAACACCAAACCTCATGAGAACTCACTGTCGCAAGGACAGTACCAAGAAGGCTGATATTAACTAATATCAGTCATTAATGAGAAATCCACCCCCATGATCCAGTCACCTCCTACTAAGCCCTACCTCCAACACTGGGGATGACCATTCAACATGAGATTTGGTGGAAACACAGATCCAAATCATATCACCTTTTAAAGAGGGGCCGGATGCATGCAAGGGGATTGTGAGGAGCTTTGCACATCCACCACCATCCAAGATCTTTTCAATCTGCTAGAATATCTTAACTTTGAAATATACAGAATGGGGGAAAATTTTTGCAATCTACTCATCTGACAAAAGGCTAATATCCAGAACCTACAAAGAACTCAAACAAATTTACAAGAAAAAAAAAAACAACCCCATCAAAAAGTGGGCAAAGGATATAACAGACATTTCACAAAAGAAGACATTCATACAGCCAACAGACACATGAAAAAATGCTCATCATCACTGGCCATCAGAGAAATGCAAATCAAAACCACAATGAGATACCATCTCACACCAGTTAGAATGGCAATCATTAAAAAGTCAGGAAACAACAGGTGCTGGAGAGGATGTGGAGAAATAGGAACACTTTTACACTGTTGGTGGGATTGTAAACGGGTTCAACCATTATGGAAAACAGTATGGCGATTCCTCAAGGATCTAGAACTAGAAGTACCATATGACCCGGCCATCCCATTACTGGGTATATACCCAAAGGATTATAAATCATGCTGCTATAAAGAAACATGCACACGTATGTTTATTGCAGCACTATTCACAATAGCAAAGACTTGGAATCAACCCAAATGTCCATCAGTGACAGACTGGATTAAGAAAATGTGGCACATATACACCATGGAATACTATGCAGCCATAAAAAAGGATGAGTTTGTGTCCTTTGTAGGGACATGAATGCAGCTGGAAAACATCATTCACAGCAAACTATCGCAAGAACAGAAAACCAAACACTACATGTTCTCACTCATAGGTGGGAACTGAACAATGAGATCACTCGGACTCGGGAGGGGGAACATCACACACTGGGGCCTATCATGGGGAGGGGGGAAGGGGGAGGGATTGCATTGGGAGTTATACCTGATGTAAATGATGAGTTGATGGGTGCTGACAAGTTGATGGGTGCAGCACACCAACATAGCACAAGTATACATATGTAACAAACCTGCACATTATGCACATGTACCCTAGAACTTAAAGTATAATAATTTAAAAAGACAAAAAAAAAAAGAAATATAGTTATCTTGTATAACTGTCATTGGACAAGGTGGACAAGGGCAAAGAATGGGCAACAAGTATAAAGTCATTCAGAAATTTTCCAAAGTGAAAATAATCAAGTAAAGGTCCAGCCCTAAAACCTGGCTCAGGCAGCTCTTACCCTGTTTCCTCACTATCTCCATCTTCACATAGCTGGGGAGAGGAGGGTTACAGTGAAAAAATACAGCCAGAAATACTTTCACTAAGCTTCCAGGAAGGGCGAGAGATAAGCAGCTTCACATATCACAAAAGTAGAAACTAGAAGATTAGGGATGGCTAGACCTTGAAACCCACACTTGGGGTACAGCCTTTTTGACCCTGGATCTCTTAGTGGGGAAATAGCTGGCACCAGCCCCACACCCTGATCCCTTCTTGATGAAGCCTGGGAGGCAGGATGAACTTCTCACCTCTTAGCTTAGTATTAATGAAATTGGACAGAAGTCCAGCCTGCTGACATCCCTTTACACTCTTTTATTGTAAAGAATCATCTGAAAAAATGATAGAAAATACAAGAAACTGTTTTAAGCAACAAAAGGGAAAGTAATGACTTGCAGAATTGACAAGTTTGGGAATAGGCCTGCGTCAAGCACTGGGTTATTGCATGGGCTCAGTTGATACCCTCAGGATTCTGTTTCCTTCTATTTCACGGCTCTATCCTACTGCTTCTTCATTATCAGGTCTCATGTGGTAGAAATCGGTCTTGTAGCAAGTCTAAAGGGAAACCCTTCCAGGTTCATGTGCAACTGAAAACATGGCGCCTCTCTCACAAGAATTCCCATAAAAGCCTCATTTTCCTTCTTGGCCCTAATTAGGTAACATGCCCATCCCCGAACCAGTCACTGGGAATGGTATACTTCTTTTTGCCTGGGCCTGAGTCACCTACCCACCCTTGGGTTTAGTGTAAGGCTGGAAGACAACCCACCTATGCATGGATAGAAACTAAAGAGTGGAGGTAGTTTCCCTAGAAATGAATGTTGATACTTGCTTTCAAGTCTAAAAGTGTTATAAAATAAGCAGAATAACTTGTTTGCCACTAAATCTCAATGAGCTATAATTCTCAGGGACCAATAAAAATGTAATTAAATCTAGCTCCAAATAGATATAATGACAAATGACTAATAATCCAGATTTTCTGTCATCTCTCATCCAACACAAAACAGATCTCCATAATCTATTAATCCATGTATAGAGAGCACCAAATGTTCAGACTATAAAACCACACTTGCAATCATTACTGCCACCAATTATAAATATCTTTTTTGTCTATAAACCAACCAATAATGAAAACAAAATCCAAAGTTAGCAGAGATGGAGGAAATCTAGAGAAACAGAGATTGAGCAAAATTAAAGTACTATTGTCAGTCTTGGTTTCCTCTGCAAGCCAAGGCATGCTGGGATTGTACTGCCTATGAGGTGCCCTTCTTGGGCAATAAAGTGAAACCTGGCCTTCTCAGGGGAATCCTTCACACGTCTCAGTGAATGACCTCCAAAAGTAATAAAAAGTGATTTTCAGGGAAACAGGTCATAATCATTACTCTCATACCGATATAAAAAGAACACTGTCAAAGGTTTATTTAACTCGCTGATTGATGAGGAAACCAATAAATGCTTCAACTAATTCAAAGGAAAATCCAAAATACCCAAACAATATAGGGAGACAAGAAATGCTGAAAAGAATTTCCAAATACATGCAAAATGGCTCTATTCATAAGGTACTAACCAATTACATTCTACTGGACACAATGAATGTATGTATCTATGGACAAGAAGCATTTGCATTATTATCGGTTTTATACAATTTACAGAGATGTAAAATAACCCAAACTTATAGAAGACAGAGAGAATTCAGAGGAAATTTAATATTCAAAAGAGTACGTTTTGCCATTTCAAAGTCTTTCACAGTATCTCATGATACCCCAATATACCTCAACAGGCATTCCATTTAGCAAGAGGCATGTGACCCCATTCTCTTACTGTACTCTATTACACTGCAACAAAAGAAGAGATTTTTCTTACCCTTCTAGTCTCATAATATCTTTAGTGATATAGTTCTCCTAATTTTGTTTGAATCCCCTTATTCCTAGAACTGAACTACAAGCTATGGATGTTAAACCAACATAGTGTAAATTCATCATATAGTACTCAAAGTCACCTCTCCTTACCACAATATAAGTATACAAATGACATATCTTATTTTTTATATACCCTATAGAGGCTATTTATATATTTTATTATGTTTTGTGTTGACTCTTAACAGCTGTTTTGCAGAATTTGTTTATGAAATTCCTTTCAGATACACTCTACATTCCATTTACATTTTACAGTGACCACATTCACCTTATTCCATTCTTTTGTTCATTGAACATTCTTTAATTAAAAAAAAAAATTCAACATTAGTATCACAAGCTGGTAATTTGAACATGTCCTGGCATAAATTTGACAACTTTGAGAATTGCTTTTCAAATTTGATTTGTTGAAACACATAATGGCTATCTTTCATAATGGAATTTCCTTTATTTTCTTTTTCAAGATTACATTAATTCTCTTGATGAACAACCTTTTAAACTGTTGTCTGCTAATAAAAATAGAACATTGTCATCAAATTTTAATCCTTTTTTTCTCAACATACACATAATGATACTCCTGGTTTCCATACTGGAAGAATATTTAATAACATTAACATAAAAGAATTGGATTCAACTGAATTTGGTTTCAAATGATAGTCATGACAATCACCATAATTACCCACTTCAGCTCAGAATGTCCTGTGCACAGGTAATATTTATTTTAAGAACCTCGATATCTATAAGAATGAAGTTTTGTAATTTATCTCTTTAACATACTGAACAAGTTCTCCCAAGTAATGGAATATGTCAATAACAGTGTTTGCACTTCTTTCAATTTACATAATTCGGTTGCTAAGGAGACACTGAATATGATGAACAAGAAATAAATAGGCCTCACAATAAATTATTTAAAGTGTCAACAGGAATTTTTGAGATTCTTCCAACAGAATGAAAATATTATTTCAATACATCAAATAAAAAGGGAAGTCTCTCAACTCGATTTGATGAAAAGAGCCAATGGTTTTAAGATATGAAAGAACTGAAAAACCCTAACCTCCAAATGTTTTACAAAAGTTTTACCAAAAAGTTTTAAAAGCTTATCTTATGCAGGTTGTCTTATAAAACTTGTTACCCAGATCATTTCACAGGGTAATCTGTAACATTACTTTCAAAACTCAATAAGGCAACACAAGAAAATCACTTAGAGACGTAAATTCAAGTCTATGAATAAGATATTAGTTAAGAAAATACAACAATATATTTTAAAAATCACATTCAATTATTAGGCTATATACCAGGAATGAAAGACTGGTGCAACATAAGCAAATGTATAAATATACTTCAAAATAACAGATTAAAGAAGAAAATTACATATGTTTAGTAGATAGAAAACTATATATGTTAAAACATAAATATCAACTTGTGAATTTAATTTGTTTTAGCAAACAGAAAATTTCCTTAACACTTATAAAACAAAAGTTGAAAGATGGTTAATACTGTGATGATTAATACTGAATGTCAACTTGAATGGATTGAAGGATGCAAAAAAAAAAACCTCCCAGCCTACATCTTCCTCCTGTGCTGGATGCTTCCTGCCCTTGAACATCGGACTCCAAGTTCTTCAGTTTTCGGACTCGGACTAGCTCTCCATGCTTCTCAGCTTGCAGACAGCCTGTTGTGGAACCTTGTGATCCTGTGAGTTAATACTTAATAAACTTCCTATTATGTATATATTATGTATATATCCATCCTATTAGTTCAGTCCCTCTAGAAAACCCTAACAAATTTCTGTACCTGGAGTGGTTGTAAAGGAACAGAATATTAAGGACAGAGTTCTTTCATTGGTTTTAGGGTTTCTGGAGTTGGCTACTTAATATAATTAGACCCCAAAATGCTAAGGACTCTACTTCTAATAGTATGAAAACTACTGATAGTCCTCACGTGAACTGTTTAGAGAATTAATATATGCCTTTGCCACTCCTGATTGATCACTCATGAGAGGCAAAGAGTTGAGTGACTTTATATATAATACCTTTGACCATATGTGGAGAACCAAGGAACTTAATGAAGCTGGCTGGTTGCTCCTAAATTCACTGGACAAAGTGATGAAAAAAAATAATGAACTCAGAGATTCTATCTCCTGGCTTCAAGAGTAAATGCTGAGCCTCAAATCTGCTAAGATTGCCCTGAGTGAGAGTCTTATCTCCTGTAGAGAAAGAGTTGAAATTGTGGAAAAATAGACACAAGCTTTTATTATGCGAGTGGCTGACCTGCAATGAAAGTTGCATACACAGCCTCACCAGGTGTCTACTGTTAAAGAGAGGACACTGACTGGAAACCCCGCAACTTGGAATGGGGACGTATGGAAGGACTCTGATAAGGCTGGCGACACTGAGCTTGTAAACTCTGATGAACCTTCTTTTGCCAGACAAAACAGCTTCCCCATCCCCAAGTAGTGGCAACATCCCCATCCCAGTGCTGCCATCAACTTTTCTGCCTTTCTCTGAGGAGATAAACCCTGTGCTGCCTAAGGCAACAGTGATGGCCTCCCCAAAGCAGTTGCCAGGCAAGAGAATGTTGATTCTCCTCACAAGCCACTCCCAACACCTCTGTTTGCTTCTAGACCTATAACTAAAGCCCTGGTGGGCCCCTAGAGGTGAGGTTGAGAGTGTGACCCATGAGGAGGTGCACTACACTCAAAAATAAGTGCTTGAGTTTTTAATTTATGTAAGCAGAACTCTGGAGAACAGGCATGGGAATGGATATTAAGGGTGTGGGATAATGGTGGAAGGAACATAGAATTGGATCAAGTTGAATTTACTGATTTAGGCCCACTAAGCAGACACTCTGCATTTAATGTTGCAGCTCAGGGAGTTAAAAAAGAGTGTAATAGTTTATTTGCTTGGTTAGTTGAAATATGGATTAAAAGATGGCGCACTGTGAGAGAGCTGAAAATGCCTGCTCCCCCTTGGTTTAATGTAGAGGAAGAGATCCAAAGACTTAGGGAGAGTGGGATGATGGAGTGGATTAATCACTTTAGACGTACTCATCTCTGATGGGAGGGTCTAGAAGATACACCCTTGACCAATGCCTTGCAAAAAAGATTTGTGAGGGCAGCACCTGCATCTTTGAAGAGCCCTGTAATTGCTCTTCTCTGTATATCAGATCTAACAGTGTTAATCTCAGTCCCTGAACTACAAAATTTAAATACAATGGGAATAATTGGATCCCAAGGTGGTAGGTGCCAAGTAGCAGCACTCGACCATCAAAGGCAAGGTGGGCATAGCTACTTTAATGGACAGCAAAGGCAAAGCAGCAATCAGAATAGTCTGACTCTTGTAGAGCTCTGGCATTAGCTAATTAATCACAGTGTTCCTAGAAGTGAAATTGACAGAAAGCCTACTACATTCCTACTTAAACCATATAAGCAGAGAACTTCTAGGCCAAATGGACAAAAGAGGAATTTGAATTATAAAAACAGAGAATTACAGGCCCTCAGACTTGAACCAGTTTAGAGACCCAGAAACGCTTGAATGAAGGGGAAGCCAGTTGTCCTGAGGAAAGACCCCACTACACTACCAACAATTTATGCTGTTAATATTTCTCCCATCCTTCCCCAAGGAGACCACTAACCTCTTACTAGGGTGTCTGCGCATTGGGCAAAGTAAATGATCAGACATTTCTGGGACTACCGGACACTGGCTCTGAGCTGACGTTAATTCCAGGGGACTCAAAACATCATTGTGTTCCTCCAGTGAAAGTAGGGGCTTATGGAGGTCAGGTAATTAATGGGAGTTTTAGCTCTGGTCTGACTTACAGTGGGTCCCCACTCATCCTGTGGTTATTTCCCCAGTGCCAGAATGCATAATTGGCAGACATACTTCGCAGCTGGCAGAACCCCCACATTGGCTCCCTGACTTGTAGGGTGAGAGCTGTTATGATGGGAAAGGCCACATGGAAGCCATTAGAGTTGCCTCTACCTAGAAATATAGTAAATCAAAAACAATGTTGCATCCCTGGAGGGATTGTGGAGATTAGTGCCACCATCAAGGACTTGAAAGATGCAGGAATGGTGAAAGACATAGGTGTGGTAATTCCCCACACATCCCCGTTCAACTCTCCCATTTGGCCTGTGCAGAAGACAGATGCATCTTGGAGAATGACAGTGGATTGTCATAAGCTTAACCACGTGGTGACTCCAACTGCAGCTGCTGTACCAGATTTGGTTTCATTGCTTGAGCAAATTAACACATCTCCTTGGACCTGGCATGTAGCCATTGACTTGGCAAGTACCTTTCCTTCATTCCTGTCCATAAGGCCTACCGGAAGCAATCTGCCTTCAGCTGGCAAGGCCAGAAATATACCTTCACTGTCCTACCTCAGGGGTATATAAACTCTCCAGCTTTGTGTCATAATCTTATTCAGAGAGACCTTGATTGCTTCTCACTTCCACAGTATATCACACTGGTCCTTTACATTAATGGCGTTATGTTGACTGGATCCAGTGAGCAAGAAGTAGCAAACACACTGGACTTACTGGTGAGACATTTGTGTGCCAGAGGATGGAAAATAAATCCAACTAAAATTCAGGGCCTTTTTACCTCAGTAAAATTTCTAGGGGTCCAATGGTGTGGAGCCTGTCAAGATATTCCTTCTAAGGTGAAGGACAAGTTGCTGCATTTGTCCCCTCCTACAATCAAGAAAGAGGCACGATGCCTAGTGAGCCTATTTGGATTTTGGAGGCAACACATTCCTCATTTGGATGTGTCTCTGGCTTATTGAATCACCTAGCAGGCTGCCAGTTTTAAGTGGGGCCCAGAATGGGAGAATGCTCTGCAACAGCTCCAGGCTGCTGTGCAAGCTGCTCTGCCACTTGGGCCATATGACCCAGCAGATCCAATGGTGCCTGAGGTGTCAGTGGTAGATAGGGGTGCTGTTTGGAGTCTTTGACAAGTCCACATAGGTGAATCACAGCAAAGGCCTCTAGAATATTGGAGCAGAGTATTGGTTCTGGGTGTGTCTGTGAGGGTGTTGCCAAAGGAGATTAACATTTGAGTCACTGGGCTGGGAAAGGCAGACCCACCCTTAATCTGGGTGGGCACCATCTAATCAGCTGCCAGCACAGCTAGAATACAAAGCAGGCAGAAAAACGTGAAAAGACTGGACAGGCCTAGCCTTCCAGCCTGCATCTTTCTCCTGTGCTGGATGCTTCCTGCCCTCAAACATCAGACTCCAAGTTCTTCAATTTTGGAACTCGGACTGGCTCTCCTTGCTTGTCAGCTTGCAGATGGCCTATTGTGGGACCTTGTGATCATGTGAATTAATACTTAATAAACTCCCTGTATTAGTTAATTTTTACCCTGCTGATAAAGACATACCTAAAACTTGGCAATTTACAAAAGAAAAGTTTAACTGGGCTTACAGTTCCACATGGCTGGGGAAGCCTCACAATCATAGCAGAAGGCAAAGAAGAGCAAGTCACTTCTTACATGGGTGACAGCAGGCAAAGAGAGAGATATTGTGCAGGGGAACTCCTCTTTTTGAAACCTTCAGATCTCGTGATACATTTACTATTATGATAACAGCATGGGAAAGATGTGCCCTCATGATTCAGTTACCTCCCACTGGGTCCTTTCCATAACACATGGGAATACAAGAG
>NW_012100499.1:291268-292835 GCF_000951045.1 Mandrillus leucophaeus | reverse complement strand
AGTCACCTTTACTCCAGTTCCCAGCAAGTCCCTCACCTTCATCTGAGACCTCATCCTGGACCTCATTGTCCATATCGCTATCAGGCTTTTGGTCAAAGTCATTCAACAAGTCTCTAGGGAGTTCCAAATTTTCCCACATTTTCCATCTTCTTCTGAGCCCTCCAAACTATTCTAACCTCTGTTACCCAGTTCCAAAGTCACTTCCACATTTTTGGATATCTTTTCAGCAACACCTTACTCCCTGTACCAATTTCCTGTATTAGTCCTCTTTCATGCTGCTGATAAACACATAGCTGAGACTCGGCAATATGCAAAAGAAAGTGGTTTAATTGGACTTACAGTTCCACTCCCATATATATATATCCCATATATATTGGCTTTTTAACTTTGTCCATGTTGTCCTTTTCAAAACCAAAGTTGTTAATTGTGAAGTCGTCAGATTAATCATTTTAATTGGAGTGACATTTCCACAATTGAGAATCTATTTGGAATCATTCAGTTGTATATTTTAAGTATGAAATTGTATGGTATGTGAATTATATCTCAGTAAAGCTGTTATATATATATGGGAGAGTATATATATATATATATATACACACACACACACACATACATTTTATTTCCATCCCTCTAGAGAACCTTGACTAATACATACCTATTTTAGGTTGAACTACAAGAAAAAGAATATATATTTTAGACAAATATATTAAATTTAATTCCCTCCCGAAATTTGATTGGAAATTTCTTTTATTTATATACTAATTTTGAGCAAAATGGTATCTTCATAATATTAAGACATTCCAACTAAGAGCAAGGATAACCCATTTATTTTATACACTTAAAGAAAGTATCTTTTACGATGTATAAATGTGATTGATTTTGTTAATTTCTGTATATTTTATACATTATATTGCTGCTATTAATGTTTTTCTTAATTGTATTTTTTCTGGCTGATCATTGTTGTAAAGTTTTTGTAAGTTGATGTTATACTCAGCAACTGTCATAGTTTGCTATTTACTTTTTTAGCTTTTTGTCTGGGAGGATAACATTATCTATAAATTAAAACAACTATTTCTTCTTTTTAAATTCATACATGTATTATTTCTTACTTATTAGCACTGGTCAGAACTATCAGTACTATTTTTTGTTCATTAGCTTTTGAGGACCAATTTGGCAATATCATTTTTTAAATAACAGCTTTACTAAGATATAATTCACATACCATACAATTTCACACTTAAAGTATACAATTGAATGATTCCAAATAGATTTTCAATTGTGGAAATGTCACTCCAATTAAAATGATTAATCTGACTACTTCACAATTAACAACTTTGGTTTTAAAAAAGACAACATGGACAAAGTTAAAAAGCCAATAGACTGAGAAAAGATATTTCAAATACTATATCTAAAGACATAAGTAAACTGAATTAAAAAAAAAAAAGAGGGGGCTGGGTGAGGTGGCTCATGCCTGTAATCCCAGCAGTTTTGGGGGCTAAGGTGGGTGGATCACCTGAGGTCAGGAGTTCGAGACCAGCCTGGCCAACATGGGGAAACCCCATCTCTA
>NW_012100499.1:285757-288343 GCF_000951045.1 Mandrillus leucophaeus | reverse complement strand
GCTCTGCAACAGCTCCAGGCTGCTGTGCAAGCTGCTCTGCCACTTGGGCCATATGACCCAGCAGATCCAATGGTGCCTGAGGTGTCAGTGGTAGATAGGGGTGCTGTTTGGAGTCTTTGACAAGTCCACATAGGTGAATCACAGCAAAGGCCTCTAGAATATTGGAGCAGAGTATTGGTTCTGGGTGTGTCTGTGAGGGTGTTGCCAAAGGAGATTAACATTTGAGTCACTGGGCTGGGAAAGGCAGACCCACCCTTAATCTGGGTGGGCACCATCTAATCAGCTGCCAGCACAGCTAGAATACAAAGCAGGCAGAAAAACGTGAAAAGACTGGACAGGCCTAGCCTTCCAGCCTGCATCTTTCTCCTGTGCTGGATGCTTCCTGCCCTCAAACATCAGACTCCAAGTTCTTCAATTTTGAAACTCGGACTGGCTCTCCTTGCTTGTCAGCTTGCAGATGGCCTATTGTGGGACCTTGTGATCATGTGAATTAATACTTAATAAACTCCCTGTATTAGTTAATTTTTACCCTGCTGATAAAGACATACCTAAAACTTGGCAATTTACAAAAGAAAAGTTTAACTGGGCTTACAGTTCCACATGGCTGGGGAAGCCTCACAATCATAGCAGAAGGCAAAGAAGAGCAAGTCACATCTTACATGGGTGACAGCAGGCAAAGAGAGAGATATTGTGCAGGGGAACTCCTCTTTTTGAAACCTTCAGATCTCGTGATACATTTACTATTATGATAACAGCATGGGAAAGATGTGCCCTCATGATTCAGTTACCTCCCACTGGGTCCTTTCCATAACACATGGGAATACAAGAGGAGATTTGGGTGGGGACACATATTCCACCCCTGACCCCTCCCAAATCTCACTCCTCACATTTCAAAACCAATCATGCCTTCCCAAGAGTCCCCCAAAGTCTTTACTCATTTCAGCACTAATCAAAAGTTCACGGTCCAAAGTCTTATCCAAGACAAGGTCAATCCCTTCTGCCTATGAGCCCGTAAAATCAGAAGCAGGATAGTTACTTTCTAGATACAGTGGGGTTACAGGCATTGGATAAATACAGCCACTCCAAATGGGAGAAATTGGCCAAAACAAAGGAGCTAGAGGCCCCATTCAAGTATAAAATCCAGCAGGGCAGTCAAATGTTAAAGTTCCAAAATGATCTCCTTTGAATCCATATCTCATATCCAGGTCATGCTGATGCAAGAGGTGGGTTCCCATGGTCTTGGGCAGCTCGACCCCTGTGGCCTGCAGAGTACAGCTCCCCTCTCAGCTGCTTTCATGGCCTAGCAAATTGAGCATCTACTGCTTTTCCAGGCAAACAGTGCAAGCTGTTGGTGGTTCTACCATTCTGGGGTCTGGAGGATGGTTGCCCTTTTCTCACAGCTCTAATAGGCAGTGCCCCAGTAGGGACTTTGTATGGGGGCTCTGCCCCCACATTTCCCTTCCACACTGCCCTAGCAGAGGTTCTCCCTGTCTCACCCCCAGCAAACTTCTTCTTGGACACTGAGGTGGTTCCATACATCTTCTGTATCTAGACAGAGGTTCCCAAATGCCAATTCTTCACTTCTGTGCACTCAAAGGCTCAATACCATGTGAAAGCTGCTAAGGTTTAGGGCTTACACCCTGAGAAGCCACAGTCCAAGCTCTACATTGGCCCCTTTCAGATTGGCTGGAGTTGCTGGGATACAGGGCACCAAGTCCCTAAACCACACACAGCACAGGGATCCTTGGCTGGGCCCACAAAATCATTTTCTTCTAGGCCTCCATGCCTGTGATGGGAGGGGCTGCTGTGAAGACTTCTGACCTCCCCTGGAGACATTTTCCCCATTGTCTTGGGGATTAACAATGGCTCCTCATTACTTATGCAAATTTCTGCAGCTGGCTTGAATTTCTCCTCAGAAAATAGGTTTTTCTTTTCTATCACATTGTCAGACTGCAAATTTTCTTAACTTTTATGCTCTGCTTCCCTTATAAAACTGAATGCTTTTAACAGCACCCAAGTCACCTCTTGAATGCTTTGCTACTTAGAAATTTCTTCCATCAGATACCCTAAATCATCCCTCTCAAGTTCACAGTTCCAGAAATCTCTAGCGCAGGGGAAAAATGCTGCCAATCTCTTTGCTAAAACATAACAAGAGTCATCTTTACTCCAGTTCCCAGCAAGTCCCTCACCTTCATCTGAGACCTCATCCTGGACCTCATTGTCCATATCGCTATCAGGCTTTTGGTCAAAGTCATTCAACAAGTCTCTAGGGAGTTCCAAATTTTCCCACATTTTCCATCTTCTTCTGAGCCCTCCAAACTATTCTAACCTCTGTTACCCAGTTCCAAAGTCACTTCCACATTTTTGGATATCTTTTCAGCAACACCTTACTCCCTGTACCAATTTCCTGTATTAGTCCTCTTTCATGCTGCTGATAAACACATAGCTGAGACTCGGCAATATGCAAAAGAAAGTGGTTTAATTGGACTTACAGTTCCACTCCCATATATATATATCCCATATATATTGGCTTTTTAACTTTGTCCATGTTGTCCTTTTCAAAACCAAAGTTGTTAATTGTGAAGT
>NW_012100499.1:278625-284485 GCF_000951045.1 Mandrillus leucophaeus | reverse complement strand
AAAAAAAAAAAAAAAAAAAAGGTCTTCTGCAAATCATTAAGAGACAGGAATCCAAATAGAAAAATAATTCTACACAAAATATATTAAGCATGTCACCAAAGGAAATATAAAAAGGCTGAGCAATATATGAAATGATTATCAAACTTATTTGTGACTAGACAAATTAAAAAAAACAGAGACATAATTCTATTCCCATCAGATTGCTTAAACTTAGAAAGCTGTATAACAGGAGCCCTTCACATTGCTGTTCATGAGGGTATAGACTGGTGTAATCATTCTGCAGATATACCTGATAGTGCTCTGTAAAAACAAGTATACTTAGTGCTAGGATTCTGCATATATTTCCAGATACATTTTCACACAAATTCGATAGGGAACATATCATTAATGAGAAACAGCTGCAGGCAATCCAGTGTCCATCCCTAAGAAGAATGAATACATAAAATGTCATAGAATACTATGCAGCAATATATAAATAAATAAATACACAGCACAAATGCTACATAAATACACAGCAACACGGACATATCCAGAAACCAGAGCTTTTACCAAAACAGAGAAGGACAATGAGATCCAGGGTCTAACATCGTTTCACTAAATGAAATTGCCTCCACATGGAATAATAATACACATTACAGATAAACACATGTAATAAAAGAATCTGTCTGAAATGCATTATAATGGCTACCTATGAATAAAAATGGAGTAGACAGAGTAAAGGAAAATGAGAATGGGGAAAATGAACAAAAGGAAAAAATAGATAAAATAAGATATATAATGCCCAAACTGCTAAAGAGAGTGTGCCATGATATGAATAATACATTAACACCCAGCTCCTGAAGTTCAGAGAGAAGGACTGCATCACTTCTCTAAGTTTCCACAGCCTGTAAGAGGCAAAGAACATCTTGACCTAGGATCTTCTGAACCCAAGCCAATCCCTCTATCACATATTAACAGCAATGACTGTAAGAGCATATACGATCTCGTTTGACACAACAATCCAGTGGGTTAAACATGGTGGATCTTATAATCTCCATTTTACTAACAGACCATGACTATTATTATACAGTCAGTGCTACAGTTAATAGTTGGTACATCTTGAACTTGAAATATGGGATGTCAGTCAACATGGGGCACTCTTCCCACCACATCATCATTCTTTCAGTAAGTTATAGTCTCCTATCACATAATTATCTCCTTTGAGAGTTCTTTTAGAATAAATGTGGTTTTAGTTCAACTCCATTTGTTGAATAATTGGTAGCAAGGATACATCAATTTTTAATAGTTTTTTTCTTCCAAATGTATTTTAGGTTCAAGGGAGTACATGTTCAGGTTAACATTAAAATGCATTTTGTTTTGTTTTCTCAGATAAGGATCTCTAATAATTCAGACACAGAAGACAGAAAATCTTTTAACTTTGCTTATGGACAAATATGTCCTAGACTTACAACACCAGAATTTCCGCTTTCTAAATGTAAATAGTTTAAGGCAGTGATATTAAGGCAATGTAAATTGAGCAAGAGAAAAAGTTATTAAAAAGGCAAAACAATGATAATGTTATAAAAAACTTATCTCTGTGCCTTTGGGACTTCATCGACCTTGTTTGTTTTCCTCCTAGAGGCCAGTTTTAGTGATTTTCCAGAATAAATTAAAAAATCAGGAAATATACAACATATTTAGAAGTTAAAAAATGTGTTTCCAAAAAAACAAACATAAAAAATACTAAATGCAAGGCATAATAATGAATTAGAAAAATGCCATAATGGGGACTTGGAAGACTGAGAAAATTGTTGCATGCCTGGAAAGATCTGAACAGGCACCGTGTAATAGAATACGATATTCCAGGAAAACATCCTTGTTCTTTGAGATATATGCAAATTGTTTAGGAATGGAATGCCAAGAGAAGGGAAAGCTAACAAAGCTATAAAAACACAAACAAATCATGAGCTTAGATGACGTGTATGCAGGAATTAATGGAATTATTCTTGTAACTTTTCTGGAGGGTTAGAGATTATAAAATGTGAACATAATAAGTTATATAAAATATTTTAAGTGTGAGCTTAATACACTAGTCATTAAAGAAGTATTTTTATGGTTTCTTTGGACTCCACTAATCCACTAATCTAGAACAATCCCACTCCTTTTTTTCAGTCTTTCATGATACTAACAGTATATTTTGCAGAATGTCTCTTAATTTTTCACAATGTTTTACACAAATTTAAAAAATCTTTGCATTAATACTGCACAATTCATATTACATCACTTTTACTGCACAAGAGGCCATATGACATAAGCTTGTGCCAACATTAGTAATATTGCATTTTAGCTTGTATTTCAGGTGGTGTTTAACCACATTTATTTCCTGTGAAGGTACCTCTTATTATTTATATATGTAGGTAATAACCTGGGTGACATAAAGGGACTACATAACAAACAGTTTTCTAAATTTTTTCTCCAATAATTTTAACATTCATTAATAATTCCTGCTGGAATTCATTATTACCACAGTCGTTGTAAAAAGATTTTTTCTAGTATTTCTTATTTACTTATTAGTTTGTATTCTTGTGTAAGGAAGGCTTTACTGCCCCCTTTCATTTTTATTTTTTGTGAAGCAATTTTCAGATATTTTCTACATATATTAAATGCAAGGGTATGATTTGTTTAAATAGATAACTCTCCTATAAAGAAAAAAAGAAAGATTTGAGTATTTTCCCACCCTATTACATTTTTTGTTATTTTCCTATAGCCTCTTATTGTTAAGCTTCATGGTTATATAATATGTTACATGCATTTACTCCCCAAGAAGATACAGGCTCTTTTAGAGATCATCTCACTTGTCTACATTGCTTGGTAAAAATTGTCACAAGTAAGGCACAGTGAGTGCTCAAAAAATATGTAGTGAATAAATTAATTTTCAAACATATTTGATGAATGAATGAATTTATAATGTCTTAAAAATTCCTTCAACAGTAGTTTCTTTAAGCTTTTAGTTTTGCATGTATAGTAATAATAAATTTATTTAAATTCTAAATAAATGCAAAAGGAAAAAATAAAAAGCAGTGGAAGAAATTAGTCTTACAGAAATCAATGTTTTGCCAACTAGGAAAGTTACATGTACTTAAAGAAGATTCTTTACAAAAATATCAAATGCTGGAAGTTCATAGATATAACACAATGGAAGAAGGGAAAAAACAAAGGAATATTGAAGAGAAACTTAAATGCTAGTATTAGAAAATACAACGTATACAGCAAATTGCGCTTCTACATTGAAAAATATAACCTGCTTCTTAGTCTAAATTATGTAATGTTAACAATAGCAAGAAAAAATGTATTTGAATCTGCATTTGTTCTATAAAAACCAAAAAAAGAAAAAATATAGAAGTATCATATAGGAAGCCCAAAGTATATGCAACTAGACTAATAGTAACTCTAAATATGCAACAATATGGACAAAACTGGAGGACATTATGTTGAGTGAAATAAGCCAGGCATAGAAAGACAAATGTCACATATTCTCACTTATAGTGGGAGCTAAACTAGTGATTTCATGGAGATAGTGAACAGAATGGTGTTACTAGAGGGCAGGAGGGCAGAGGGGGATAAAGAGGGGTTGGTTAATGGGTACACAAGTACAGTTAGATAGAAGGAAGAAGACCTAGTATTTGGTAACACAATAGGGCAACTGTAGTTAACAATAATTCATTGTATCTTTCAAAATTACTAAATGAGTAGATTCTAAATGTTCCTAAAACAAAGATATAATGTTTGAAGTGACAGATATTCCAATTACCCAAATTTGATCATTACACACTGTATGCTCATATTGAAATACAATACTTACAACATAAATATGTACAACTATTATGTATCTATAAAAATTGTAAAATGTTCTCGTAGCATCCTGAATTCTATATCCTTACCCTCTTGGCATGGAATGAACCAACAATTAAGGACCACTGTGTCTAGATGCAGATAATATATTACCTCAGGGTATTCATAGAAAGTACACATAAAATAATAATATTTAAAAAGTTATAAAGAAATCTGAGCATGTTACATATGTTAATTAATCCTCACAATACAGCCAAGAGATACATATAGTTATTACTTACATTTCACACTTGAAAACAGTAACATTTTGGTTAAAAAAAAAAAAAAAAAAAAAAACTTGCCTTCAATCACACATAAAGTTGGTGGAAGTCAGTGTTGAAAGTTAATGGTTGCATTCATTATCAATAATAGCATCAATCATTTACCTTAATGATGAAAATGTAAAACACTATACAAATGTACAGATGTGGGGTGTGTACATGTATGTGTGTGTGCAAGAGTCTTTCAATAGGGACAATTTGTTAGTAACTAGTATGTATTGGATGATTCAGTAAACTGTGGGAACGGCTAGTTGAGGATCTTAAGGGGAGAAACAGGATATACATAAAGACATGGCGAGAATTAACTGAAATTGAGAAAAGGAGGGCAAAGCTGATTCTTAAGTAAGAAGTATGGATGGGGTGTTGGGTAATGGCAGCAACTAAGTAGGAGTTCACTCAATATTTGGGTAAGAGAGGCAGTCAAATGCTAGCAAGGCTACGAGATCACATTTTTACACTTAATGGGGTTCATTATTCGCCTAGATGAAGATCACAGGTTCAGTTATAAAAATAAGAGACTGCCCTCCACATTACACTATTGCACAACGCTGCTGAGTTGCCCCGACAACTTCAAATCAGCACTGCAAGTTGTGGATGAGTTATTTTATTAAGTTTCTAATAACGTTATTTATCAAAATAACATAGAAATGTAAGAAACTTCATAGTTTTTTTCTGTCTTTCACATATGTGTAGTACTCATTAACGAGATGCTGTCTGGTTAAGTATGTGTTGAAGACATTACAGATCTTAACACCTGCAAAAATGTTTAATAAATTACTATAAACCTTGATGGAATCACCTGGCTGTTTTCCTAATTTAGAGGTAATCTCAAAAGTAATTTGATCCTATCATCACTTAAGTTGTATGTGTAAGATGTTATTAGTTGGTAAGAAGAACAATAACTGAATTATAATTATTGTGAGGACAGACAATATACCAATCTTTAGCAGCACACAAATGATATGCCTCTCTTGTTGAAACACCTGAACCTAGTTTTCTGAATCTCCAGAGACCAAATAAAAATAGTGATGCTTTTAATTGTCCTGACTTTAATACACATTAAAGAAGAATGTGCTCCAGAAGTATATGCAAAATTTGTGAATTTCAAACCCATTTAGAAAATCCATTTTATATTCAGAGACCGTGGCTTTTCTAGAGAAGAAAAACAAAGTAAAATGTAATCCTTATAAACCCTGGAAATTTTGGCTTTACTCCTTTTTATTAACACATTATCTAAATCTTAAATAATTTTAGATGATCTAAAATCAGTGTATTTGTAGTTTTCTGTCACTCCCCAAATTACCTTATAGTAACACACACACACATAATGAAAAGCAATATGGATAATATAGTCTATTACAGTAATGCTATTAAATATTTTTAATATGTCAGAAGTTTGAAAAAATGTGCAATAAATTAGTGTGTTAGAGGAGAAGAAAAAGGAAACTTTTCACTTTTATCTTCTTAACAATTCCAAATGAAGACTTAGTAAAATAAAATGAATGTAAAATGTCATTACTCAGCACATTTCTAAAACATGTCTCAACTCTCATCTTGTGAGTGCAATTAAAAATGACATATTAACTTAAAATTATAAAATATTGATTCATTTGTAAATGTATATTTTAAACTAATCCCTCTCTGATAATTAGAGGCCTTTACTTTTCTGTTCTATAAATCTTCCAGATTCCAGCATATCCAAAGTTATT
>NW_012100499.1:208755-278575 GCF_000951045.1 Mandrillus leucophaeus | reverse complement strand
AAAAATAGTGATGCTTTTAATTGTCCTGACTTTAATACACATTAAAGAAGAATGTGCTCCAGAAGTATATGCAAAATTTGTGAATTTCAAACCCATTTAGAAAATCCATTTTATATTCAGAGACCGTGGCTTTTCTAGAGAAGAAAAACAAAGTAAAATGTAATCCTTATAAACCCTGGAAATTTTGGCTTTACTCCTTTTTATTATTAATACATTATCTAAATCTTAAATAATTTTAGATGATCTAAAATCAGTGTATTTGTAGTTTTCTGTCACTCCCCAGATTACCTTATAGTAACACACACACACATAATGAAAAGCAATATGGATAATATAGTCTATTACAGTAATGCTATTAAATATTTTTAATATGTCAGAAGTTTGAAAAAATGTGCAATAAATTAGTGTGTTAGAGGAGAAGAAAAAGGAAACTTTTCACTTTTATCTTCTTAACAATTCCAAATGAAGACTTAGTAAAATAAAATGAATGTAAAATGTCATTACTCAGTACATTTCTAAAACATGTCTCAACTCTCATCTTGTGAGTGCAATTAAAAATGACATATTAACTTAAAATTATAAAATATTGATTCATTTGTAAATGTATATTTTAAACTAATCCCTCTCTGATAATTAGAGGCCTTTACTTTTCTGTTCTATAAATCTTCCAGATTCCAGCATATCCAAAGTTATTTTAAGTCAGCATAATAAAAATCTTCTCAATTAAAAAAATAAAGATTATAATATGCTCTTCTCTAGGAATTTATTCTTGAACTTTCTGAGTAGGGCCAAATATCTCAGATCTGTCAGAACTAGATTTAGAGAGTTATAATTAGTCTCTTCCTTTTCTCCTTTCCTTTTAAATTCCACTCAGATACTGCCCTTTTCACCACCACAACCATCCTCACCCATGAGCAACTTATGATATATGATTTATATAATAAATCATACAAAAAAGAGTCAATTTTCTGCAGGCTGAACTACTGGACCAAAATCAAGTCTATACTAGTATGGTGAAGTACAGCACAACTTGAATCACTCAAATCATGTGGTGTATTCTTCTAGTGAACATACGTTTTACTAAAATATTTAGATGACTGAATCAGAAGTGATACTGTTGTATAAAATGACTGAAAATAGCCTACATTACTTGCTTGTCTTACCAATGGAAAGGTGTCCTGTCTTACTCCAATCCTTAGTTCTTCATCTATAAGAACTAACCTCACTTCATACTGCTTATTTTACCTTAAGAAGACCTTATGATACCATCAGTATTTTATTTCTGTTACAACTATTTATTTGGTTTATGTTTTCCAACAAGAAGGAACTAAAAAACAGACAACAACAACGACAACAACAAAAAAACAGAAAAGTAGATGAATCTGTGATAGTTACAGTGAAAATATCCTGAGGGAGGAATCACATGATTGTTCTTTTGTGGCATTGATAGAATTCTTTTTCAAAGAACTAAGACATAGAGATTTCTGTCACTAGTGCATTCTAAATATATTTTATGAAAAAATATTTAAGCAAAAGACTAAGGGATTTTATTGCATTGAATAAAAAGCTTAGTTAAGAAGCTAATACCACACTGTAGATGTGTTATTAAAATTTCATCAAACACATTTTCTTTTTATGCTTTGCTTCCTTTATCTTTGCAACATACGTGTTATAACTTACTATGTATAAAATGTACTCCATCTGTTAGAGTCCTTTGGGAAGTTTCTGTAATCTAATGTTTGGGACACTCTAATTCATCACCATACAAGAAACTATGACACACTTAGTGCATCATTTCTCTGGGGACTCTATTGTCCCTTGACAAGGGGTTAGAGTGACCTGAAAGGTCATTCCCATCTCTGCCTTTTATGGTAACACATTGGGCAGTGGTCCTGTTTCCTTTCTCAGGATAATTGGCCAGCTTACCACCAGGTAGACATGCAGCCATTTTGGTATAAATAAAGGCAATAGTTGACAACTAGATATACATGTAGTAAAATAGGAAGGTTATGAGATTCTGAAATAGGTATCATGCATTTTAAGAATTTTCAAGCATGGCAGAGGCTATTTGAACAATCATGTAAATCTTGTGCAATTTAGAAAGACTGAAGATTAGGAAATAAAAATAAACAGAAAAGGAGTTCAAATTGCTCTCAAAATTCCTGCCATTTCAAAACAAACCGCAAAAGAATCCTTATGAATTGACTAATTTGAGAGCACCCATGAGAGTAAATGGAGATTTTGACAGCGAAGAAGCAGCACACTTAAACTCATGGAGTGATTGCAAGCATTACTCACTTGAAACAGAAAACTGAGCCCAGATGCTTTGCACTGACCACTGAGGAGGAGCTGGGTTTCTGTTGTCTGTAGCAATTCTTGGCAAAATTCGTTGACATCTAATACACGTTTCTATGCCTCATAATTAAAAACCAACACGTTCTGAACAGTTGCACAGAGTGTGAGGTTAAAAGACCATGTTAGGGCAGCTGAACTAGCTCAGCTGCATTTCCTGAGGACAATTACTTTCATAATTAAGCTTTAGAAAGTGTAATTTGAAGAAGAATTTCCCGTATCCCCAAGGCCTGTTCTGCTACCATCAAAATTCTTATAATGGGATTTTCTTGGAACACAGGCAGAATACCAGCAATATGACCTGGAAGTCATATTGGAAAGGAAGATACTTCAGAATAGTTGTTGTTATTTTCCTGTTTGTGTGGTCTTTCCTCTCCATTTCTATTATGTATTGCTAATCTTTCTCTTATAAAATTCATTAGAAGTACTCACTCATTACTACTCTTATTTCCAGCAAATGCACACACCCTTTTTATTATCTGATGTGTTAATTCAATGAACAACTAAACATATTCTGCATCTATCTAGTGTTATACACTAGGGATACAAGGTTGAGAAGGGCATGGTCCTTACAGACAGGACAGAAAGTTCAAAAAAGAGAAGGCACAGAAAAGTCAGCATAAGATTACAATTTCATACATTTGGTAGAATCACATATGTCACGAGGAACCCAAGGATCAGAGCATACACGTTTTGAGGGTCAGAAAAATGTTGCCTGGGAGAAGTACATTCAACACTGAGATAAGAAAAAAAGATGAATTGGAATTGTCTGAGTGAAGCAAAGGAGGATCTTTTCTCAAGCATTTTGAATAGTAGGTGCAAAATTCCAAAGGTAAGAATTGTTATATCCCAAGACTCATCATAAATATGGTTTTGTTGTCCAGAAATCTTTATCCACACTCTCTACCTTCACTCCTGTTAAAATACACCATTTCCCCTGGGTTGGACCCTTGGTATTCTCTGTGTCCTTTTCTTTCTAGACTTCTCAAGGACTTCTCTTTAGCAATTAGCCCTTTTCCTTCTGTTTTATCTATTTGTCCCTCTCTTTACAATCACTTAATCCATTACATGTACTTTATAGTTCCTATCAATAAAGAAAAATAAGAAACACACTTCTCTTGACACCTGTGCTAAGGAGTTTGGTGTCTTATCTTGAGGCTGGTGCACAACCAGTAAAGGGTATTGAGCAACTAAATACCATGAGGTTTAACCTTCTGAAAATAGCATCCTGGCTTCTGTGTGCAAAATTGATTGCAGGAGGTGAGACAGGAAGTAAGCATACCTATCAGGAGGTTTGCTAGCAGCCTTATCTAGACGGCAGCAGTGGAGACAGAGATTAGACAGCTGGAGAGAGAGAGAGAAAGAAGTGACAACTGACAGAAGTTCATCAAATCAATGTCATGAGAGCAGCTCCAAGCAGGGACTCAGTAAACACAGAGGTGGAGGGTCAAACTTCCCATGACCCCAAGCAGCCTGCCTCCGAGCCACCCGAGCTAAACATATTCAAGTGAAAGTGTTGCACCCGCTTCACAAATACGTGCTTTAAAAAGTTTATTAACCATTCTCTTCCATCCCTCCAGACTTTCTCAGCCCTGGCTAAGAAAACACAAATTCTGGAATTTCTTCTAATTGGCCCTTAAGGGTTGTGGGGGTACAGGGAGTAAAGGGTGAAGTGCAGCCTTCAGTTTGGGAAACTTTATGGCTCATAACCCTCACTCATCATCTAGAAGATGCTCAACAAATATGTATTGAAATTTTCTACTCAGCAAAACGGGAAGCACCAGAGAAGGTGGGACTGGATCAGATGATTGTCCTGCCTGTTAAATGTATGAAATGGAGATATCTGGTGACATTTTACATATAGTCATTAGAAATGGGTATCTGGTGCTCAGGGAATACATGGGTGAGAAAATGCAAGTCTCTGTAGTTGTAAAGTCTAACCTTAAAATACTGAGAACACACACACACACACACACACACACCCCCCACACCATCTTGAAAGTGTTGGAAAAATTTGAGGTCAAAGCTGTATGAATATCTACTGGGATTGCTACTACATTTACCAACTTATCTATGTTTTAAGTTAACTGTCCTCAGTCCTTATTTTAGTTGGCTGCTAACTACTTTATCACCCTGTCCTCCCTGGATTATAATTTCCTCAAGGATAAGGTAAAGGGATTTGAATAGAGAATTATAAGTTCTATACCACTTCCTAGCTCTAAAATTCAAAGTGTTTGATTCTCAGACCGATTTTTGAACTCCAGAGAAAATTCTACATTTCATTTCAAAGTATTTCAGCATTTCAACATGAATCACCTGACAACCCCATGAATTAAAAGTTCTACCCAAAACTGGACCATTCTTCTTAGGCAGATTTGGGGAACTCTCACAGCTGTATTTACCCAGAAGCAGAACCTGAGACAAGGTTTTAAGCACATGGTATTTATTTGGAGAGTAAAGTAGATACCAGTATAGGAGAAGGGAAATCAGACAAGTAAGGTAAAAGAGTTCACTGTGAATTACTGGAGATTAACCCCACTGGGGAGACACGGAGGGCCAGAGTGGTCCCATCTGGACGATGGAAGAGTCAGGGTCATTATAGACCATCTCCTGTTAACCATTTTTTGAGGATTCTACCTAAGACACATCCAGCCAGCTGCACATAAGCCAAAGTGTTTTCTACAGCCACAGAAAGTCTTCAGACAAAAAGCAGCAGGTGCAAAAGCTGGAAATCAGGTAGCAGGCAGGGTCATAAGGGTGAGGGGATACAGATAGAGTCATTATCTGCTCTATCAGTTCAGTGGGAACAGGCTGAATGTCTTCAAGCCCAGAACCTGAAGAACCCCATGCCCAAACAAAATGCTGGACAGTTCCTGTAAATTGAAGACACTAGTGCTGGCTAGTATCTTCTCCAGACTTTCATGAATCGTTATATAATCTTGTGACTTGTGCATATCTTAGCATTTACTTTTACCTTGTCATAAATGGAAATGTATAGATACAAACAATAATTAAGACAGAATTGTTACAAGCAATATCTGAAACAGTGCCATGCATTCTATTTCCTGTTACTTCATTGATGAAATCACATTGTGACATAAAATATCTTTATTTCAAATTTGCTTAACCTGTAAGGCTAGTTTGAAATAGAAACCTAAAACAGTAACTACATGTCACTTTTACTTTCCAAAATTGTGAATTTAATTGAATCATTAAGAGTAACAAGTACAAACTCTTAGTAACTTTGCTGTTATTACTAAAGACTTCTTTGTGTAGCTGGGATGGAGTAAATATTCTAATTCACTTCCCCAAATCTCTTTAAGTTCTCTCAGCACAATTAACTTGGCCATTTTTCAGAAATAGAAAATAAATGATAGACTGTATTTTACTCTGAACTTCACTATTTTTAAAAAATATAGTTACATGACAAGGGAATATATTTAACAATGCTTTTAAATGGATGAGTTTAAAATGAGGATAAATTCTCACTTTTATCTATGTCCTGAATGCTTAGCCTAGTGCCTGTTGAATAAGAGCTCAAAAATGGTTTATTAAAATCATGTTATTAACACTCTCAACCTCTTTCTCAATTCGGACTATCATAGGTTTGTGTCTGTGAAATGGATGATTGACAGTGATACTTGAGCTCCAGGCAAGTCCAGCATTCTCTACAAGTACAATTAAAGAGGAGAAGATTTGCTATGTAATTCTCAATAAAATAGGGATTAGCAAGCTAAGCAAGTGGCATGACCACAGCTTGTCCTAGGCAAGATTGTTTAAAAAGTCCTTGTGTTTTGTGACTGTAGACTGTAGTGAGTTAGATGGTGTCCCCTCATGTATACATACTACACACCCACAAACACCACACTTACATATTTTATATACATAATATACATGTGTATACACATACGCGTGTGTGTGTGTATATATATATATTCCACTAAGAATTTGTGAATGTGACCTTATTGGGGAATAGAGGGTTGCTATGATCTGAATGTTGGTATCGCCTCTAGATTGTTATGTTTGAGCCTGTTAGTGTGGTAATAGTAAGCGGTGGGACCTTCAGAAATAGATTAAGTCTATAAGTGCTAATACCCTTATTAAAAAAGGCTCAAGAGAGCTCCCCCATCCCTTACACCAAGGAAGAACACAGCAAGAAGATGCCATCTGTGAGTGTCTTACCAGACACTGAATCTGCTAGACCCTTAATCTAGGATTTCCCAGCCTCCACATAGAATAAATTTCTATTGTTTATAGATGACCCAGTCTAAGGTATTTCGATATAGCAGCCTAAACAGAATAAGATAGAAATTGGTACTGAGAAACGGGGCTGCTGTGACAGTTACCTAAAAACGTGGAAGTGACTTTGGAACTGGGTAATGGGCACAGAGGCTGAAAGGGTATTGAAGTTTATTGTCATAAGCGGACTATAAAGGGTGATTCTGGTGAGGGCTCAGAAGAAAAGGAAAGCTTTAGAGAAAGCCTCAAGTTTCTTAGATATTACCTAAGTGGTCAAAAGCAGAATGCTCATAGAAATACAGACAGTAAAGGACATTGTGATGAGGTCACGAACAGAAATGCAGAACATGTTACTGAAAACTGGAGGAAAGGCGAAAGTTCTTATAAAGTAGTAAAGAAACTGCTTGTGTTTAGTGCTTAGTGTTTTTTGAGAAGAGACACTTATGAATGATGAAATAGGGTATCTGGTGGAAGAAATCTCTAAGCGAAGTGTTAAGGTTGGACTATGGCTTCTCTTGACTTATACAGTAAAATGTGAGAAGAGGGAAACAAGTTGAAGATAAAAATTTATAGTCAAAAGGGAAGCAGGACTTAAAGATTTAGAAAATTCTCAGCTTGGCCATGTTGTGAAGAACGGAAAGGTATGTTTGGGAGAGAATACCAAGGATGTGGCCCAGCAGCCATTTGATACGGTTAACATGGAACTGCAGAAGTCAGGTGCTTTTCATCAAAGCAATGGAGGAATGACCCCCTAAAAGTATTTCAGACATCATGAGCGCTGCTGCTCCCACCACAGGCCCAGTGTGCCAAGGCCTAGGGGAAAGAACCAGGTCAAAAGAGGGGCCCAGGATGCCCACTGGAGCTCAGCACTTCCTGCCCAAGGCTACCTCATCTCTGCTCCCTGCTTTCTGACACAGCACTGCTCAGCTATTCCAGGCATGGCTCCAGAGGTCCCAAGTATGGTGTGGGCTCCAGTGGCCACCTTTCGGGAGGACACAGATGATAAACCTTGGTAATGTTCTCTAGGCATCATCTCCACCAGGACACAGAGTGCAATACCATCGAGGGAGAGCTGCCTCCACATTGATTTCAAAGGATGCCCTGGAAAGCCTTGAGGCTCAGGCAAAGAATTGACATAGGAGTGAGGCCACCACAAAAAGCCTCCACTAAGGCAGTGCTTGGCAGAGCCATGGGACCAGGCCTACCCTCTGACCACAGACCAGGAGAACCACTAGAGCATATTTCCAGCCCAGCATGTGGCTCTCATATGTAAGTGCTGTCATGTGGGGTGGGACTGGGACATCCAGAGCCTTGGGGACTCAACACCTGCCCAAGTGTGTCTGGAAGATTGGAAGATGGGGCATCAAAAGGAGATTATTCTGGAGCCTTAAGATTTATCGTTTACTTTGCTGTTGTTGTATTCCTTCCTACTTCTCCCTTTTGGAATGGGAATGTCGATTCTATGTCTGTCCCACCATTGTATTTTGGAAGCTCTTTACCTATTTGATTTCACAGAATCACAGATGGAGAGCAATTTGTCTCAGAATAAACACACCTTGAGTCTCACCTGTATCTGGTTTAGATGACATTTAGTTGAGACTTCAGAATTTAGACTTTTGAATCTGTGCTGGAACAAGACTTTGAGGGCTACTGAGATGGAATGAATACATTTTTCATATGAAAAGGACTTCAATTTTGGGGAACCAGAGGTGGAATGCTACGGTCTGAATGTATTTTCCTAAAATATGTATGTTTGAACCTAATCTGCAGTGTGAGAGTATTAAGACGTAAGGCCTTTGGGAAGTGATTTGAGTCATGAGGATAGAGCTCTTACAGAATTAGTACACTCACAAAAGATTCTTGAAGTAGCCCTCAGCTTTTTCCACCACAGTGAGAGCACTGAGAAGGTTCCATCTGTGAGGAACAGGTTCACAGGTGCACAGTCATGAACTCTGCAGTCTCCAGAACCAGAAATAAATTTCTGTTTTTTATGTTAAAACAAACTAAATATGGCCTGAGAAGCACTCTGTATTTCTATATTTGAGTCCTTGTGGAGGAACTGTAATCTAGCTTAATATTCAGGCAAAATTGAAAACCTACCTTAATAGTATGCACCTGTAACAATGGATGAGTGTTGGCCAATCCCAGCGGCCATATTTCAACCACTAATAGGCTGCTGAATGTTCAGACTGTGTTCAAATAAGGCAAACGCTGAGCTATAACCAGTCTCACTATTTCACACCTCACATCTGATTCCTGTACTTCACTTTACCTTTTTGGTCTATAAATTTGTTCTGACCACGAGGCACCCCTGGAGCCTCTGTGAATCTGCTGTGGTTCTGGGGGCTGCCCGATTCGTTAATCATTCATTGCTCAATTAAACGCCTTTAAATTTAACTCAGTTGAAGTTTTCCTTTAATCATTTATAAATTACCCAGTCTAAAGTATTTTGTTATAACAATCGGAACAAACTAAGACAAGGGTCCCTGTAGATGTAATTAAGTTAGGGATCTTCGAGTGAGATAATTTTGGATTATCTGAGTGGGTCTTAATTTCAGTAAAACGTCCCCCTAAGAGACAGAAGAGAAGATACACACACAGAGAAGGCCATGTGAAGACAGATGCAGAAACTAGAGTTATGCCCTCACACAGCAAGGAACACCTGGAACCAACAAAACCTAGAAGACACAGTAATAATTCTTCCCTAGAGCCTGTGGAGGAAATGTGGTCCTATCAACACCTTCCTTTCAGAATTGTGGCCTCCAGAACTGTGAAATAATAAATTTCTCTTCTGACCTAGTTTGTGATCATTTGTTATGGTAGTCACAGGAAACTAATACAGGTATTATCTTTTCTATAAAAGCTATTTTCAGTCTCACAAGTGACCTTTTGACAGGGTTTTCTGTTTTTATATCACTTGAGTATCTATCAAAGTTTTTGACTCTGATGCTAGCGTTGACCTTTTCAGTTTCAGCAAATATGGTGACATGACCAGGCTTCCCAATATCTGTTTTCCTTGGATTGTCAGCACATAGAGTATTTTACTTTCCTACCTGCATTAAGCAAAGCATGGCCCTTTGGTTAGGTCTGGTCAATTAAACAGAAACAGATGGGGAACACCAGTGTATGATTCTCTATGTTTTTTTTCATTGCTCCAAATGACCAAAAGTGTCTTAGTCTGCTTGAACTGCTATAACAAAATACCATAGACTGCATAGCTTAAACAGCAGACATTAACTTCTCAGACATCTGGAGTCTGGGAAGTCTGAGACCAGGGTACCAGCATAGTCTGTTTCTTGGAGAGGGCCCTTGGAGAAGGCTCTCTTCCTGATTACAGATGGCCATCATGTAGCACTGTGAGACAACACGACACACAGAGAGAGCTCTGATGTCTCCTCCCCTTCTTGGAAGGACACTAATATCATCACGGGGCCTCTCACTCATGACCTCCTCTAAACTTAATTTATTCCCAAAGTCTCCACCTCCAAATACCTTCACATTTGGAGTTAGTGCTTCATTCAACAAACGAATTTGGGGGGAATATAATCAGTTCATAACATTAAAATTCAAATGGTAAAATGAAAGTGCCACTAGATCAGAGCAGCACACATCTTGCCTTCCAGACCAATACAAGGCTTATATGAACAAGGAATATATTTCTTCTCTGTTAAACTATATTAATTTTGTGGTGCTTGTTACTATAGCATAACTTAAGTTCCTCTAAGATAGCATATAAAGCTGGAAGTAAAAGGGTGTTGTTTGGTTAAGAATTCTGCTTATAATCTAGATGGTAACTCCAGATAAATTTCTTGGGTTACAGCTGTGTGAACCCACAGATTAAAATTTCTCTAAGTATTAAACAACTGGGTGGACATGCATTGTTATATGATCTGGCCCATGATATACACAAATCTCATAAAGAAACACATAATAACCAACGTTTGATTTATAACATAAAAAAATATAAGACATTTGCTGGAAATTGTATATTCCTAAGGTCATCACATATAAGTTTCAAATATCCAAACCCCAGATTTCTAGTAAGCAATGCAGAAACATAAGTCTAGACATCCTCTTATATGAGGGGTGCTCCGGGGGTGTCAGGTTTGACATTATTTTAGCTAGTCACATGGCCCCACAGTACTTAACAGGGCACAGAACTGGCAGAGAAGTTAATATTTTCCACAAAGAGTGAAGGAATTAGTTCAACTATTCACTGTTTATTATTAGTAGCAATAGTAAGCAAAACAAGGTATGTTCATGTGAATATGAATGCTCTTCACTGTCAAGCTGAAAGTTTATACAGTGCAATAAAAAGCCATTCCACGACTTTAAAAAATAACATAATAATTAAAATAAAGAAAAGCTTTAAATAAAAGCAAAAAAATTTGACACTATCTGGGACCTGGACATTTAATATCATTAACGTTTTATCAATTGGAATAACTATTTTTCAATGTATTGTATTTTAGGGAAAACCTAAAGGAAAATATTTTCATGTCCTAAACCCCAGACCTGTAAATATTAATATGTTACTTTACCTGCAAAAAATACTTTGTAGATATGATGAAGGATACTGTGATGAGGGAGCAGCAGTCAGAGAGGAGAGAAAATGCCACACTACTTGCTTTGAAGTTGGAGGAAGAGGCCACAAGCCATGGAATGCAGGAGGCCTCTAGAAACTGGAAAAGGTCAGAAACTCCCTTCCTCCCTAGAGCAGACAGAAGAAACACAGGTCTGTCTGCACTTGCATTTTAGTGCAGTGGAATTGATTTTGGACTTCTGCCCTCTAGAATTGTAAGACAGTATGTGTTAGTTTAATCCTTGAAGTTTGTGGAGATTTGTTAGAGCAACAATAGAAAACTAATACAGATTTTAGCCTTTTTTTTTTTTCTCATGTCGCTTTCAGTTTTAAAAAGTTCTAAAAATTTGCCAGTCTTTAATTTGGAATTTCAACTTGCTCTGTGTAATTAAAATGTTTTAGGAACTTTCATTTCAAATTTCCTCAATCAGAAGGTGGGGAAAGATGACAGAATAGAAGCTTACACTGTTCGTCCTCCCACAGAACATGAATTTTAACAACTATGGGCTCACAGAAAAGTAGCCCCACAAGAACCAAAAATCAGATGAACAATCACAGTACATGGTTTTAACTTCATACCACTGAGAGAGGCATTGAAGAGGGTCTGCACTATAGACAAAATGGATCTAATAGATATTTACAGAACCCTTCATCCAATGGCTGCAGAATAATCCTTTTTCTTTTCAGGACATGAATCATTCTTGAGGATAGATTTTACATCAGTTCAGAAAACAATTCTTAAAACATTTAAAAAATGAAGTATTATCACAGATCAATAACAATAATAATTTTGGAAACTATACAAACACATAGAAATTAAACAATATGCTCCAAAATGATCAGCTGGTCAATGAAGTCATTAAGAAGAAAATTTAAAAATATATATTCAAACAAATGACGATGGAAACACAACATATCAAAAGCTATAGGTTACAGTAAAAGTGGCACTAAAATGGAGATGTATAACTATAAGTGCCTACACATCAAAAAACGAGAAAAACTTTAATCAAATAACGTATCTTAAAGAACTAGAAAAGCAAGAGTCAACTGAAACCAGAATTAGAATAATAATCAAAGCAGAAATAAATGAAATTAAAGTGAAGAAACCAATATTAAAAATCAGTAAAACCAAAAAATTGTTTTTTTAAAAAAGATAAACAAAATTGACAAATCTTAGCCAGACTAATGAAGAAATAAAGAGAGAACATAAAATCAGAGATGAATAAATAAAATAAATAATTAAAATTAGAGATATAAAGTAGACATTGGAACTAATACCACAGAAATTCAAACGATCATAAGTGGCTACTATGGACAACTATATGCCAATGCATTGGAAAATATAGAGAAAGTAGATAAATTCTTACACATATACAACCAACCAAGATTGAACATTGAAGAAATCCAAAACCTACACAGACCAATAACAAGTAAAATATTAAAGCCGTAATAAAAAGTCTTTCAGTAAAGAAAAGCTAGGGACCCAATAACTTCACTACTGAATTCTACCAAGCATTTAAAGAAGAATGAATACCAATCCTACTCAAACTATTCTAAAAAATAGAGAAGGAGGGAATACTTGCAAACTCATTCTGTGAAGCCAGTATTGCCCTGATACCAAAACCAAACAAAGACACTCAAGAAAAGAAAACTACAGGGCAGTGTCTCTGATGAATATAGATGCAAAAAGCCTCAAAAAGGTCTTTCATCATGACCAAATGCAATTTATCCCAGAAATGCAAGGATGGTTCAACATATACAAACCAATCAATGGGATACATAATATCAACAGAATGAAGAATAAAAATCATATGCTGATTTCAATTGATGCTGAAAAAGAATTTGATAAAATTCAACATAGCTTATAATAAAAGCCATATATGACAGACCCGTGGCTAGCATCATATTGAATGGGGAAAAACTGAAAATGTTTCCTCTAAAATCTGGAACATGACAAGGATGTGCATCTTTATCATTGTTATTCAAAATAATACTAGGAGTCTTAGCTTCAGCCATGAAACTAGAGAAAGAGATAAACATTATCCAAGTTGTAAAGAAATAAGTCAAATAATTTTGTTTTGCAGATATATGATCTTATATTTGGAAAAACCTAAAGACTCCATCAATTCTATTATAACTGATAAATTCACTGAAGTTGCAGGATACAAAAACAGCATACAAAAATCTCTAGCATTTCTATATGACAACAGTGAACAATCTGAATAAAAAAAAAACCCCATTTACAATAACCTCACATAAAATTAAATAGACAGGAACTAACTAAATAAAAGAAGTAAAAGATCTCTACAATAAAGACTACAAAACATTGATGAAATAAATTGAAGAGTACATCAAAAATGCAAAGATAGCCCATGTTCATGGATTGGGAGACTCAATATTGTTAAAATGTCCACACTACCCAAAGCAAACTACAGGTACAATGCAATCCCTATCCACATTTCAAGGATATGCTTCACAGAAATAGAGAAAACAAGTCTAAAATTTATATGAAAACACAAAAGACCCAGAATAGCCAAAGCTATCCTGAGCAAAATAAACACTAGAGGAATCACATTATCTGACTTCAAATTATACTATGGAGTTATAGTAATCAAAACAGCATGATACTTGTACAAAAACAGACATATAGACGAATGGAACAGAATAGAGATTCTAGAAACAAATTCACACATCTACAATGAACTCATTTTCAACAAAGTTTTCAAGAACATACACTGGGAAAAAGACTATCACTTCAATAAATGTTTCTGGGAAAACTGAATAGCCATATGAAAAGGTAACTAGATCACCATATGTTGCCACATACAAATATTAAATCGAAATGAATTAAAGTCTTAAATATAAGACCTCAAACTATAAAATTACTACAAAAAACATTGAGTAAACTCTCCAGGACATTTTTCTGGGCAAAAATATATTGAGTAATACCCCACAAGCACAGGCAACCAAAGCAAAAATGGACAAATGCAATCACATCAAGTTAAAAAGCTTCTGCACACCAAAGGATACAATGACAAAGGTGAGGAGACAAGCCACAGAATGGAAGAAAATGTTTGCAAACTACCCATCTGACAAAGGATTAATAACCAGAATATATAAGGAGTTCAAACAACTCTATAGGAAAAAAATCTAATTAATCTAATCTAATCATCTATGTAATCCAATTAAAATAGCAAAATATTTGAATACACATTTTTCAAAGGAACACATACAAATGGTAAACAGGCATTTGAAATGTGCTCAACATCACTGATCATGAGAGAAATGCACCCCTGTTAGAATGGCTTTATGCAAATGACAGGCAATAACAATTGTTGGTGAGGATGTGGAGAAAAGGGAGACTTTTTACTGTTGGTGGGAATGGAAATTAACACAACCACTGTGGAGAATATTTGGAGGTTCCTCAAAAAACTATAAATAGAGCTACCACAGAATCCAGCAATCCCACTGCTGGGTACCCAAAAGAAAATAAATCAGTTTATCAAAATGATATCTGCACTCCCACGCTTTTTGCAGCACTGTTTCCAATAGCCAAGTTTTGGAAGCAGCCTAAGTGTTCAACAATACATGAATGGCTAATGAAAATGTGGTACTTACATACAGTAGAGTAGTATTTAGCCATACAAAAATGAGATCCTGTCATTTGCAACTCCACAGAGGTAACTGAAGGTCATTATGTTAAGTGAAGTAAGTCAAGCACAAAAACACAAACATCGCATGTTCTCACTTATTTATGGGAACTAAAATTCAAAATAATTAAACTCATGGAGATAGAATAGAAGGTTAGTTACCATAACCTGAGAAGGGTAATAGTAAGTGGATGGAAGCAAGTAGGGATGGTTTATGTGTACAAAATAATAGTTAGAAAAAATGAATAAGACCTAGTACTTTATAGCACAACAGAGTGACTATAGTCAATAATTTATTTGTACATTTTAAAATAACTAAAACAATATAATTGGATTGTTTGTAACACAAAAGATGAATGGTTGAGAGAATCTATACCTCATTTTTCATAATGTGATTATTACATATTGCATGCCTGTACCAATATATCTTATGTATTCCATAAATATATAAGCATACAACATACCCACAAAAATTACGAATTAAAAATTTAAAAATGGCTGGGAGTGTTGGCTTACACCTGTAATCCCAACATTTTGGGAGGCCAAGGCAGGCAGATCACAAGGTCAGGAGTTAGAGACCAGCCTGGCCAACATGGTGAAACTCCATCTCTACTAAAAATACCAAAATTAGCCAGGTGTGGTGTGGGCACCTGTAATCCCAGCTATTCACGAGGCTGAGGCAGGAGAATTGCTTGAACCCAGGAGGCAGAGGTTGCAGTGAGCCAAGATCACACCACTGCACTCCAGCCTGGGTGACAGAGCAAGACTCCATCTCAGAAAAAAATAAAAATAAAAAAATAAACAATTCTCAATTGACAACTTGTAATGTTTTGGGGAAACATCAGATCTAAGGTGTTCTAAATTCCACATACGCTATGGTATGAAAAAAGAAATATGGATTTCTGCTAATTTCAGGAAATTCCTTCTTATGCATATGTGTAAACTTCCTGTAATTTTGCCATTCAAAGCAGAAAAATAGAGCTAAATAGAGAAATGCTAGGCTACATTTCCATAGAAGGAATAAAGATAGTTTAATATAGCAGAATATATTCCACTGACAACACATACTTTATTTTAAACACCTTTCCCCATCTTCACAAGAAATACATAAACTAAAAAGAAATAGGTCTTCTTGTGGGTTTTGACGCTGGCTTATTATTTTTAAGAACTTCTGCTTGAAAAGATGCCCCCTGACAGAGACAAATTTCAATTCCTACCAAGTGTGATATATCCAGCCACTTTTCAAAATATTTGAACACAATGCTTTTTAAAACAGGCTGTACCTTTCAGCCTGGAAGCTACAGCAGATGTTTTTGCTCCTTTTGCTACTAAAGGCAGTGCTGGTGGAACTGCAGGTGGCACGGCCTGAAGCCAGATTAAGTGTCCTCCTGCTCCCTCTGCCCTTTTCTGCTATTGCTGCAGATTGGCAGTCACTTCCAGGAAGCCAACTGGCAAGGCTGTCATGATCATGGAGTTTTCATATTTTTCCCTACAGCTGAGAGAAGTCAATGAGTAACAAGCATCCTGCTGATAGACAAAAGACACAAATGTCTCCAAGGCCAAAATATCACTTTTTTATGGACAAATGAAAACTGTCTGAATTAAGTTCATACGTTTTCTCAGCTCTTCATATTTACTTTGTTTTTTAATCATCTGTACAGTCAGTAGGATGGGAATTAGATGAAAGTATTGATCTGTGTTTTCACAAATTTTAAAGAATTTTTTTAGTTCGTAAAGATTATATTGAGCCTTTCTATTTTTCAAAATATAATATTGTTTTCCAAAGTTTGTGATAATGTTAGCATGCCAAATATCATTCGAGATTCTTGGGCATTATTCAGTCATATAAAAAATCCTTAAAAGCACCACTTTGATCATCCGACAGTTACACTGACCAAAAAACTGATCTCTGCTAAAGCAATGAGAAGTACATTATTCACCCTGACATGTCTATTAACCAGTCCCCACCTGCCAGACCCACCAAGATGCTGTCAGCAGCTATTCCATGGGTGGTAATTCTGGCAGGCTCTGAGATATTACAAAATGCTTGGATAAATATCACTTCACTTTCTTGGACTCCCAAGATTCAGGCATTTTGACTTCAGAAGAGCATGGAGGATGTTATTGCATCATTATTTTAAATTTCAAAGTTAATTTCAATATTTTCTAATGCTTCCTTAAAGCATGGACTCTGAAAAAAGCAAGTTAATCAAAGGATGATTTTGAAACTATTCAATAGTGGCTTTTCATTGAATAAAACAGTATCATATTGAAAGACAAAAATTCACATATATTGTATATTTCTCAATCACATGTATGTTAGGTTTCAGAACTTTTAAAATTATAATTGAAAATACATATTATTGCTAAGACATCCATTTTTAATTTCTCAGGTATCATTAATTTAAACTGACCTCCTAAAACCAAATTTTAATAGATTATGAACATAAATCTTAATGGTTAGACAACCTCTACATACCTCTTATGACTTCATAAATAGGAAAAAAAATCTGTATAACAGAAATTATAAAACACAAGGGACGTTCCACAAGTCAATAAAATGGAAGTGTGTGGTTAATGCTAAATAATTTCTTGTTTTCTTTCTAAGATGGTAGAATTCTACCCAATATATAAATATGCTTAGCTTACCAATAAACTTCCTCAGAAAACAGGTGACTAGAGTATATCCTAATAAAAGTAGATAATAGGTAGATGTTAGGATCTTCCTTAATCCAGATGTCTATTAAAAATATAATGGAATTGAAATTTCAAGGAAAAGTAACTTACTGCATATAAAAATGTCAAAATATCTAAACTTTCAAAGCAAATTGTGTATATGCATTATATATGCACATAAATATAAATATGTATGTATATAATTTGCTTTATTAAAATAAAACTGTCTACATTTTTGAACTAGAGAAGTAACAAGAAAAGCAAAAATCAATTCAATAAAGACTAGAATATATTTTTCTACTTATATTGCAATAAAAATAATAAACGACAAGAAAATGCTTAATCTCTGCTCAGTCATAATAAAAGTTGCCTTTATCTTGCATTACTTTCTTAGCTTACTTTTTAACAATGATCACATCCTGTAAGCTATGTTTATTAGAAAACTCTTACTCAATACATTTCTTATGCTATTGAATGTAAAATAACTAGATATTGTATAGGATTGCATTGAGGAAAGAGGGGCACAGCACTTTGCTAGAAGGGCTCAATCAAGTGTATACTCTAGAAAGCAGGGGCTTTACTTGTGAAGGCATTTAAACATATATTTTCCATTGCCAAACTCTACAAAGAACACTGATTCAGTGGAGGAATGCAGCCCCCAAAGAGAATAAAAATGTAGTTCACCAATGTTCCTAAAACACAAAGTGACTGTGTCAGATAGTTGTTCAGGAATTAATGAGAAATGAAAACAGTCTGTGATTAGTAATAAGAGTCTTGTTGCAAGAACCAGACATCACAAAATAGAAATCTTGAGATAAGACAGTTTCAGACCAAGAATTCTGCCTAGCCAAGATGATTAAGCATCATTACAAGCTATTTAGAGAGAGGAACAGGAAAGTGAATTTTTAAAACCCGTACATTATATATAGCATTGTTCCTCAATATTTTATCTACCTTCTGTGTGATAAATTAAACATGTTAGCCCTCCTGTAACAATGTCTAGATATTCTTATAACTGAAATTCTCATTTGTGTCTCCAAATCAGACAATATTCTGTCAAGCTTTACTTCCTTTTTTGTATGTATTATATGTATTATAAATAATATTTAAGTGTTCTAAATACAAAATTATGTAACATACTTTTAGAAATTTCAAATGTTCCTCTTCCCCACTGACTGCCCGACAGACTTCGAACACTTCAGGCAGATCCAAATGTTGTACCTTCAGCCTATAGCACAATACCTGGTCCTCAAAAATGTTTGATCATAGGAGAAAGCATGAAGAATAGGAAGAACAAGTACAGCAATGAAAAAAATGTATACCCTAATAACTGTATGGAGATTAGCTGAGAATCTACAGAAATTAAAGAAAAATTTCTATTTCAATGCAGCCAATTGGCTATACGTACATATCATCTTACTCTAAAAATCCGTCTAGAATAATAGTAAAAAATTGCAGGGCTGGGTATGTTGGCTCATACCTGTAATCCCAGCACTTTGCGGGGCTGAGGGAGGGGGACTGCTTGAGCTCAGGATTTTGAGATCTACCTGAGCAATATGGCAAAACCCTGTCTCTACAAAAAGCACAAAAATCAGCCAGGCATTGTGGTGAATGACTGTGGTCCCAGTTACTCAGGTGGCTCAGGCAAGAGTATCACTGGAGCCTGAGAAGCCGAGGCTGCAGTGAGCTGTGATCACACCACCGCACTCCAGCCTGGGTGACAGAGCGAGACCCTGCCTCAAAAGAAAAAATTACAAAACACGAATCGTTATAAACAAAAGTAGTATCAAAAATATCAGTGAACAAAGGACTTCAGCAAATATTTGGAAGGTGGCAGCTGATAAAGCAGTAAACTTTTCAGAGACAAAAACCTGAAATGCCTTCAGAGGCCAGCACTGAATGAAATGTAAGCTGATAAGGCTTTTGGAAATATTCGGATCCAAGGCAAGTGTGAATGACCTTGGAGACTAAAAATAAGGAAATTGATAAAACATTTTCATATAGAGATATTAGACTCCTTGGGTCCCTTCTAAAAATTTGTGCTCCAAATTTGAAAAATATACTAGAGATTAGGTCATTTAAGAATGCAAAGAAAATTTATTTTCCATGCATGCCATTTTACAAATCAATTGAATAGAGGCAAGACAAGAAAAATGGAAAACTGATAAGCTACCAAACGAGGGATTTAGCAAAGAAAAGCAACAAAGAAGAGATCCAGGAAATCGACCTTATAGCATTCCAAAGGAAGAATCAGTCTGGATGTGACTAGGAAAGTAGATTGTTCCAAGGAGAATATCACCAAGGGGAAAAATGGCTTTGCTAGATTATCTGCTATGTTTGAGTGTATGGCCTGGGGAAAGCACAACTAGGCATGTATTAGGGTTCTCCAGAGCAACATAACCAACAGGACACAGAGAGATTAATAGAACTGGCTAACACAGTTATGGAGGCACAGAAATCTCACGAGACGACTTCTGCAAGTTGGAGAAACAGGAAAGCTTGTAGTGTGACTCAGTCCACATTCAAATGTCTCACAATCAGGGAAGCTAATGGTATCACTCACAGCCCTTCTCAGCCCAGTCCGAGGCAGAGGGCCCAAGAACCTGGGGTATAGTTGTTGCAAACCTGGAGTCCAAAGCTGAAAAACTTGGAGTTCTGATATCCAAGAGCAAGAGAAGAGTGGCTGAGTACAGAAGTGTGCATGCAGACATGCAAGACAGACAGAAAGAGAGGATTAGTTTTTAACTTAGTTCTATCTTGACCTCAGCCCACTAAACAGTGCCCATCCAGATTTTGGTGAGGGCACATCTCCCTTACACATTCCACCAAGTCATGCAGCAGTCTTGCAGAAATGCCCTCACAGACACACCCAGACATAGTGCTTTACCAGCCATCTGGATATCTTAATTCAGTCAAGTTGAAATCTAAAATTAACCATCAAAAGGTACATGACATATTCTACATTAAATAAATAAAGCTAGGTACATAGAAAATTATGTAAGTTCAAAAAATAAATTTTACTGTCAAAAGAAAAAGTTGAACAAGGTTGTAAATAAAATCATAATATATACTTCACTTTGCATTGAATAACATAGATAATATAAATGTGAATTATTAAATAAAATTTAGTAAACTATTTGAAAAGATACCTAAAATATCACAAAGAGAATTTACTTCTAGATGAAGACAGTAGAATAGGTTTTGGAAAGAACCATTTTAAGGTACTCACATATTTTCTGTATACATATATAAGGGTCTCAAATAGGATAACATTATTCTCTACACAACAAACATTGAGGTAACGGCTAAGAAGTCTCCATCTGACACTATCAAATATTTTTATTTGCATAATATATATCTAATTCTTCTTGCTTAACAAATAAGTACATATGCTTATCTTTCAGTTTATAATGAATTCAGTACTTGAATGGTAATAAATAGATCCTGTAGTTTGGAAATACCAAAAAACAACTTTCCTAAACGCTGGTTTACAAGGATGCCACATATCCGAGTTTGGGGCTAGGGGCAGGAGGAAAATGGTGGATTCTTGCTAGATAGGTGTCTACTTTCTGTGTAAAAACAGATAAGGTGAAAGGATTTATATTCTTCCCCCGGTCCATATGTATCATATAAAAGTACTAAAATATGTATACACAAATAACTATACCATGAGGCAGAACTACTTCCAGATCAACAGATCCAATCACATACTAATATAATGAACTAGAATGATAATTTAGAGAATGGAAATTCAACCAAGGTTCTTTCAGGCTAGATAGTGACAGAAGGTCACAGAGTAGGAATAGTTATGAGATAGGTCAGCAAACAGCTATGGAAATTGGAAGCCTGCTGTTGGTGGTAGTATTTACTGAAGGGTATACAGAGGAAAAAAGAGTTCTTCAGACCAGTAATTGGACACTAGGTAGCAAATAGTATGCTGACTTGCTCTAGTAAAGAAAACCCAATGAATGCTACGTTAGCAATTGGAGTTGCTACATGATACGGGTGATAACCCATTGTCAATCTCCATAGTCCATCTCCTTTTTGCATAGGTGAGAGGGGTGACTGGAATAGGATATGGCAGAAATCACTACACCTGTGTTCTTCAATTCCTCGAAGGTAGCACTGATTTCTCTGGATCATTCAATTCAGGAATGCATACTGCTTTGGGTTATCTAGTTTTGTAGGTATAGGTAGATCTAGTACTTTCCATTTAGCTGGTTCTACTATAATAGCTCTTATCTCACTAGTCAGACAACCAATATGGAAAATGCCTCTCCTTGCTGAGTATGTTTATTGTACACTATGGTTTCAGAAACTGAGAAAATAACCATTGGATGTGTTCAGGGACCAAATGATTCCAATGTAAACTGAATCTCAGACAAAAGTCCATTTGTTACCTGGCCTTCATATATCCCTAACCCAACTGGCAGGTTGGACACTGGACTTTTCAGACACTAGAGTCAGTATAAATTCAAGTAATTCTGGAGAATCTTGGAGAATTTGGGAAGAGCCAGCATGATCAATAAAACAGTACCAAGGATCTCCCTGGGTGAAATCTAGTTATTACAGTAACCACAGATTCCTTGTCTGAAAATTACATGCTTCAGTTTTAAGGTTCCATCATCCTCAGTGGGTTTATGGAGTCCACTGTGGTGACTAATGAGGATGATCACTTCTCCATATGTTCAGGACCATTCCTGTGCCACCTTCTGTTACTTGTTCAAATGTTTTGTCCATTTAATAATTGGGTTGTCTTTTTAGTTTTGACTTGTAGATGTTCTTCACATATTCTGAATATGTTATTTTTCAGACATTTATTTCAAACATTTTCTCTTATTCTTTGGTTTGACTTTTCACATTCTTGTGTCTCTTTAGAAGTATACATTTTTAATATTTATGAAGCCCAAATAATTTTTTTCATTTTCTATGTTGATTTATTTTTGAATGGTATCTAAGAAATCTTTCCCTACCTCAAGATCATGAAGATATTTTTCTAGCTTTCCTGTATTAACTCTTACTTTTAGGTCAGTGGTTGACCCAGATTAAGTTTTGTTTCTCCATGGAGTAAGGTATCAATTTTCATTTGTTTTTCCATAGAAATTATTAGTTATTCCAGTCTTAATTTGATATGATTTTCTTTCTGCATGGAATTACCATGGTCAATTTGTTACATATCAACTGACTATATATATGTGGGTCTATATTTGGGCTCCATCTCCTCTGCTAAGCTATTCATCTATTTTATGCGAATATCTGTCTTGCAACAACTGTCTATGTCACATTGTCTTGACTACTGCCCCTTTGTACAATCTCTTAAAATTAGGTAGTGTAAATTCTCCCATTTTATTATGCTTTTCATGACTGTTCTGGATATTCAAGAGCCTTCTAATTTCCAGAAAAAAAAATAATATATATATGTGTGTGTGTGTGTGTATATATATACACACACAAACTTTACCAAAAAAAAAAAGGCCTCCTAAAATTTTCATTTGGGATTACATTAACATGTAAATCATTGTGGGGAGAATTTGAAGCTTAACCATATTGTGTCTTCTAATCCAGAAATATGGCATATGTCTCCACTTATTTACATCTTTTAAAATGTTCTTTCAGCAATGCTTTTTAGTATGTATTTCTATGTATTTTTCTTTTCATTTCAAATGGGAAGTGGAGGATTAGAGAGATCTAACAATTTACCTCAACACATGGGCAAAGCCATCTTTAACTCCAACGGATGCTCTTTCGTAAAAATACTTAAGGAGATTTAAAATTTCCTAATTCAACTCCCCTCACTTATAGTTGCAGAAGTGAAGTCTCAAAACTTAGAGGTGCCTGAGATTATCAACTGTACTCATATAAAAACTGTCACCTACTTGCAGATATGATTCCAAAATTAGTATTTTTCTGATGCATCCTATCTTCTCTTGTACCTGCTTGAAAATTTAAAAAGCATAAAAAGACATTGAACTTTATAAAACACTATGAGTTTTTCTCCACTTCTTCATCCAGCAACAAGCTATTCAGTCCTTATTATGTTGTTTAATAAAAGTGTCTAGCAGGTTCTTAAAAAGTTCTACTGGAATTCATACCTTCTCATTATTAAGTGACTGTACGAGGTAAAATTAAGTTAGAAGGGAAAAAACACAGCTATGACAAACACAGAAAAATGTAATATAAAGACCTACTGGCTCATAATAGGGGATCAACTAATACAGGGTAAAGGCAATGCTAAAGAGCAGGCAAACAATACATACAGGGAGCAGCCACACCACCAGGTCTGGGCTGACCCAGAGAAAGCACAAGAGAAACAAAGGTGCAAGGGGATACACTTAGATAAGGTTCAGGCCTTGTTAGAGAGAGTGTATCTATGGTCCACTTGGTGATGGAGTCAGCATGGTGCCACAGGCAAGGGTAGTTAGCAGAAATCCACCTACTGAGGCACCAGTGAAATTCCTGGGAAGCTGGCTGAGATACCAGTGAAATTCCTGAACACTGGGATATGGGGAAGACCTGCTGGGAAGCCAGCCTCAGGGGCTGCTGAAGCTCACTAGGAGGTCACTCAGTGGGGTGCAGGGAAAGTTGCTGAAGGTCAGCCCTGGATGTCTCACAACATGTCACCAGCAGCAGCATGCTACAGGAACAAGAGAGAAAAAGCACAGTGTGACAGAATAGAAGCTCCTTAAACTCCTTCCTCTGGCAGTGTCTTCTACTCCCCTAGACTGACAATGCTTTTCATTGTACCAGTCAGAAAAGAAGAAATGTTTATAGGGTCTGGGTCTAATATCACAAAGTAAGATAAAGAAGGGTAGATTTTGAGTTGAGCAGCCATGCGCTGATAACCAGCACAGTGACTAGGTAACATACACTCCCCTCACTGACCAAAGGATGTAGTAGGAGCAAATCCAAGATCAAAAGAACAATCTTTAAAAACCGTGATATTTATAAAATCATGACAAAGTTGAACAGTAAATAAAATGATTTAAGTATTAAGTGGTTCTAAATATATTAAATCATTCTATTCAAATGAAATTATTAAAGATCTACCATACAGAAAGCACTGTGTAAAGCACTACAGGATTTAGAAATCATTGTGACCTAAGGTCCCATTTGAACTCCTGTGACAGGATTCCATGTCCAATCCTAGCAGTATTGAATTCAGTTTCCATCCATGCTTATATACTCAAAACCTTTGCTTCAGCAACCCTCGTTCTCTTTTGCATTAATTTTTTACATTGTCTATAAAACATTTTGAAAGAAGTATTTTGTTTCTAATGTCTCTTTCCCCATGGTCTTTTAAACCTATTCCAATAAGTTCTCCTTTCCGCTGATCAATTAAGTGTCTGTATCAAGAAATACCATTTGACCCAGCCATCCCATTACTGGGTATATACCCAAAGGATTATAAGTCATGCTGCTATAAAGACACATGCACACGTATGTTTATTGTGGCACTATTCACAATAGCAAAGACTTGGAATCAACCCAAATGTCCATCAGTGACAGACAGGATTAAGAAAATGTGGCACAGATACACCGTGGAATACTATGCAGCCATAAAAACGATGAGTTCATGTCCTTTGTAGGGATATGGCTGCAGCTGGAAACCATCATTCTCAGCAAACTATCGCAAGAACAGAAAACCAAACACCGCATGTTCTCACTCATAGGCGGGAATTGAACAATGAGATCACTTGGACACAGGAAGGGGAACATCACATACCAGGTCCTATTGTGGGGAGGGGGTTAGAGGGAGGGACAGCATTAGGAGATATACCTACTGTAAATGACGAGTTAATGGGTGCAGCACACCAACATGGCACATGTATACATACGTAACAAACCTGCACATTGTGCACATGTAACCTAGAACTTAAAGTATAATAATAAAAAAAAAAAGTGTCTTATGACCTCCACATTTCTAAATCCAATGAACAATTATCATTTCTTGTCTTAGGTTACCTTCAACTGCAGGTGATTTAGTTAATGTGCCTCTCCTCTTTGAAATACTTTCTTCACTTAGCTTCCAGAATACTTCTGTCTCCACAATCTCTTCTGTTCACTGTGGTCATCCTTTGGTGGTATCTCATTTCCTTGACTTTTATATTTGAATCACTCCAGGATTCTGTTCTTAGATCTCTTCTCATTTTTATCAACTCTAACTCTCTTGACGACTTAACAATGTCCCATGCCTTTCCTAAGTATTATATGTTATTGACTCACAAATATTTATCTCCAGCTCTATTATATCTCCTGATTTCTAGGCTTATATATCCAATAAAGTTCTTAATATCTCCCTTTGGATTTCTAATAGACACCTCAAACATACATTGCTAAAAGTTAAGTGCTTGATTTCCCCCACCTGAATGGTAATTTTGTTTTTCCAATTGCTTAGACCAAGAACATAAGTTATATTTGACTTTATCTTTTTCTCATGCCCCACAGGTAATCTGCAGCAAATCCTATAAGACCAACCTTCACAATATATTCAGAATTTGGCCACCTCTTACCACTTCTGCTATTACATATTACCACTCCAGTCCAAGACATCATTTTTCCAGTTGGAGTACATATGTACTTCTCACCAATCTACTACTTAGACTACTCTGTTCAGACTATTTCCATAAAAACAACCAGTGTTTTATTTCAAAACACAAGGCAGATCACATTGTACCTCTTCTCAAATCTTGCCAGAACTTTCCATCTCCTCTGGAGAAAAAGCAAAATTTCTTAATCCTCACAATGTCTTATAAAACGGTCCATAATCTTGTGACATGTCCCTCAAACTACTTGTCATACTTTGGTCCTCATTTTTCATCTTAGGCAATGTATCAATTTCTTCTTGACACTGTAACAAATTACCACAAACTTAGTGGCTTAAAAATTATTTTCCTATAGGTCTGGAGATCAAAGTCTGAAATCAGTTTCACTTGGCTAAAGTCAAGGTGTCAGCAGAAATAGCTCTTTCTGAAAACCTTACAGGGAGAAGCAGTTTCCTTGCCTTTTGAGTTTTCTTATGGCCACATGTAGGCCTTTTTTCTTATTTCTTCTTTCACCTTCAAAGTCCACCACTACAGTGTCCACTTCCATTATCTCATCACCTTCTTTCCTGAGTCATTCTGCATTCCCTTATAAAACCCCTCCTGAATACAACAGACTCACAAAGGATATTTAAGGATAACCTGCCCTCCTCAAGATCCCCAACCTAACCACATCTGCAAAGTCTCTTTTACCATGTGAGGCAACATATTCACAGGTTCCAGGGATTGAGATCTTTCGGGACCATTATTCAGCTGACCACACCCACTGATCATCAGAGATGCACACTCACCTCCCTGCTGTTTCTCGCATGTGACTGGCACCCACCTATCTCAGAAACTTTGCACTTACAATTCCATATATCTAGAATGCCCTTTCCCTAGAGAGCTACATCAATTCATTCTCAAAGTCTTTTCATGGTACACTATAAAGCTTTACACACATGCCTTGGCTCTTGTTTTGTATGCTTTACTTTTCTGCCTTGGTATTTATTACCATCTAATGTAAAATATATTACATTTATCATGTTTAATGTCCATTCCTCCACTAGAATCTAAGTTCTAAGATAGAAAGGATTATTTTCTGCTTCACTCAATTTTTAACTCAAAAGCTTACAACAGTGCCAGCCGTATAGGAGGTGTGCAGTAATAGTGAGTAAATGTTAAATAAAATGCTAAATTACACGATAAAAAATATATCCAAAGTCCCTGCCATTATGAACCCATATTGTGAAAACTCTGTTCTGAAAAAAATACCACCATGGGCTGTTTAGGTTTAGATGAAATACCAAAGGTGGAATCAACCTCAAATAGTCTTCTGTATTAAGAATTCCAGCTTTAAAATGCCCACTGAATATAAACTGCTGAATGGCTCGTTAGACAAACAAATTCATCATTTCCAAATACAAACTCCTTACTGAGCTTCCTATGTCCATGTGTGGGGACATTATAAAAGTCTCAGTGATTCATTTTCAAAATCTAGGAGTATTGCCATCTCCTCTAAAATACATTTCAACTTTCATTCCTGTCTTAAATCCGCTCCCTCAAGTATGAAGTTCTGAGCAGATAAGCTCGTATGAGTCATACTGTGAAAGACTCTTGGGAGCAACACTTATAAGGGAGCCCAGACAGAAGAATTGGTCAGAAGCCATTAAAATGTCACACATTGCACATGCGAACTCAGTCAATCCTATAGCAGCTCTGGAGATAGGCCCTTCAGAGTTATACCAAAATGTAACAAGGGTACTAGTCATCGTACTCTTCCCCCCATGCACATTACCCTGTTATTGAAGAGAATGTGTAAACTTGTATAAAGGAGCTCTCTTTGGCCAAGGGCAATTCCCAAATAATTCAGCAGCAGGTCACCAGCTGCCAATCATCTTGGGTGCTGGGGGAACGAGTCTCTGTCCGGAAGAGGCATCTGCTACACTCCATTTCTTCTGTCACATCATGTAGCAAGCCCAACTCATCTGGGAAAAAAAAAAAACTACAGCATTCTAGTTTTCCTTGTTTCTTAGTACATGAAGTCCTTGCCCATGCCTATGTCCTGAATGGTATTATCTAGGTTTTCTTCTAGGGTTTTTATGGTTTTAGGTCTAACATTTAAGTCTCTAATCCATCTTGAATTAATTTTGTATAAGGAATAAGGAAAGGATCCAGTTTCAGCTTTCTACTTATGGCTAGCCAATTTTCCCAACACCATTTATTAAATAGGGAATCCTTTCCCCATTTCTTGTTTCTCTCAGGTTTGTCAAAGATCAGATGGCTGTAGATGTGTGGTATTATTTCTGAGGGCTCTGTTCTGTTCCATTGGTCTATATCTCTGTTTTGGTACCAGTACCATGCTGTTTTGGTTACTGTAGCCTTGTAGTATAGTTTAAAGTCAGGTAGTGTGATGCCTCCAGCTTTGTTCTTTTGACTTAGGATTGTCTTGGAGATGCGGGCTCTTTTTTGGTTCCATATGAACTTTAAAGCAGTTTTTTCCAATTCTGTGAAGAAAGTCATTGGTAGAGTGATGGACTGGATTAAGAAAATGTGGCACATATACACCATGGAACACTATGCAGCCATAAAAAAGGATGAGTTCGTGTCCTTTGTAGGGACATGGATGCAGCTGGAAAACATCATTCTCAGCAAACTATCGCAAGAACAGAAAACCAAACACTGCATGTTCTCACTCATAGGTGGGAATTGAACAATGAGATCACTTGGACACAGGAAGGGGAACATCACACACCAGGTACTATTGTGAGGAGAGGGGAGAGCGGAGGGATAGCATTAGGAGATATACCTAATGTAAATGACAAGTTAATGGGTGCAGCACACCAACATGGCACATGGATACATATGTAACAAATCTGCATGTTGTACACATGTACCCTAGAACTTAAAGTATAATTATATATATATAATAATACAAACAGTAGTCTCTATCACTGTAACTGGCTGGTAGTACTCTAGTGATCTTCTTCTCACCCCCTCAAATATTCCACTCAGGGTTCCCCATCATCTTAGCTAGCACCATGCTTGGTCTGTGAGAATTATCTATTGGGGTAACCCAGCCCTCATTCCTGAGGGTTCTCAGCCTCTTTCTCAAGCGTTGGGTGGCTGCATTTGTTTATTTATCAATAAATTTAATCTTGAAGAAATGTCCTAGAGCAGAGGTAAGTACATACTGGGTTCCACAGCCAAATCCTGTCATTTTGTAAATAAAGTTATATTAGAACATAGTCATGAATTTTCTACAGCTGTAGCTGTGACCCACAATGCATGGCCTATAGGTATTACATAGCTCTTTCCAGAAAAAGTTGACCATCTTGTGCCTAGAGGATTTGTTCTTTCTTGCACCAAATGCGTAAGAGCAGTTCTTGCACATCCTGATAATTAACATCAACTATCCTGCCAGTGTGACCTTGGAAATGACATAGTGGCAGCCACACCTTAGCGTTCAATTGTGCTCTCCCTGAGTCTTCTGGTTGATCATTCCTCCCCTGGATCACAGAACCTAAATTTTGGAGACAGAAAGCAGAAATTCCCCAAGTAGATGGCTGGGACAGACGAGAAGTTGTGAAAGTCCTACCTCTATACTTTGATGTTCAAACTGATAAATTTCACCTTTGATGGACACAGCTTGAGATAATAGTTTTTGGTATAGGATGCATTATTTCATCTTGGAGGATAGCGCCTCATCCTTGCAGAGTAACTCCTCCAGTCTTTCACCTCAGCAATGCCTTCAAAATGTTATATTTCCAGTAGCTCTCAGACATTGTAGTAAAGCCAGTAGATCCTGGAGGCCCATGCCCATTGCCATACCGCCTTCAACGTTCAGCTGGTCTCTTGCTTTGAGACAATATTAAAAAATACTGTGCCTGTGAAAATATCAGCTTGTGAACCAGTGAACAGTGGTGCTAGCCGAAGCCCTGCAGATAGAAAAGGCAAAATGGTAGCTGGATACATATTGATTCTAGTAAAGATTAATGGTTGCTGCTTCTGGGACGAAAGAAGCCTGATGTAATAAATCTACCACCAAGTGGCTGCTTGGTCTCCGTGAGTGCTAGTGCAATACCAGGGTTTCAGCATGTCTGTTGCTGCCATGTTAGAGAGATTACTCAGCAGCAGTTGCTCCTGAGGTTCTCAGGGACATAAGAAAGGTTTTGACAACAAAATGTACAATATGAGTTTCTCAATGTGTAATGTTAATAACCTAATATCTAGGCAGCGATAATTCATAACCTAATGAGACAATATGCTGCAGAAGAGTATTCAGGGCTTCCAGGAACACTGTTTTGCCCCTTAGAAAAGAGGTTAATTACCATTCAGGACATAGGCATGGGCGAGGACTTCATGTCTAAAACACCAAAAGCAAGGGCAACTAAAGCCAAAATTGGCAAATGGGATCTGATAAAACTAAAGAGCTTCTTCACAGCAAAAGAAACTACCATCAGAGTGAACAGGCAACCTATAGAATGGGAGAAAATTTTTTCAATCTACTTATCTGACAAAGGGCTAATATCCAGAACCTATAAAGAACTTAAACAAATTTACAAGAAAAAAACAAACAACCCCATCAAAAAGTGGGCAAAGGATATAAACAGACATTTCTCAAAAGAAGACATTCGTACAGCCAACAGACACATGAAAAAATGCTCATCATCACTGGCCATCAGAGAGATGCAAATCAAAACCACAACGAGATACCATCTCACACCAGTTAGAATGGCGATCATTAAAAAGTCAGGAAACAACAGGTGCTGGAGAGGATGTGGAGAAATAGGAATACTTTTACACTGTTGGTGGGATTGTAAACTAGTTCAACCATTGTGGAAAACAGTATGGCGATTCCTCAAGGATCTAGAACTAGAAATACCATTTGACCCAGCCATCCCATTACTGGGGATATACCCAAAGGATTATAAATCATGCTGCTATAAAGACACATGTACATGTATGTTTATTGCGGCACTGCTCACAATAGCAAAGACTTGGAATCAACCCAATGTCCAGTGACAGACTGGATTAAGAAAATGTGGCACATATACCCCCATAGAATACTATGCAGCCATAAAAATGGATGAGTTCATGTCCTTTGTAGGGACATGGATGCAGCTGGAAACCATCATTCTCAGCAAACTATCGCAAGAACAGAAAACCAAACACCGCATGTTCTCACTCATAGGTGGGAATTGAACAATGAGATCACCTGGACACAGGAAGGGGCACATCACACACTGGGGCCTATTGTGGGGAGCGGGGAGTGGGGAGGGAGAGCATTAGGAGATATACCTAATGGAAAAGACAAGTTAATGGGTGCAGCACACCAACATGGCACATGTATACATATGTAACAAACCTGCACGTTGTGCACATGTACCCTAGAACTTAAACTATAATGAAAGAGAGAAAGAGAGAGAGAAAGAGAGAGAGAGAGAGAAAGAGAGAGAGAGAGAGAAAGAGAGAGAGAGAGAGAAAGAGAGAGAGAGAGAGAACGAAAGAACGAAAGAACGAACGAACGAACGAACGAAAGAAAGAAAAAGAGAAAAGAGGTTAATTAGTAAAAACACATATGGTATGTGTGCTGTAATGCTCACATCGGGCAGATGTGGTGCAGATTAACACCCCATCTTTCCTCACCTTTGTTCCTGAAGATTGTCGATATCAACTCTCTCAATGGCTCCTGTCCCATGTACTGCCTTTGGCTGTTTGGGTGCCAATAAAGGAATCTGGAGAAAGGAGGATGAGCTTGGCATATTGATTCTCACACTTCTCTACCTGTAGGACTCTGCAAAGGGCCTTCTCCTTTCAGGCTGCAGGAACTAGCCACGTTGACCCTTCAGTGTAGAATGGCAACAGTCCCAAAATTTCTAATATTAATAATTTCTAATATTAAGTTCTGATGTTAAGTCTACGTAAGGGCCACTGTAGCTCCTGGCATACTACCACAGGATTGACTGAGCTCTCACTTGCAATATGTGACATTTTAACTTCTTAATATCAGACTTACTATAATTCCCTTGTGGTTTACCTCATCCAAATCTATGTAATTGATCTACTTATTAAGCCATCTTTAAAATATCCTGTTTTTCATGTTCAATCATTTTCCTGTAGGGATCTCGACTGATATATTTTTAGAAGTTTGGGTGGGGGAATTTAATAAAAATGAAAACCAAGAGATTATTTCTAAGTAACTAAGAAAAAGAAAAAAAATTTTGAATGAAAATGTTTTGTTGATAATGAAGTGAGAATCTGGGCAAGTGATCAATCCCAATGGATATAATTAGCTGATAATATGTAATCTCTTGCAAGAAAGGTTCTAAGATGGAAACTCCAGGAATACTAAATCAAAGTCAGATGTAATCTGCTTTTACCGATGTTGTTGAACCAGTAATTGTATATATTAATACCAGAAGAGTGACCCAATTAATTCTTCAAGAATAAATCTACACCTTCCTCTACCGCATCCCAAGCAGGCAAATATTTTCACTACTACCCTCCTTGTAATCCCCATCTATCACATCCTGCATCACTTATCTATTGCCACATTAATAATACATAACCAATAAAATAAAACATCTCTGGCTTAAACAATAACTACTTATTGCTCATGTGTATGGAGGCAGCTGTGACTAGAGCAAGTGGTTCTGCTAGTCTTGGTTGGATTTGCACACATGTTGTCTGGCTGGATGTTGGGTAACTCAGCTATGCTCCATGTGGTCTCTCCTCCAGCAGGCTAGCTCTGGCATGTTCTCATGGCAATGGAAGCACAAGAGGGCTCATGAGGCCTTCACTTGGAAACCTGCTGTGTCCTCAACCATATGCTGCTCAGCAAAAACTTTACAGGGCCAACCCAGATTCAACAGATGGAAAATGTCTCTACCCCTTAGGGAAAAGAAAAGCAAAGTTACATGGCAATGGAAGGGACAACATAGAGGAAAAAATATTGGGGTTCTTCATGCCTCAGTCCACTGTGCATGCCTTCTTTCAACCTCATCCTCTATCTCTGCAACTTTTCCCATCACCCAAAACTCACATCTTCAAAATAAGCATTTCCATTTTACATGACTGTAACTGTAGTTCCTTCTCATTTGCAAGGAGCAGAGGCTGAGACAAGGAACTTAAGTTGGAATGTACATTACAGAGACAGAAAATTGAGCATGAGCCTCAGGAAGAGCAGGGCTATATACCAGGTACCAATATCAGGACTTTAAGTTTTGTGCTCAGGTTGTTAAATGCCCAATCCACTCTCCAACTCTTTGCTCCCTATTTAGATCCATGATTACCCTGTTCCTCTCTCCATGCCAAGATATACCATAGAATGCACTTTCCCTAAGTCTAAACTCCCCTCTCCCTTACCCCAGCCCTACTAAGTAACCTTGACTACGCAGAGAATAAGTTTTGGAGCTTTCCGGAGCAGGACGGTAAGTGGCATTGTAAGTTAAACAGCAGTCAGACATGACAAGACTTCTGATGACATCTCTGGCTGTAATACAGAATCTTTCCTCATTATTACTATTATCATCATGAAGACTGCTTTTCCCTTTTTATGACTCAAAAATTGCTACATGAAATGAGTCATAGAAAGAGAAAATATAAATTTCTGATGTGACTTTATACTGTGAGGAAATGTCCTCCCTCTACTAAATTGTTACTTACTATAACAATAGCAGTCATAATGATAATAGCATTTACATTCCCTTATTGATTTACAATTTTTATAACGCCGCCACAAACTTGTTTTATTTTTTATCACTGTTCCTAGCCACAGCTCTACTGTTGCCTGGACATGGTCAAAGTTCTGTCCTGCTCTCGGCCCCGTTTCCAGCAGTGGCCATGTTCCCCACAGAGGTCCTGCAGGGCGGAAGCTTCCAGGAGACTCAGATCCATGGCAGCATTTCAAAGGGGGAAAGTCCTGGAGCGGACCTAGAGAATCTGAATCAGAGACAGAGACTTGCTACATTTTTTTTTATTCATTATTAGTCTCAAACATTATTGTTTATCAGAGTGCATCTGCTAAAATATGAATTTTATTTTGTATTATGTAAATGTATTAATAGATATATTTGTATTATTGGAATGTTTCTGTGAAAAAATGAATGTTTGAAACTGGGCACAGTGGCTCACATCTGTCATCCCTGCATTTTGGGAGGCCAAGGTGGGTAGATTGCTGGAGCCCAGGAGTTTGATACCAGCCTGGGCAACATGGCGAAAAGCCATCTCTACCAAAAATACAAAAAATTAGCCAAGTGTGTTGACGTGCACCTGTATTCCCCACTACTCAGCAAGATGAGGTGGGAGAATGGCTTGAGCCTGGGAGGTGGAGGCTACAGTGAACCATGATCATACCACTGCACTCCAGCCTACGTGACAGAGCAAGACCCTGCCTTGAATAATAATAATAAAATTTCCGCATATCCTTCTCTCAGAGCCTGAGAGTAGAAGTCAGGAAATTTGAAGTTTAGTGAGCATCCTAGATGATTCTGATGACTCTTTTCTATCCTATTTGATTCATCAGCAGTATCTGTGCTAGTGAAGGTTGTCTTTTTCTCCAAGTCACTACATACTTGAAACTGTAACTGGCCACAAAGGCTAGGTCTTAGTAAGTACATGAAAACACCTGAGACAAAAAAGGGCCTATGCTCCCTTATTTTTCAAAACACACTAATTTTTTTAAATATTTACAAATAAAACAACAGAACCTAATAAAATATAAATAATTATATCTGTATTTAACTTTGCATACATTTGCCTACAACTTTTTTTCCAGCTTCGTATTTACATTCAGAGATGTTGGTGGGGAAAATCTACAAATTGACAGATTTAATGAGAATGCTTACTTCACGTTCTGAAGTGAAAGGAAATTTTTATCCACTGGGCATCTGGTCTATGGGAGGTAATTTCACAAACATCATTTCACATACAGGCTGCCTCAGTATAGTGGTCAGGAGGCTGGGCTCTGAAGACATTAGCCTGAATTCATACCCTGTCTTTCCACTATCTGTGTGACTTGGGAAAGTTACTTAATATCATTTCTATAAATAAGATGCATTAATATCATCTCTATAAATAAGGACAGGAAAGTGACTAACCTGATTAGTTCAAAGGGCTATGTAAAAAGAATTCAGACAAACAAAACCTGAAGCATTATGACATAATAAACATAAAATAAATACGAGCTATTTTAATTATTTTATAATTACAAACTCTATTCATTATTAATCAGAAGTCTATTTTGATGTATTTTTTAAATTAAGCCGAGCTGTCATTTGACTTAATTTAAGATGACTCAATTAAAAAATGCGGTACAGATGTACCCAAATTAGGATGATTCAACTGATGGTCTGTCAACTTTAAAATGGTGAGTACGTAATTCAGATTCAGTAGAAATCTTAGAGTACACATTCAACCCTTTTCACTTTCGCTATAGTATTCAATACGTTACATAAGATATTCAATGTTTTATTATAAAGCAGACTCCGTATAACATGTTTCTGCCCAATGACAGACTGATTTAAGTGTTCTGAGCATATTTAAGGTAAGCTTGGCTAAGCTATGAAGTTCAGTAGGTTAGACGTATTAAGCACACTTTTTAACTTACAAAATTTATGATAGGTTTAATCAGGACTTAACCCCATCATAAGTCAAACCGCATCTGTATTAATATATGGTAAATTTATTTAAGACTGTATTGTAAAATCATAGGCTTTATTACTGTTGTCATTCTTTATCATTGATCCTTTGCCTGAATGAGAGGTGAGACAGCAAGCTGCCACTGTCAGATCCCACCTCATACTACTGATTCCTCAGAGAACAAGCCCTAAATCCCGAAAACAGTGCAATTTAGAATTCTGTAACTGAATTACACTACTCTTTATTAAAAAGAAAAATATCTAACGATTTTTCTCTTGCCTTCTGCTGAAAATATTTTTAAGTATCAACTTCTTCATGCTTTGATTTCCATCATTTCACCATGGAATACCTCCAGGGTGAGAGCTATTTTGCATTTTTAGAGGCCTCCCTAACCTTCTCTCTTTGGCATTTGAGGAACTCTGACTGCGGTGATCACACAGGGCAAGCAGTAACGGAAAGCAAGGGCACTCCTGCCTTTGTCTCTTACTTGTTGCAGTCTTTAAGGAAGAGAGGGTTGGAAAAGGGCTCTCTGATTAATTTCAGGCCTTCGAGTTTCAGCAATACCATGACATATTGGCGTTCTCTCCTTTTACGATTGCGGCTTTGCTCTTGTACTTCCTTTGCACACTCCTGCAATGGAAAGCTAACCTTTATGCTTTTACAGCCTGATGTGGCTCAGAGTCAAAGCGAAGCTGGCAATCAAAGGCTAGGATGGCATTTGAAAGGAAGACCTTACCAATGGGGCTCACAGTGGGAGCTCTCTGAAGCCCTTAAGTGTACCTTTTGAAACCAACTTTCTCTGCATATCGTTTGTGACTAAAATGCTAATACTGTTAGTGCTCAAATTTTATTCCAATTCTCTTTAGGGTTTAGGTACTCTGCTATTCTCCGTGTTCACAGACCGGACGTTCAGATCACTGGACAAAGTACTGGGCCTTTATTCTGATTTTACAACCACTCAATTTCCTTTAGGGTTATTTGACTCATTGATATGTATTACACAGCCACAGGGTGATTACCCATAATGCATTTTCCTTCTTAAACATATTGACAGTAAGACTAGAGATTATAATGTATTCTACTCTGTGGAGATGACACTGCCAACCCTCAACCTCTGGGACTTTTAGATAGATGGCAGAGATTTGGTTTGTTTGATTTGCAGTGCACTCATCTGATTTCCTACCTTCCTCTCATCATTAAGTGCACATGTTAGAATGAAGCCACAATATTCAACACTACTTTTATTAGCTTCATACACAGTAACACCAAATCAATTGTAAATCTTTTTGAAGGAGAGGAAAGAAAATGGGCAGAAATAGGAGGTAAGACATAAACAGAAGTGTGATTATAGAAGGGCATGATTTTCTTTCTCTTTCTTTCTTTATTCTTAAGGAAAGGGACTATCGAGACAGGATAAAAAGGAGAGCTGGCCAGGTTTGGTGGCTCATGCCTGTAATCTCAGCACTTGGGGAGGCCAAGGCAGGAGGACTGCTTGAGCTCAGAATTTTGAAACCAGCCTGGGCAACATAGAGAGACCCTATCTATGTAAAAATTATTTTTAAAAAAATAGCCAGGTGTAATAGCATGTGCCTGCATTCCCAGCTACTTGGGAGGCTGAGGTGGGAGGATCACTTGAGCCTGGGAGACCAAGCCTGCAGTGAGCTGTGATTGTGCCACTCTACTCCAGCCTGGGCAACAGAGCAAGACTGTGTCTTGAAAAAAAAAAAAAAAAGAGTTGTTGCTAATTTAATATCATATTAGCTTTATGCTAATGGAAAGGCCATGATTGCCACTGACTATGCGCCACAGTAAAATATGTATGTATGATTGACCAAAAAAAATGTATATATGATTGACCAAAAGATTTAAGCTTTAAGGAGAAATATTTTTCTCTAGTTTCTGCCTCTCTGAAGGAATTGTGGGGAGCCCAGACGTGCATGCTTTCTTCAGCCAGGAGCTGAGGGCAGAGGGTAAAGCAAAGTGGGAGAAAGTTATCTAGCAAATCCAACACGAGGAAATAAAACACTGACCAAAAAAAAAGTATTCCTATAGAAAATAACTCTGGTAGAAACAAATACAGAAACATTTTGTACCCTGAGTAATTGGTGTATGTAAAGGTGACCGAGAGCAATACTCTTATTCTAACACATTGTATATCTCCATGCCCACAATATACAACGGACCTAATAAAGGGGCAATTTTTAGAAGCTCATGAGCATAGTGTAGTGGGACAGGCAGTGGGCTATAGGTTGGAAGGCAGGTTTTTTATTTTTTTCTAGGCTTCCATTTCAGTAGCTTGTGTTAAGAAATTGTAATAATTATCTCCTTCCTGTGTTCTGCAAAGGAAAGATCTATTCAAAATGCTTCTAAAACACTAAACAGTCCTCCACAAATGGAAATATCTTTTGTAAATTAATCCTCACTTTCAACAGAGTGGCTTTTGCCACATACTGCTCGCTGCTTAATTGTCATCAGTCATTAATTTTAAATTAATCCAGCTCAATATTTTTCAAACTGTAACCATGAAACTTTAGTTCTAACTCACAGCTACGGAAATAAAGCACCAGAAAGTAAATTTTGCCTTCATCATTTTGCTGAAGACTTCCCTGAAAGAGGTCGCCTATTCAGACCTCCACAATACCAGGACTTTAGGGAGATGTGACCTCTCAATTCCTAGAACAGTCCCCTTATCTAATCTGGTCTTGGGCAAAACGATTATTGTACCTTCTTCTGAAACTCAGAAAAGCAAAGTCAGTCAGATCCTTGCCTCTAACCAATCCAGGTTTGTTTCTCAGTTTTTGCTGGATATGATCCAAGTTGCCTTAGAGAACTCATGACTAGATTAAAGAAAATATGCTTGGCAATCGAAATGTGTTCTGGAAACTCTGACATTTAAATAGAATCATGTTCAAACTTTCACACCTGGGAGTCTAATCTGGCTGAACTTCATGGGAGCTGGAGCAGGGAGGAGTGGAATAAAGATATTTAGTAATTATTTAATTTTGCCAATGCTGAGTGTGGTTACTTGGAGACGGCAATTTAAACACAAATTAAAGACAAATATTATTTTCATTGTTACCTGAAATTCACTGCCTTCTCTTCCTCACATATATTCACAAAGGCTGTCTCTACACTTATTTAAATGGATTAGGAGACTTGAGAAACACAAAGTAACATAATGAAGTAAGGTCTACTATTTTATCCTAATAATTAAAAGACTGACTTTTTTAAAGGTTACAATGATATTTGCTGTGAAAACACCCAGTATAACATTATGAAAATAGAGACTCAGAGCACCCCTTGATACTTTGTGGGATCACGTAAAATTTAGGATGCAGATTTGAAGCTATCACCTTAGTCATTTCTTTTAAATGTATGTACTTTAAATTTTAAAAAGAAAATTAGTTCATTTTCAATGAAGAATTATTCAGTGGCTTATGCTTAATAGTATTAACTCTTTTGGATTTTGACAAGGCTTTAAGACCATATTAATCCATTAATCCCATTGCATTTGTACTCTGAATATAAATATTATACACATTTCTATTTCTTTAAGCTTTTATTTAAAGCGTGTCTTTCTGGCCAAATAAAAAATAATAATTTTCTTATGAATTCAAAGTGAGTGGAGCGCCTCTGACATTCATACAGTTCTGCAACTCAAATCAATTTTGCCCAGGTACAAAAGCATCATTTAGAATCTTTGTACACTGCATCCTCATCAGCTAACTCAAATCTTCTTTGTACAAGAAGTGGCACTGAAATAAACAATTTTCAAAATAAACATTAAAAGATTTGGTAAATCTGCTACATGACTACAAGAAGAGTACAACAGCTAAGATGTAGTTTTGAAATAAGCATGAGATATTATCAGTCAGAATGGGCTAGGTGTGCCGCAGTAATAAACAACCCAAAATTTCAGTGGCTTCAGCATAACAAAGTATTCTTATTTTCTTGTACTTCATGGCTCTTGTGAGGCATTGGTGACTGCCCATGTCAGTCCCTCAGCATCGCAGCTAATGAAGCGCCAGCATTTTTTAGATCTCTGCAGAATTACTCCCAGAGTTTTATATAATGGAGAGTGTGCTCTTGGAACAAAATTAAATGTGCAGCCCAGAAATCATGCACAGCATCTTCAGCCTCAACTCATTGGTCAGAAATGGATTTGTGGCTTTATCAACCACAAGAAGTCAGAAACTGAGCCAATCCTGTGCTCAAAAACTGTGGGAGAAAAAGCTATGCATTTAAATAACCTTAAAGACCAGCATAGTCTACCTACACGTATTTGTTTAACTCTTCAATTCACCAGCAAAATACATTTACAATCTTCCTGGGTGAGACAACATAATTGCTCACCCAGTCATGTCACAGAGGGCAAAGGCTTAGATCTGTGAGTGATTCATGGTGGTGACTATATCAGGGAGTATACTCATTATTAAACTACGATCTTTCAGCTTGATTTCCATCATTCTATATTCCAATTTATTTTAATTTTTGGCATATAAAATGTATTACTACTGTGATTTTACCATAAAAAATTATGAACTTGGTCTTTCCTTCTTGCTTTTGTATAGAACCAAGAGACATTGGCTACTCTGACAACACTAAAGTGGACTACAGGAATGTCAAAACAGTATGACCTTTATGACCAATTTAGCAACCAGAAATTCATCTTTTCCTCAATAAAGTTCAAGCAACCATCGTCGGGTACAAAGGCTATGATTTTCCTGGCATTCTTGATCAGCTGGACTACAGTACACTTCCTGATATTAGAATTGGGCCATTCGGCTTCAACGCCTACTTTTCCAACACAGTTCTTTGTATGGGAAGCATTTCCAAAAGTGTTGGCCCTCAGGCTGTGCCCAAATGGGTTTTCTTGTACTGTTTATCATGCGACTTCTGTTCCTGTCAGTGAATACGGAGATCCTTGGTAGTACTAAGTCCACAACATTTGTTCATCCTGCCATTGCCAAAGGCCTGAGCAAAAGAGAAAACCAGCACCTATACTTCCCTTCATGACACCAACATTTTGCAAAATATGTTTTACAAGCTGAGTCCCTGCTAGATTTTGCTATTAGGGGGTTCTATAAGGACACTGGAAGAAGAGAAATAAAATGCGCAATGCTTGCTCTTTTATCCCAACTCACTCCAGTAATAACTCTTCAGTCCACTAGGGGCAGCTATTTGAGTAAGAGCAACTTACAATCATTTAGAGTTTTTCAACACTCCCAAAAGAGCCTCATTTTGCCCCTTCAGAAACAGCAGCATCAGTTTCCTAAATACCCTACAACGGTTTCCAGTCCATCTCCAGAGAGCTCTTCCTCGGAATGTACCAGTCTGAAATCCATCAGTCTGAAATGTACCAGTCCGAAATTTACCAGGCTGAATCCCAGCTCTGAGATAATTCTAACTTTTCCTTCACTTTCCAAACTCTAGAAGTGGTATTAACTTTCTGTAGGAAAGAAAGCATCACATCCTCTCTATGTGATGTTTCTGTGTTATATTGCCTTTTCATTTCCCTAATACCTACTAAATGATGTTTTATATTAAATTCTCAGTTAAAATAACTGGGGTGTTTTTTTTGTTTTTTTTTTTCTCCTGACTAGGCCCCAACTGAATTAGTCTATACTTCCAGTTTGGAATTAGTTCCTCTTGATGCAAAGGAGCTAATTGTACACTTGAAGACAAGGTATTTGTCCTCAACCCACCCTGTAAAAAAGTGTGGGTTTGAAACAGGCTATCTTCAATACATGTTTCTATTTAGAAAGTAGAAAGAATGTGAAATATTAAGCAGTTAACTTTCTAGGTCTGGACAGAAATTTCTAAGGGAAAAGGAATGTTCATTATTATACTCTAATTTTTCTCCTTAGGAGGAGATCTTCAGTCCATTGTTTGTAACCTCTGGAAGTCCTATATTTTCCATCATCCTTTTAGGTCATCTCTGAAGAGAGCACTGGGGAGGAGCACTCCTCCAGATCGAGTCCTCTGATAAACAGATGCCAGGAGAGTATTAAACATGAAATAAATTTCTTAGAAAGTAATGCCTGTGAGAAAAAAAATGTGAAAGGCACTCAGGGAGGTTGGGGAACCTTCAGATCATGACACAGGTCTGACCCTAAGAGAAGGAGAAAGAAAAGAAAGTGAGGAAAGAGGGAAGGAAGGAAGGGAGGGCTGAAGTTTCTTGAAATGCAAAGCAACACTAAGAAAATTTTGGCTCAAACATCTGTGAGTTTTGGGGGTTAAGTCGCCCAGAAAAGGGGTCTCTTTTCCCAGGAATGAGCCTGGCTTAGCATCCATGGGATATTCAGTCACAATTGGGAGCAGTCTGTGGGATGGTGGCATCAGCACGTACACGGCCACAATTTCAGAGGGCGGCAACTGAGCCCTTGGTCATAGGCTTCTGCAGGTGGTGATCTGAGCTGCACTTCCTCATGGCCACCACATCTGTTTTGGGACTGAAAAGCTTCCTGAGATTGCTCTCTTCCAATATAAACATGAGGGTTCAAGGTTGCATAATGTCCAAAGCAGTATGACTTAAATTAAGTTCCTCTTTCTTTGCCAGCATAGCTTTCTCAAAACCTTAGTCTTATCTATGTTATTTGAATCAACAGCACGTTCCAATAGCTATACACATAGCTCTTTCCAAGACTTTAAACTCTCCTTCTCTGAACATAATTGCTGGTACCTAGAGCTTATCAGATATCTACGAGAGGCCGTACTCTCTTGTATTTCCTTTAAGTTATTCTGTCCAACTAAAAGGATTAATAGGGCTGCACTTAAGCCATTAAAAAGATGAACAATGGATGTGAAAGCCGTACTTTTAATTTGATTCTAGCTTCTAGGCAGAGGTTTAATCTGATTTTGGTGCTCACATAATTTCTTTGTCTTTTTCCATTTGGGATAAACAACAACAACAACAAAGCTACTTCTCCCAAACCTACAAGTAGCTGAATATCTGTGCCCTCTATTTTCTTTAGTTCTGATTTCAAACCAGTCAATTATGTTATCTTGCTTTTAGTACTTTCTCAAATGGAGTGGCAAACACAACTAATAGCATTATGCTTCCCAAACTCTACCACTAAAGCAACATGCTTATTAGGCATATTATGGGATTTCCAAGTTTATTCAAGAAACAGTTTGACCATACAGTTTGTCGCCCCGTAACAACGATTTTTTTTTTTCTGAATGACCATGCATTCGAGATTAACTACTAGTTCTGGAAGGATATGTATCACTCATCAAAATTACTTACATAATCCCAACAAACCACACGGGCAGAGAAAGCTCATTCCTCATATGTATCTGCACAGGGAAAGAGGGGAATAATTCAGCAAGCAGTAGGACTTCCATAAAGGTTTTATTTTTTAAAAAAAGTAAAGTATCAGTACCAGGTACACTAAATCTTGCTCATTTCATTCAAATTTATTTTGCTATTAATATACATGTACCTAATTGGTTGAGCATAATTAAACTAGATTTCCAAGATTTAATAGGATTGCTACTAATTAGCTAGAGATTGCCAATGACAGCATGAGATAGGATTTTCAGGGCATCTGCAGTCTGAGGAGAATTGCTGATGCCACGACATTTCCTTTAGTACCTCCCTGTCCTACTTGGAATCATAAAAACTTTCAGACATGTAAGGAAAAATCATCTTTTTGGAGCCCTTTAAATATAAGTTATGCCAATCATCTGTTCACCATTCAATGTTGATATTTCTCTACATGTTGGTAAAACATTTTGCTCCCCTTCTCCACAATTCCCCTCAAACCACAGGGAGAGAAATTTCTGCCAATAATTCCATCCTATATGGGGTACGTTGAGATGGAAGCTTCTGTCCATCTTTTTGCCCCGTTTCTTTACACCTGCAGATACCTGGTCAAGTGACTAACCAGATGAGTGGAGTTAAGGAAAGCCTGACACATATGAGCTATAAGGTAAGTAAGCAAATACCACAGTTTAATTGAGAGCATCCAGATTTCAATCTGTATCCTGACATAATTATTAGTAGCACATCCTTTCAGTTTTAAAAGTCTCTCAGTTTTGACAGAAAATTTTGTAGTATCTCTAGTTAAATGATCCTAATGGTACATGGCATATTCCTTGCTTCCTCTTGGACCTGCCTGTGTTCTTCAGGGGCAGATTTGGAGCTCTCACTCCCCATAATTCCTTCTGAGTGAGCTCTCTTGACTTTGCAAAGGCATGTGTTATGGTTATTTTTTATGTCAACTCCGCTAAACTGCCAGTTGTTTGGTCAAACACTAGACTAGATGTTGCTGTGAAGGTAGTTCGTAGATGTGGTGAGCATCTGCAATCTGAGAGATTCATTCTGAGACAGGTGAAACAATGTTTTGTTTTTGCTGTTGTTTTTGGTTTTTTGAGATGGAGTCTCACTCTGTCACCCAGGCTGGAGTGCAATGGCACAATCTCAGCTCACGGTTCAAGGCAAACTCCGCCTCTTGGGTTCAAGTGATTCTCCTGCCTCAGCTTCCCAAGTAGCTGGGATTACAGGCGCGTGTCACCACACCTACCTAATTTTGTATTTTTAGTAGAGATGGGGTTTCACCGCGTTGGCCAGGCTGGTCTCAAACTCCGAATCTAAGGTGATCTACCTGCTTCGGCCTCCCAAAGTGCTGGGATTAAAAGCGTGAGCCACCACGCCCAGACTGAAACACTATTTTGATGGCAGAGTCAACCAGGTTTCGCATGGGCTCAGGTGACAATATCTTCAGGAAGTATAATCCTATACATTTATCTTTGATTTTTATCCAGTTTAGAGTTTATCAGTCTATTAAATTTTACTTGAATATATTTTCCTATTTCAATATTCTTCATTGATCACTTTTATATTCACCTACTATCTTGTCTCTGCTTTATTTTGCCTTACACATTATTAATATTTTTTATGGATGTTGGGTTGAGATTTCTCTCTCTCATTCTCCTTTCCTCCCCTCCCCTCAAACTTTCTCTACTCCTCTGTGGCCCCAGTTCAGAACCAAAACTGTTTCAGATGGCTGAGGGCTTTGGTGATATGGGGTTATTGAACATACAGTCATCATCACTACATCAGAGAGTAACCTTGCTTAAACTTGTATTTTGATATTTTCTTTCTCCCTCATGCCATAGACTATAAGTTGTAACCTTAGGACAATTCTTTTCATGTAGGAAATAACCCTATTCTACTGCTTCTTTTGGGGAACTGTTATTCCCATTTTCCCAAGAAGGCTACGGGGGGTGCTGCTCATTTGCTGCTGTCATTCTAATCCCTGAAGCCTCAGAGGGTCCATTTTGCACAATGTTTTTCATTTTTTGTTATAAAAGATGGTTGTTATTACTTTTGTAGTATACATGTGTTCCTTAATGTTCTCCCTTAAATATCAGTCATCGTCATTATGCATTTGGAGCAGGAAGATTCAAAATATGCAGTTCCGTTGCCATCTTGGCTTGATGCAGCAGGATATTCTCATCACATTCTCACCTTACCTGTGGCTTCAGGCCATTTCCAATGTTGTTGCTTCCTTCTTTTTACTTTTATATATTTTCTGACTTTTTTTCAATGACTGCCTATTTCTTTTGACAAGAGAAAAGAAAGGATGGATTTAAGATCTCAACAAAAGGGAAGGATAGTGTGTAAATGTTTAATTTATAGACATTTGATGAGTTTTCTAATATTTATTGGACTATTTCTGCCTAGAAATAAGAGAAAAAAATCTCAAGTAGACCAGAACATCACACCAGAAGTGAGAACAAAAGGATATCACGATAAGGTAGCCAACTACATTTTCTTCATGAAGTTTAAATATTTCCATATAATCAACAATTCTCAATTCTGAACACAGTACAAGCTAACAGCCATTTTCCCAACAGCACACCTAACTTTAGGTACAGGTTGATAATTTGCTTGCAATCCCCAAGCTAAATACTGAGGTTTGAAAATATTCACTTCTTTGATACCAGTGTGTAGGTTTGGCTTAAATTGTTCTTCAAAACCTCAACCAGACATATTTGCATAAAAGAATCATACAAGAAAAAATGCACTAACAAGAAAAACATGTAATTTTTCTCACATGTTAAAAACAAAGATACTTCAGAGGACGCTTGTCAAATTCCTTAAAGGCAGTTCTATACATGCAACAGTGTATAAGATTTCACAGTCTAGAATCTTTCTTTTCACCTCAAATAGGTTTCTGCCTTTAAATTACAAAATAAAATTTAGTCATTAATGTCTAAATAACCAACTGTGTCATAGTCTGTTCTGTGCTGCTATAATGGAATACCACAGACTGGGTAATTTATAAAGAACAGAAATTTATTTCTCACAGTTCTGTAGGCTGAGAAGTCATGATCAAGGCACCAGCACACTCAGTGTTTGATGAGGACAGCTCTCTGCTTTCCAGATGGTGCCTTAGTGTTGCATCCTCAAAAGGGGAGGAATGTAGTGCCCTTATATGACAGAAGTCAGAAGGGCAAAGAAGAGTAAACTCCTTCTATCAAGCCCTTTTATAAGGGCACCTAATCCCATTCATGAGAGTGAAGCTGTCATAACTGAATCTATCAATGTCCACACACCTCCCAAAACTGTTGCATGGGGGATTGAATTTCAACATGAATTTTAGAGTTGACAAAGGCATTCAAACCATAGTTAACTGTATATTTAAATATTTAAACAGCTGATGTTACCAATTATAGTATTTTAAATAGCTGAAAGATGTAAGAGGATCAAAAAGTGACTATTTGTAGCAGAAATCATTAATCCCAAACCAAAAGAGATATTGGTATGGAAACCAGTGAACTGGTTTCTTCACATCAATTATCTACTGGGATTCTGAAAATATTTTATTTACTAGTTTTATAATCCTACAGCCATAGACCACCTGTGGAATCCATGTGGGGAAGCCCAGTGATCAGTGCTTAGTCCTCACCTCACTGGTACTGTCCAGAGCAAAAATTGCACTAGGAAAAGTTAATCAAACAAGGAAGACTTTATTCAAGAATACTGCAATAGGGAAGAGAAACCAAAATTAAAATCTAAACTCAACTATGCTGAAACAAAATGCAGGCGAATTTTTAATTGTGGAGTGAACTAGTGGCAAAGTACTGCAGAACCTTTGGTGTAAGGTTGATTAATAGGATGGGTTGAACACATTGAGTTATTCCTAGGTTTTCATGTGGTTTCTGTTGTTGTTGTTGTTGTTGTTCCTGTCATTAGCCTATCTGCATCTGCTAACTGGCACTTATCAAAGTTAGGCTCCCACCCTCTCAAATAAACTGGGGAATAGGAGCTCTACCTTCCTTGATGATTACCTCTCAAAGAGATAGCTCCTAAGTCTTTGAGCAAGATATTTCTAAGCTATAAAACTGGTAGAAAGCTTTAATATGCCAAGGAACAAAGAATTTATAATTACACGTTTTCTAAAGGAAATGCACATGGAGTTCAGGGGTCCTGGGTTAGGAAGAAGTCTGTCTAAAGTTTAGTCCAGCTGGATGGCACTTCAGGGCCCTCTTGATCAGTCCTCTCAGACACAATTGATCATTCTCTCCTCAAAATATTGCCTTTACTTAGCTTAAGGGACATGGCCCATGGTCAGTTTTCTCCACCTCATTGGTGGTTGACACTGTGCCAGTCTTAGTAGACTGAGGGCACTCTTCCTGTATCTGATTTTGAGGGTTATCATAACAAAACACCACAGACTGAGTAGCTTTAACAACAGACACGGATTTCTCACAGTTCTGGAGGTAGGAAGTCCAAGATCAAGGTGTCAGCAGGGCTGATTTCTCCTGAAGCCTCTCTCATTGTAGTGCAGGTGGCTGCCTTCTTGCTGTGTCCTTGCATGGTCTGTCCACTGAGTGCTCATTCTTGATGTCTCTACCTCGTGTGTGTGTGTGTCTGTGTGTCTGTGTGAGGGAGTTTCACTTCTTGTCACCCAGGCTAGAGTGCAATGGCATGATCTCAGCTCCCTGCAACCTCTGCCTACTCACTTCAAGAGTTTCTCCTGCCTCAGCCTCTTCAGTAGCTAGGATTACAGGACCCTGCCACCAGGCCTGGCTAACTTTTGTATTTTTAGTAGAGACTAGGTTTCACCATGTTGGCTAGGCTGGTCTCGAACTCCTGATCTCAGGTGATCCACCCACCTCAACCTCCCAAACGTCTGGGATTTCAGCATGAGCCACCGCACCTGGCCTCCACCTCTTCTTATAAGGACACCAGTGCTACTAGATTGGAGCTTTATCCTATGGCTTCATTTAGCCTAATGACTTCTTTAAATGACCTCTTTAAAGGTTGTATCTCCAAACACAGTCACACTGGAGGTTAGGGCTGCAACATATGAACTTGGGGGAGGGCACAATTTAGGCCATTGCACTTCATAACCTCTACAAGGCAGAGTGCCACAGGCTCAGTTCTCTAGCCCCTTTATCAATTAGCATTTATTCCCTCTGTCATTGCCCAAAGTCTGCTGTGTAGAAGTTACATTTTTAAGTTGATAACACACACATTTATATCCTCAGCCTAAACAGTCCCTCAAATTCACAGGTCCTTTAACCAAATTCCTATGTAACATCTTCATTCCATATGTAATAGCACCTGAAATGTAATATATAATATGCACTTTTTATTCTCTTTTAAGCTGCACCTTCTTCATTTTTCCCCAACTCAAGAAATAGTAACTACAGTTCTCAGCTGCTCAACCCAAAGAATCTTCTCATCATTTTTTACCTTTCTCATTTTTTCCGTCTCAACAAAGTTCATTGCCAATCCTGTCAGACCCACTTGAGAAATATATTTTAAATCTCACCTAGGTTAGGCACAGTGGCTCATGCCTATAATCCCAGCACCCCATCTCTACTAAAAAATACAAAAAAAAAAAAAAAAAAAAACCAGCCAGGCATGGTGGCGGACACCTGTAATCCCAGCTACTCAGGAGGCTGAGGCAGGGAATTGCTTGAACATTGGAGGCGGAAGTTGCAGTGAGCCAAGATCATATCACTGCATTCCAGCCTAGGTGACAGAGCGAGACTCCATCTCAAACAAACAAAAAACAAACAAACAACAATAGCAACAACAAAAAACTCACCTGATGCCAAAGGGGAAAGGGCTTGACTCTGGTTCTGTGTTTATTAATTGTGCAGACTTCGGTAATTCCATTAAGTATTATGACTCAATTATCTCTTCTCTAAAATGGATGTTAACTACATCTACTTCATAGGGTTGTTACAGCACATACAGTGTGGAGCACACAACAACTGTTTAATAAATGGCAAGCACAATTATATGCTGTACTTTAAGAATTTCTCTCAGTTGGGAAATAATATCAGCTTGACCTGCAGTGCAATAGCTTTATCCTTTTCCTCCATTTCCCATAGGAAACCATGGTCAGCAGTTAGGTACACTCAAACCATAAAATGTTTGAGCATAATTCAGTTTACTGTAGAATATTCCTCCACTCTCCAATGTCTTCTTGAAGGTGATGCATGACTCATTTTAACTGAGGCAAGGAAACAGCCAAATTTAAATATATGTACAGCACCACACTTGAATCATGACAGTAGAGCTTGTCTTCTGCCAAATTAAACATTCAGGAAATAATCATCTTTAATGCATCAAATCTTTTTGCTTTCCTACCTTCTTCTAGAGTGTTCTTTTACACAGATCACATAGGGACAGTCAGGTTGCATAAGGGGGCAATCTATGCCAGTCTCCCATGAAGGGTTAATATGCTCAATTTTCATTCTTTTTGCTTTTTTGCATACTCCTGACAAGCTTTTCGAGGTTCCAATTTCATCAACAAATTTACATTTAGGGATTTTAATAACAAGGTGTATGAAATTAATAACAAATCCAAAGATATCTAATTGTGTGCTTGTGAAGATGGAGATGGTAAAAAATGAAATGTGAAAAATGCTTTATGAACCATAAAGACTGATGACACCACTATCTTCAATGAGGTTAGTCTACTCCGATGAAGTTGATGACATTGACCTGTTCCATGGTATGTTCTGCCTACGTTTTTTGGTGTCTCTCTAGTTGGGTAGGTGCTCTTGTGACTCATTCATTCATCAAAGGAAATTCAACTTTTCACCAGATCATTTAAGAATGAAGGTGTAAATGTGTTACTGATTTCTCAAACACACTCATCTTCTAACCGAGAATGAGTTAGGTACACTAGTAAGAGTGTTAACTGGTGAAAATAGTCCTTCCATTTGTGGATACAAACAGTGGCATCATGGGAGGTTAACTGGTTGAAGTGATTAATAGTTTCTCTCTCTCCACCCACCCCCTTGGAAACTAAAATCTGAAAATAATTAACTCTTCACTGGGAAAGGATCAGCAGAAGTCGGTAAGATCTTATTGACAGCTCCTTGAACATAGAGAGTCTCTGTTTTTCTCACTTTGTACCATTAACCTAGAGTGTCTCCATAGGCTTAGCTCTTTATCTAAATTTCCCCAAGCTGTGCTCAAGTTTCTCATCCTCCTTGAAGCTTCCTGCATCATCTCCATCCACAAGGTTCTCTCCTACCTCTAAAAGTCTGTAAGACCATGTTGCGCATTAACTTATTTTTATATACTATTTATGATGTAGGCTAATTGTTCACATGTGGAAGCTTTGTCATTTATATTAGCTGGAGCATTAAGGAAGCAAGTGAAAGCAATTCATTGAAGATTATTTATATTTATATATTTATAACAAAATAGGAAAACAATTTCTAGAAAGGAAAATATTCATGTAGTTCACATGATCAAAGAATGGTTTTCAGGAATCACATTATAGAGACCTTCTGCCACCAAGTGACCTATCTCTTGAGAAGAGATCAGACTTTCAAACATTTGACTTAATGCTACAGATAAGCACTCTATGTATGGGAGGGAAAGAAAGTATCAGTTATCTGACATTTCAAATCTCTATGTTCAGAAGTCCAGCAGAAGAAATAGCATGTTGATTTCAGGATGTGTCTTCTACCATCAGACCCACAGTTATTGCCAGGGAGTTGAGGTTGCCTTGTGCTACATGCTTTTGTGTAATGTGATGAAGTTCAGTCTTGGAAATGGTAGATCCACCAGAGTCATAAGGTTCCACAAAGTAAAGGATATTGGGAAGAAAAAAAATACACACTTGAGTTTCTATTTCTAGAAATTCTTGGGAATGGTCAGGAAAGTTATACAAACTTTCTGCAGGATCACATTTCACCCCATTTCTCTGGCTTCTTATTCTATTGTGTTTCCCATTTCCCTGACTTGAGTGCACTAACTTTCACTGAGAAATGAGCACTGAAACCTTATGATTATGGAATTCTCATGAATAACTGGACACCCAACCATTTTGGATGGTAGCCTGCAGACTTGAAAGGTCCTTTCATGTCAGAGTTTTATGTCATTTCCTGTATGCTTCCAAATGCATGCCCCATTCTTCAAGTTCTTGATAAAGATGAGAAGTACTATAATAACACTCCAGCATCCTGATTTTCAGACAAATCCACTAAAGCTTCCATTTTGAAGGTTATATTTTCCAAGTTCCAAGACTTAAGTAACAGTTTAACTTTGCTACCATTTAATAAATATTGCCAATAACCCCAACAATCCCATGACACCACTATTTATATATTCTTAATTTAAATTTATGGAGTACAAGTGTAATTTTGTTACATTGGTATGTTGTATAATGATGAAGTCACGACTTTCACTGTATTCATCACTGGAGTAAAATAGAGTGTATACATTGGGCTCTGCATTTTAGCTTACATCACTTATAACAGATTGCTACCAGTATCCATATTTGAATTAAAACTATTTCATTTACAAATACTGCATAGGAACCTAAAATATCTTAAACTAAAAGGGAACTTTATTAGTTCATCTATTTGTGATGAACACTTCAAAGAACTAATGAAAGTTTTGCATGAGGAACTGGAGGCTGAGTTCAACACCACTGAGACTCTCTTCTGTTTCTTACTGCTTTTTAAGTTAATTCTGAATCTGTACTATCTTCCAGGAGTAATACACATGCTTTATATAACCCCTTATTCACATTCTCCTTTTTAGCAGTCCTGGGTAGGAAAAGGTAGATTATCTCCTTTTCTTAACAAAGAAGGACTTAATTCACCTGACCTGAGTCATTTAACCACTATTTGTTTGATAACTGTTTCCACAAATATGAGATCCTGTAACTAACAAGGATGGGTTCACATTCCCTTCCCTGTGCACTGATGATAGGTGGCCAGCTGTGAGGCGATGCCTCATTAAGGTCATATCAAAGAAAGGGGAGAAGCCATCATTTCCAAATGAAGAAATATTAAACAAGTTTTCTGCTACTCCCCACTTAGATTTTCACATATTAAAATGCATAATGAGAGGGAATTTATGAAGTCCTTTCTAAGTGCAGTCACAATGCTGACTATGAATTATCTTATTTGAGCAGTAACGCCGTGAGGTAGGCACTATGATGATTACCATTTTACAGATGAGGAATATAATCCTAGCAATGTAGGAAAGTTATGTAAGGATCCAAGGCTAGGAAATGATAGGGTCTACATGAACCCCAGGTTTCTCTGATCCTTCGGCATTGTGAGGAAGCAACACTGGTGGCATAGCCTGGGGAGCGAAAGTTCATGCTTGGGCATCAAATGGACCTGAATTCACATCTCGGCTCCACCAATTACTGGCTGTATGGTTTTTGGATTAGCGCACTATACTGCACAGATGAACCACGGAAATGTTTATTTCATAAGGAACAGATTTAAGTATTATGATTTTCTACGTTGATACATGCTTATAAATTGAATTATAGCTTCCAAAGTCCCAAGAAAGAGTGAACATAAAAGAATTAGGTGTCAATCTCTAAGGGCAACATGTGAAATGAAATCTTACCAATCAGAAGAATAGAAACAAATTTTCTAGTTTCTCTTGTTATCTCTTCAGAATGGATATGCCACTTATATTTATAATTTTTTAACTTCAAAATTACTTCTCCTGTTATACCTTTTAAAGGTAAATATGTTTTTCATGTTGTTTTCCTTTTTTTTTTTTTTTTTTTCAACTTTTAAGTTCAGGGGTAGATGTGCAGGATGTGTAGGTTTGTTGCATAAATGTGTGCCATGGTGGTTTGCTGCACAGATGATCCCATCACCCAGGTATGAAGCTCAGTATTCATTAGCTATTCTTCCTGATCTCCCTCCTCTCACCCTCTGCCCTCTGACAGGCCCCAGTGTGTGTTGTTCCACCTCATGTGTCCATATGTTCTCATCCTTTAGCTCCCACTTACAAGTGAGAACATGCAGTAGTTGATTTTCTCTTCTTGTGTTAGTTTGCTAAGGATAATGGTCTCCAGCTCCAACTATGTCCCTGCAAAGGACATGATCTCATTCCTTTTTTATGGCTGCATAGTATTCCACAATGCATATGTACCACATTTTCTTTATCCAGACTATCATTAACAGGCCTTTAGGTTGATACCACATTTTCTAGAAAGGAATCTCTTATCAATTTAATTATAACTTTGAATCAGGCTCTAGATAAGCTATCTGTCATGTCAATGTAGGGTTTCATTTTCAATTTGGACAAAGAGTATTTTAGTACTAGTTGTGTGCTAATTTAGAATTGATGCAGAAAATTCAGAATATAATTTTAAGAATGAGCCATTTTAAAAATAAAGCTGAGAAGATGAACGAAAAATGACAGTCTGTTGTTTCAGTTGTTTACTTGCACGACAGAGAGTTGTGATTTCCTTAAAAGGCCAATTTACTAAATTGATCTATGTGTCATATATGCTAAGGTAGGAAAACAAAAATGAATGGTTAATAAACCTGATTCTTCAGCAGTCTTTTCACTTCCCATTCAGAAAATAAGTCGAGACAAACTAGAGAATCTGGGAAGAATGCCAAGGTGCCACTGCAGGTCAGCAAATAAGTCATTTTGTTGATTGGATATAACTTTTGACATCTTATACTTCTTTTCACATTCCTATTATGTATCAAAGCAAATGTGGCTAGTCCATCTTGCCCAGTTTGGGTTTTTTTATTAATTCCTAGAGCATTACAAAATGATGACAAGCTAATTTTTGCCTAGTGCTTTAGTATTAACAATACTTCCATACTTCCAATACTTTGTACTTGAGTCTCAAAATTACCTGTTTTATGAAGAACACAGATGTTTAAAACATGAGTTGTGCAAGGTCAAAAGCACACTAGTGAGGAATTACAGAATACTATACCTACTACATTAATACTGCAGTCATTACTTGGTCTGTCTCATCCTCTTCCTTTTTCTCCTCTCACCATCTCTTACTCTTTCTGCATATACAGATACATGGATATAGAGATAGCAATAAAATCAAAGATATAGATGTGTGTGTGTTGTATGAGTGTATGCACTTTCTTCAATTAAAATGAATAAAGTTGTGTAAAGACAAAATATACTTTTGGTACTAGTTAAATTCCATCAAAGGAATTTTTAGTGTTATACCACTAAAAGTTACATTTTCATACTATACTTCCGAATTTTAATACAAAAACTCAATATTTGTTATATAAGATATACACAGGCTGGACACAGTGGCTCATGCCTATAATTCCAGCATTTTGGGAGGCCAAGGTAAGAGGATCACTTGAAGCCAGGAGTTCAAGACCAGCCTGAGAGGGCCAGGCACAGTGGCTCACGCCTGTAATCATCTGAGGTCAGGAGTTCAAAACTGGCCAACATGGTGAAACCCTGCTTCTACTAAAAATACAAAAATTAGCCAGGCACCTTGGTGCAGGCCTGTAGTCCCAGCTACTAAGGAGTTTGAGACAGGAGGATCTTTTGAACTCTTGAGGTGGAGGTTGCAGTGAGCCGAGATCATGCCACTGCACTCCAGCCTGGGCAACAGAGTGAGACCTTGTCTCCATCAAATAAAATAAAATAAAAAGACCAGCCTGGGCAACAAAGCAAGACCCTAATTCTACAAAATAAAAACAAGACTCTAATTCTACAAAATTTTAAAACAAATTACTCAGGTATGGCAGCATGCACCTGGAATCATAGCTACTATAAAGAGGTTGAGGCAGCAGGATCAATTAAGCCCAGAAGTTTGAGGCTGCAGCAAGCTATGATAACACCACTGCACTCCAACCTGAGCTACAAAGCAAGAGTCCTCTCTAAATACACACACACACACACACACACACACACACACACAACATATATATTTATATGTTATGCATATATACATATACTCACATACTGATTATTTGAATCAGGATCCAGATAGTTTTTCCATTGCATAGATGTAGGATTTCATTTTCAATTGGGACACAGTATTTTAGTACTAGTTATGTGCTAACTTGGAATTGATGCAGAAAATGCGGAATACAATTCAAAGAGTAAGTCATTTTTAAAATCAAACTGAGAAGGTAAACAAAAAATAAGTCAGTAAATTTATATCCATGTATAAGTATATATATTTTATGTAAGTGTATATACTTATATTCATATATGTGTGTTTTATACACACATTTATGTATACATGTTTATACATGTACATGAATACACACATACATATATATGTAAATATACATTTATTAGGTTGGTGAAAAAATGCGGTTTTTGCTGGCATCTTTAATGGCAAAAAAACACAAGATTTTTGCACCAACCTAATATATGTATACATGTAAATATTATAAATATATGTATACATGTAAATATATACATATGTAAATATGTTTATATATGCACATGATTACATATATTTGTATGTATAAAATCATACAAAATTGTATGTAATTGTATGTAATCACCTGAGGTCAGGAGTTCAAAACTGGACAACATGGTGAAACCCTGCTTCTACTAAAAATACAAAAATATATGTATATGTGTAAACATTATATAATTGTATGTGATTACACACAATTACATACAATTTTGTATGATTTTATACATACAAATATATGTATTCATTATACATTTGTATATATTTATGCATACAAATATATGTATTCATTATTCATTATACATTTGTATGCAAAATTTGTATGTATTATTTTATTTCATTTTATTTTATGGAGACAAGGTCTCACTCTGTTGCCCAGGCTGGAGTGCAAAATATATATATAATATTTACATATATTTGTGTAAATATATTTATATATGCATATATACATATATTCATATACCTATATCTAGGCATGTATATACCTGTAAGTATGTATATTCCTATATATGCACATGTGTGTATATATACACACACATTTATATAGCTATATATGCACAGATATATAGGTATATAAATATGTATGCATATACAAAATATGTATGTATATTATACACATGCATAGAATACATGTAACTATGTATACCTATACAGGTTTATACATATAAAAATACATGTATATTTTATATATACACACATATACCTATATAGCTATACATATTTATATGTATTCTATACATATATGTATGCATACAGATATATAATACATGTAAATATATTTATATTTGTGTGTATATTTATATATACACCCACATATATGTACAACACTCATATATAGAGAGTGTGTGATTAATTGTGGAGAATAACCATAACATAAAGTTCCTAAAGCCCCTATAGTAGACATAACCACAACTCCCACTTAAAAATTTTAAAAACAATAACGTTTTGGCAATGAGGACCAGGCTACATGGCTTTCCTCTTTTTTGAAAACGCAGACACATCATCCACCATGCATATGTACACATCTGTATGTGTTTATTAGTTGGCTTTCACACTGCTCTAAGGTCATACCTGAGACTGGGTAATTTATAAAGAAAAAAGGTTTAACTGACTCACAGTTCCACATTGTTGAGGAGGCCTCAGGAAACTTACAATCATGGTGTAATGGGAAGCAGGCAGGTCTTACATGGCAGCATGCAAGAGAGAGAGTGTGTAGGAAGAAAAGAGCGAAGACCCCTTATCAGATCTCATAACTCACTCACTATTAAGAGAACAGCATGGAGGAAACCACCCCCATGATCCAATCACCTCCCACCAGATCCCTCCCTCAACACCTGGGGATTTCAATTTGAGATGAGATTTGGGTGAGGACACAAAGTCAAACCATACCATTCTGCCCCTGGCCCCTCCCAAATCTCATATCCTCATATTTCACAATCAATCCAGTGTTCCCAACTATCCCCCAAATTCTTGACTAATTTCAGCATTAATGTGAAAGTCAACAGTCCAAAATCTTATCTGAGACAAGACAAGTCTCTTCTGCCTATGAGCCTATAAAATCAAAAGCAAGTTAGTTACTTCCTAAATAGGGCATTGGGTAAATACCTCCCATTCCAAAATGGAGAAATTGGCCAAAACAAAGGGGCTACAGGCCCCATGCAAGTCTGAAATCTTCCAGGACAGTCATTAAATCTTAAAGCTCTGAAATGATCTCCTTTGTCTCCATGTTTCATATCCAGGTCATGTTGATGCAAGAGGTGGGCTTCCATAGTCTTGGGCAGCTCTGCTGTGGCCTTGCAGGGTACAGTCCCCCTCCCAGCTGCTTTCCCAGGTTGGTTTTGAGTGTCTGTGGCTCTTCTAGGCACAAGGTTCAAGCTGTCAGTGGATCTACCATTCTGGCATCTAGAAGAGGGTGGTCCTCTTCTCACAACTCCACTAGGCAGTGCCCCAGTGGGAACTCTGTGTGAGGGCTCCAATCCCACTCCTTGTACCAATTAACTGTATTTGTCTGTTTTCACACTGCTATAAAGAAATACCTGAGACTGGATAATTTATAAATAAAATAGGTTTAATTGACTCACAGTTCTGCATGGCTGGGGAAGCCTTAGGGAACTTACAATGATGTCAGAGGGAGAAGCAGGCACACCTAACATGGTGGCAGGCAAGAGAGAGCATGTGTTAGAAGTGAAGCAGGGAAGAGCTCCTTATAAAACCAATAGATCTCATGAGAATTCAGTCACTATCACAAGAACGGCATGGAGGAAACTGTCCCCATGATCCAATGACCTCCCACCAGATCTCTCCTTCAACAACTGGGTATTACAATTCAAGATGAGATTTGAGTAGGGACTCAAAATCAAACCATATCAGTTTACTCTCCATGCAGTTCTTCAGTGCTTTATTTCAATGGTTCTCAAGATCCTCCACTTTCCTTTAGGTATTTGTTATCTTCCCATCCAGCATGATAAATTTGTTTTATTTATGTTTTTCCCCCAAATGGTTTTAGCATGGAAATAGAATTTTAAAGCTGACACTCTACAAATTTGATTTTATAAAAAGTTTGATCTGTAATACTTCCCTCACCTAATGGTTTCATCATGATTCAATGGCCCTCAGTTCTTAGAAAGCAGTAACAATGGGTTACACAATTTGGTAGTCACTGGTGTTGCAAAATATTTCATCTCTCCCTGACCAGGTACATGGGAGCAATTGTAGGCCTGGCTCATTTTTTAATCGGCAGGGCTACATAACCAGTTCTGGCTAAGAAGTTGTGAGGGATGAAAAATATATATATAACTTTTGGGCTAAGCATTTTGTTGCTGATGCATAACCTCCAAGCCTGAATTTTTCTGTGCTACAGAATCTGGCAAAAGACCAGGTGGTAATTACAGTGTCCATCACACAGGGTCCTAAGTGACAGGGTGGAGCACAGCTATCTGCTGACCCACAATGGACATACGGAATGAATGAAAAGTAAAATGTGATTCTTTTAGGCCACTGAGATTTGAGGGCTGTATGCTATCATAGCACATTTTAGCCCAGCCTAACCAATACAGATGCTATGAATGATGAAAAATAGTAATTTTATAAACTATGTGGATATCTTAGAGCACAAATAAAAATACATCTATTATCTCATCAATACAAAAATATGCTTATAAAATGGGCTAGAGATGCCCTAATACTTTTCATTACTTTCTGCTTCTATAATTAATACCCAGGATACATCCTTGGTTATCAAAATTATTTTTTCCCATATTCTCAAATTAAAATTTTTCTCTTTCTTTGTCAAACATATTTCATATGGAGAAACACTATAACCTATATTTAGTGTGGGGTAAAGTCTGTCCAATGTATACTAGCTTGAAAAATGTCTGTCAAACCCAATAAACTTTGTAATTCTGTTCATGAGACAATAGTGCTTATCTTTGCATAATTTGAAATTTTTTAGTGATATTAAGTCATCCAGAAAGAAAATAAAAGCCTACTAAGTTATGCTAAAACTATACAGTAACTTTTACTTAAATATTTTATAATATTTTTCCTTATCTCAGTTATAGTAAAGAGCATTATGATAGGAAAAAAATATATATATATAGGTGCAAATCTCAATGAGAAATATTAAAAATTCCTAAGTCATTGAGATAACATACATAATATACAAATATTACTAGCTGCATGAGTTCAGAAGCACCTATTATATAGTTATAGGAATTATATACGTATTATGTAATTGATTTTATAAAATATATGTAATTGATTTTATAAAAAGTTCAATTATACTATATATTACATATATAGGATATATTTGTATTTATATATTAATATTAATATATTACATAGAATATATGTTATCATTGTCTTTGTTATTGAGAAGAAAGTAAAAGCCATAATTCTTCTTGATAAAACAAAAGCTCATTTTAAAGCCCTCTGTTTAAATTGCTCTTCCTTTGTATAGAGGAAGCTATGAATTTCTTGTAGAATGTCTTAAAAGAAAAAATGTCCCACAGGATGTGCATGTGTTTTCTGAGCAGCAGCAGGAGAATTTATCACCAGTGTCAGACAGTAGATGCGAGTAGGTCTCTTGGGGGTAGCTGAGTCTGAGGAGGGGCCTCCCCAGATGAAAACAACAGAACAGAAAACCTGGCTTTGATGTGGCCCATTGCCAACGATTGCTCCTTATCCTCGTGAAGCATTCCCTTTTCTCTTCCCCACTCTGACTTTTAAGTAGCATACTGTCCAGCCTTGATTTGGATCTACCACTTATTTTGCAGTATTTTTTTAAATACAGAATCACAGAGTTCTGCACTTTCAGACGCTCCACAAGCAAATCTGCTGAAAGAGCACACAGGTTTGGAATAAGACCTTCAATCCAAACAACAAGAACTACAATAATACTAATCACTCTCTAGTGTGGGGATTTTACTACTTTGCTGGCCAGAGAGAAAAATATTTTGGCATTTTAAAATATATTTACGTATATTTTACAGATATGTGATATTTTAAATAACACTTATGAATGTTCACCTGTCCCTCTGAGAGACCACACCAACCTCATACAGAGTGTTGTTATATGAGCACTGGAATTTGTACTAGTGTGATATTTATTCTGGAAGCAAGGATGGTCTGCCTCATTCACTCAACCACATTTTTATATTCCATAAAAAAAAAGTTCTTAAACTTATATTCATAAGTGTTACCTGTGAACTCTGTTAACACGCAGTGTCAAGGCCTCGGCTTCTAGAAAAACTGATTGAGAAGTGTGCAGCTACGTAATTTGCACCTCTGATTACTCCTGAGAAGTTTCTGGTGCAAATGGACCATGACTCCCAATGTTACAGCCAGACACAAGTTCTGAAAAAAGCTATCTGCTATGGGGTGAATGTTCCCTCCAAAACTTGTTGAAATTTAATTGCCATTGTAACAATATCAAGAGATGGCCTTTAAGGGATGATTAGGTCATGTGGACGAGCCTTCATGAATAGATTAATGCCATTATCACAGGAGTGGGTTAGTTATCTTGGAAAGTAGGTTCCTAGTAAAAACCTAAGTTCCGCCTCATTTCTCTATGCCTCAAATGCTTGCTTCTTCCTTCTGTCATGGGATGACCCTCACCAGATGCCAGCACCACCATGTCTTTGACTTTCAGCCTCCAGAACTGTGAGCCAAGTAGACATCTACTGTTCATAAATTACCCAGTCTGTGGTATTTTGTTATAGCAGCAGAAAATAGACTAGGACACTATCTGATGGTAGTAGTTCTCTCCTTTCAAAAAGAGATGGATCTAGGTGAAGAGTTGTATGAAGTCATATTTCTCTGTCATTATCTGGGCATCCTGGAGAATCTATAATACATGACAGAGGATAAATAACCTCAATGCATTCAAAGAACAAAAACTCATAGAGTTTAGTGTCAAAGGGACCTAGGTTTATTCTAATTGTGGGAGCTGAAACAAGTTTTTGTTCACTTTCTGAGATTTAGTTTCCTCATTTATAAAAAGAAAAAAAAAATCCTTAAAGTCACAAGAAAACAAAGCTATCTCACAGATTTGTTATAACAATTCAGTAAAATACTTTGGTAAGAGGGATGATAATAGTGCCTAGCATGTAGTAGGCATTTTAAAGTTTATTTAAATATCTCTCCACTTCTCCTGTCACCTCAACTTTTTCCATTTTAAACCTACACTATTGGTTTAATTCTGATAAAAATTGCTTTCCACTTAATTCTCTTCTGAAGCAGTTCTGAGAAGATTAAAGTTGACACTTTTCCTAGCTGCATGCAATTTTGACTGTCCAGTCAATTAACAGCCAGACTCAATAGTGTATAAATGCTGTTCACAGTTATGTGTTAAGATCTCTAACCCCAGAGGGTGAATGTAACTCTTCTTTTGAAATGCAACACGCGTTCTTTATGTGACGAGGTTCTGATGCTCTGTTTTTTTCCCAATGAGCAGAACTGTGATTGCCCTTCATGGATGAAACGTTTTATAGAGCGATATTCTGCTTCCAGGGTATAGTGAGAAAACAAACTATTTAACCTTCTTTTGGAGTCGGGCCCCGTGAGACCGAAGAAAGGCTGATAATCATGGGTATACAGGATAGTGAGTGGCTGGGGGGAATAATTGGTAAGGGGAAACCAAGCCTCTTATCTCCAGGTCACCAAGTCTCACATATACCAGGCAAGCAGTGATCAAAGGTGTGAGATATTTATGTGTTCTTTTTCTGGTTTCTGCTGGAGAGAGGGTTTATGTCAGAAAAACATCTACACAAATGGCAGCCTCAGCACAGAAGCCACAATGTAACTGACCTGGAAGAACAGCCATCATTTCATCATTATAGGCCGCCAGCCACAATCAGGGTGAGGCAAATTCCATACAAGTCCCCCACCTGACAAGGACAGCTGTTACTGAATGACCAGAGTGGTACTCAGTAAAAGGCCTCAAGTGTGCATAATCCAGTAAGTAGACAGTGAAGTTTGTCCACTTAAACTTGTTACCAAACGTTTGTACATTCTGCCTTACACATTTGATCATTAACACCCAAAGTGAAATTGACCAAACATATTTCTGCAGTTGTTAATTATTTCAAGATTCTTAGGTAAAATTTATTCTACCCTCCATGCTCTCCAGTACATTATCTAATTCTCCCTAGCTCATTTTTTTAAGGAATAGTGATTGACTGTTTCTCTTGTTATATTCTTCTCATAAAACAGGAGAATTTGTATAATTTTGGTATTCCTGTGATATTGATCTTAGATAATACACTTGATTACAATATGTCAAATAGAGCTTTCTCCAGTGGGAAAAATGTTAGTGCTAAGAAGTGGTCATTATGTCATAAAAAGGACATTAAAGACAGACAGGACTAGATTTGAATTTCTACTCAGTATTTACTATCTAATATGTGTAGAAATGTATGCAAATTACCCTGACTTTTCTAAGTCTTAGTTTTCTTTGTCAAATGGTCATGAAAATACTCATCTTAAAAGGTCACTATAAGAATCCAATAAAATAGTATTTAGAAAATGTTTTCGAAAAGATATGTCTCAGCTACTCTTGTCACACACACACACACATACACACACACACACACACACAAATAACCATGTCAGATAATGAATGTATTAACTCGCTCCAGGAGAGTCACCATTTTACAGTCTATATGTTACTATAGAAATCCCATAACATCATGTTGAAAACCTCAAATATACACAATGAAATTTATTTCTTAAAAGGCATGGTTTATTAAAAACACTTGATAAATGTTCATTTCTTTTCTTCCAATATAGAAATAAGAAAACATGTTTCTGCAGCTTGATCATGTATTGATCTATTTAAATGTGGAAGGTGTTTTATCAGTAAGTCTTAGACTTCCCTCTTCAGGAGGAATGCAGACCTGTCCAGAAAAGTTTTATCAGTTGAAGGAGAACATTTTCTCATTTGAGGTCACAAAATAGAAAAGTTGAATAAAGCCCAGTTAGGCACTAAGGAGACATAGTTTGCTGAGTTAGCCAAGATCATTTTCTTAGGAATGAAAAGCTTATGATAAGCCTTTAAATTACACATTATTTGCATGCACTAAATTGGTCATTTTGTCAGCAATCAAGTACATCAGAGAAAACAATTCAAGTAATTGTTGGTTAATTTTCTATGCACAGTGAGGAACAACTACCTTACAGTAGTGGGTATCGTTATTACCATGTTGGTATCATGGTACCATACATAATGGTAGCCTATTGCATGGCTTCAATGGACCATTTAAGCTATTTGTGACTAACATATCTGATTCAATAAATAATATTCACAATCTTTCCATCTATGCTATGTGAATACTTGCTGTTATTAAAAAGAAAGATATAATTCTGATTTAGTTGTTTCCTTATATTTCTATTATTGTAGTAGACTAAATGTCAATATATTTTATATCCTAAGCAGCAATTCAATCATGCAGAAGTACTGTAATTGAGTTGTTTTATGTTGCATTATTTACTTCATTAATAATATTGCCTAATAATTTTCCATTTTAAAATTGCATACATGTACTAATAGTCACATAAATAATAGAAAAACATAGCTTGATCTGGGCACAGTGGCTCATGCCTGCAATCCCCACACTTTGGGAGGTTGAGGTGGGAAGATTGCTTAGCCCAGGAGTTCAAGATCAGCCTGGCCAACATAGTGAGACCCCCTCTCAAGAAAAAGAAAAGAAAAAAAGAGCACAACTTAATTTTCTAACACCAGCTTGATTTTATAGCACAGACAATACGATTTGATTACTGCTCACCTGACAAGTAAACCCAATAAATTTGACAAGAAAGTCACTAAGAATAAATACACGCCCCTATATTTATTCTGTTCTTCTGTTCTGACTATAAATACATTTTAAGGAATATGGAACATTTTCCTTGAAAACATCCTTGACATTTTTAGCTACAAGTTTATAAATCACATAGGAATTTGAGAGAGCTATAATATTAAAGTGCCTGTGTAGCATACAGAAATGGAACATTCAAACCAACCTTGAAACTACAGAAAGTTACAATTATATTAAATGGCATTATCATAATTTAGTGGAGATTTTTCCAATTTGGGAAACTTCCAGAATCAGTCAGGAACCAGTACTTGTTATCATTCAATGACTTAGATATATATACTTTTCCCTTCCTTTCTGTTACATGGTGTGGGCATTTCAATTAATTGAGCACAGTTTTTTTTCATAAGCAGGATGTATTGGCTAATACATTCATTCACTGAATTAACCTGTGTTAAGCATCTATATGTAAAACTCTATACTGATCTCTTAAGTATTCTCAAATATAAATTAGACACAGTTCCTTGACTCGAAAAAATTTAGTCTCCAATATTGGCAAACACATACACTATTAATGAATTTTTAAGATTCACTACATTTAACAAAAACATCATGCATTGGGTCAGCCACCAGGTAGCCACACACAAACACTTTTTAAAAAAATATAATTCCAGAACGGGTAGAGCTATCGTGATAAGAGTGCTTCCTGGTCCCAAGACCAGGTGATAAATTGATCTAAATTCATTGTGTAATCTCATTTTTGGTTGTCATTGATTAATCTAAAATTAAGCACGTGTTATTGTTCTGACTGATACAACAGAAGAGAAAAATGTGCTGAAGAAACTTGTTCCTGTTAATTCAGAAAGTATTAAGAGTCTGAGACTTTGCCTACTTTCAAGTTAAGTTATCCTTCTGCATTTTTATGTCTATTTTTTGACAGAAAAACACAAGACTACTGGGTAAGGGAAATATATCATTTAATGCTCATGTCAAAATGCAGCCGCAGCCTGAGAAGTACCTTGCACCAGTTCCCCATATTCCATTTCTCGCAGGCCAATGTAATGAGGATCAGATATTTACATGCATATGAAATTGGCCGTACCACAGAAGAGGAACCCCAGAATTCTGAAACCTGGAGCTTCTATAGGACAATTGGCAATCTGCCCACCCTCCAATCAGGAAAGAGAAAGAGACCTTATCTTTACTCTGAAATGTAAACACTTCTTCTCTGGAGAGAGGACGGTGAGGCCTTTAGGTTAATAGCTCAGAATATAAGCAAATGTGTCCAGATGATGGAGAGAAGGAGGATGACATCTGAGAGGTTCTAGCTTTCAAGACCTTTGTTCTTCAAACATGTCTTTGCTCAGAAGATCCAACAATGCAAACCAAAAATAGTCATGGAAAATTTTTCTGTCAACAGTTTCCAATTCTTCATAAAAAGACAAATCCTTCCACGATGAAGATCTTTTAACCTTTTTCCTTTCTGTCTGCAAATTGTACATAATGCTTTTAGATACAAATACCAATTGGGGACCATGAAGCAACAAGCATGTCGGCAAAAGTCAGCATGCTAAGGACAGAAGAGAAAGATAGAAGAGTTTTGACATCTAATTGTGATGCTAAACATCTGAACTAATGATTAATTTCAGAAACTGCCTGCCTCTGGATTCAATGTTACGTGAGTAAAACAAACTCTTATTTTGTTAGGATATGTTAATTTGGGTTTCCTGTTACTTGCAACTGAAAACACTTCTAAATTATGTGCAGTATATGAGGAGATGAACAGATGACAAGCCCCTCATCTACCCTGAGCCAACCTGTAGTAAAATATACAATAATAGTGAACATAAGATATTTTGAAATACTTATAACACGATTAATATAAATTCTAGCATTTAATTCTCACATCCCTCTGACATATATAATTTCCCTGGCTCTACAATTGAGGCAACTGAAGCTTAGTAAAATTAGGTAACAGGACTCGGAGAAAGATAAAACAGGTAAACATGTAAAGTTCATGGTTTTTCACTTTCTACTATGGACAGGAGCCTCCTGATTCCTTCCTCATAATTCACACAGTATATAAGTTCATCCTCCTCATGCAATAACCCATGCTCCAGGCTTTGTCATAACTTCCTCCCTTCAAAATACTCCTTTCTTTATGGTATTGCCTCTAGACTCGCTTCTTCTCTTTTGAATAGCATTTCAACTACTCTGATGCATAAGGCCCTTTTGAATTTTACCCCCTCCAGATAATATATCCAGTAAACGCGGTCAACTGGAAGCAACTTACACGACCTATCTGGATGATACAAGTAGCTGGAATATTGGACTGGTGGTAGATGGATGTGTGAGTAAATTCACGGGGCTCAGGCAGTCATCCTCAGGCTTTGCACAGAGAAATTTGTTGGTTCTTGTGCACTCAGTGGAGGATTGAATAACCAAAAGGGTTAACCTGCCTCTGCATCATTTAATTTCTCACACGCAAAATCCTATTACAACAAGCACCTAATCTCTATAGTGTACAAAAGCTTTCCAAATCCCACTAGGCCAATGGCGCACAAATTTCAAATTATTTTCAACATAACAAAATGTCACTGAAACAAGATAATTAATCCTATCAAGGTACACATTGATTAAGCAGATACAGAAGGAGTTAAGGTGATGCTGGAAAAGTTCTGTTTTGCTGAAATGTGTGATGACTGAGGTCATGCAAATAAATAATGGAATTAGAGACTTTAGAGAGGTTTACTGCTGGCTGACTTGGTTATGCAGCGTACTGCCACAAATTCTGTCTGGTATGTTCAACTTGAACAGTGTTTGTGTAAGGATCTTTTATGTGTGTTTGTTTTGTTCTTAATTTCCATTGTAACCAACAGTTTCATAAAATACAAAATATAATAAAAGTGAATTACTATTAAAATAAAACAACAGGCCGAGTGTGGCTGCTCACGCCTGTAATCCTAGCATTTTGGAAGGCAGAGGCAGGCGGATCATCTGAGGCCAGGAGTTCGAGACCAGCCTGGCCAACAGGGAGAAACCCCATCTCTACTAAAAATACAAAATTAGCTGGGCGTGGTGGCGCATGTCTGTAATCCCAGCTACTCGAGAGGCTAAGGCAGGAGAATCACTTGAACCCGGTAGGTAGAAGTTGCAGTGAGCTGAGATCGCACCATTGTACTTCAGCCTAGGCAACAAAGAGCAAAACCTCATCTCAATAAACAAATAAAACAAAACAAAACATATAAATAGCAAGCTCCAAATTTTTAAATAGTTTCAATGGACATATTTCAATAAAATTTTCAATTTTGTTGAGTATTTGAATATTTTGTTGAAATACTTTGATCAAATATTTCAACAAAGGAAAAATAACTTAAAAACCACAACCTTGTTTACTTAAGATGTGCGCATGGGCAATTAATAGAACTGTTTTTACACATGAATTTCTGTTACAAAACATTGCTCTTACACATAACCAGAAGTTATAAGTGATGTACTAATTCCCCGTATCAAATGCCTACACATACCCTTTGAAGCAATACCAGGCGTATCAATGTTTACTGTTTTCAACACAATAAAAAAAGCTTGCTTCTTTATCTATATATTCTAAATTAAGTTGATCACAAGGCTATTTTGTGGGATAATGTATATCAACTCTTTTAATGGCTTTCTTTTAAAAACAAATAAAAACATTAATCAGAGAGAATTTGGTTACACAGAGGTATATATTGATGAGAAAAGATTTTAAAGCAATTTCTTTGAATAAATTTCAATACATTATTCTATAAAATTTGTGTTCAATTTAAATAATCTTTTGATGAAAACAAATACATTCTGGGTTTTGTATCTCAAATTCACTTGAAGATACCACACACAGTAATGAGCTCCTACTGTATGTGACAACTACAGTTTATGCCATAAGTACCCTATAAGAAAAGATCAATCCACCTGAACCCATCTAGATCTATCTGTTCAAGGAAACAAACACTTTGATCAATGTTTGGATGCACCAGTAATATCAAATTGCTTTAAGTTTCTGAAGTCTTACTCTTAAAGCATCTACTTATCAGTGGACGACTGCCACTCCCCGAGAAGCACTGAACTAGAGAGTGCAATGGTGTGGCTAGAACACATATTTCACAGAAACACAGAAGACTCTGGCTGATACTTCAAGCACCAACAATCTATATTTGTGCACATTCTCCTCTTTTTTCATCAGGAGCTTCTCTCCTTTATTCTCATTTCAATTTGGCCTCATTTCCACTCTACTCCACTAAAACTATTTATTTGTACTAGTATCTTAAAATGTAAACATTTAGTGTTAGTGAATGTATTTCTACAGGAAATGTGAACTAAAGAAATGGCTCTTTTGGACCACTAGGGGCAGCAGACAGAATAGGCAAGATTTGAACCAGCTATTCTTTCCAACTGGGTGAAGCCATCTTGACTTTGACAGGTGCTGCCAGGAAAAGGCACCTTTATAATCACCCTGGAGAGGATTTAATTTTTCTAAATGGAAATAAGAAAACTACTTTTTTCATTGTTGTTTCTTTTTCTTAATCTGTTATTCTATCTTCAATTAATTTCCCCTTTCTAAATGCTCTAGATGGAATTTGGGACTAACTATGGCAGAATTTGAGACATTTACATCCTGTGACCTTCAAACTTAGCTGGGTAATTGAATTGGTAGAGGACTGCATAAAACTGGCTATGCAAAATAAATAGGTACTTCTTTTATTTATCTCACAAGTGATGGAATAGCCCTGCTCATATTACTTGCTGCATGGTACATACAATGCTCTTAAGCACAACTTTATTAACTACTAACAGTAGCTCTGAGCTACTTGAGTAGCTTAACTCAAGGCAGGCAGTGGTACACCTTGGTTTGGAGTAGGTATGATTTTCAGTTCATTGTTCCTATTTACCTCTTTGAAGTGCACATTCGACAACTGCAGAGCTAAGGTGCAATGTGGAGAGTCTTGGCAGACGGAAAGAGCTGGGTTGTCAGGCATGGCATTCAGAAAACAAAGCCAAGTACCCTGGCAAAGTATGGTGTCTCCATGACCTGACTCTTACCCAAACAGACTGCATCCCGTTGGAATCACTTCTCTGACCATTGTTTTCTTTGGAGGGGTTTGGGCTGTTCTGGAGATAATATGATTAATCCTAATTAGCCTTGGCTTCAGAAATTAAGCTCATTGGAAGGGAAGACAAGCCTGGTTGACACTCTCCTGTAATTATTCCTTCAGGACTCCTCATCTTCTGCAGCAGCTCTACAAGTCCACCTTTTGCTCCCTATTTATGTGTTACAAAAATTATCATAGTATTTAAAAGACATTCTCATTATTTGACAAAATGTACATTGCTAAAGCCAGCAGATTCTATGGCTCATGATAAGCCGAAGTGTTTTATTTGTTTCCAGGTTAAAATGCTCTGTGAGAGAGATACTTGCCATTATTTTCATGAACAAATTCCCGGAATAAATTACTGCATATCTATGAAGTGCAGATAGGTTTCCTGGCTTCAAAAGGTTCTTAGAATGCTTCTCTGGTAGCAAATACATTTAACTTATTTTACATATTATTTCACACAGAGCATTGAATGAAACTATTCGTTACAAAAGTATCATAATTTAATGTTCCTGTATTTGTTGGGTAGATAATTTTAGTCTTCACAGGAGCAGTTAATAATTCTATCAAGTAAGAACTAATTCCTGCACTTTGTTTAAACTATTTAGTTTTAATCATAACAAGTTTCTTCCATGAAAGGCTATCAGTGTGAAATACTTGACAGGACAAGGTTATACCTATTCAATTACAGAAATATGCGATGTTCTTAAATTAAGCATTGAAAACACAGGATTCTCTTTCTTATGCTTTAACAAACGTACTAATTTAATGTCCATATTAAATGCTCTATCCAGAATTTGCCATCTCTAAATTACTGAGCAATATGGAACATCAAGACATCTAATACATAGAAATAAGTGATAACATGAAAGAACGGTTCTCTTTAGAGTAGGACAGAGAAAACAAAAGGGAATACACATTGATCTTCAATATTAGATATCTCCCAGGCTACAAATTTACACTTCAGCACTTCAAATAAAATGTTTTTACCCCTCTCCTTTAACTTTCACCACTCTACCATTATTCTGCATTAGTCCCAAGGGTTTTTT